>NC_072478.1:67058427-67374816 GCF_027574615.1 Eptesicus fuscus
GAGATTTGCATGGTTTATTTAGGGTGTCACTTGGAATTAAAATAAAGACTCTTTTGGAGAGTTCAAATACGAAACTATGCAGAAGTGATTCTGTCTAATGGCACAAAGTGCTACATCAGGTACTGGACAGAGATAAAAAGAAGTGCAAATTGAAAGCCTAAAAATCAAAAAGCAACAGAGAAACTTACATATAAGGGGATGTATAAAGAGATAGAGAATCTGCAAATATGGGAATCAAAACACCCAGGATACATTTGAATGGAGCTCATCAAATTCAGCCTTATAGACTGAATTAAATTTGAAAGGTTTGAAGCACAAGGCTGTATTCACATTGAAAGAGATGGGGTGAAATGTGAAGAAAATGTGAAGGATTGTATACAGACTGGGTTTGCTTGCCTGGGCATCTGCGGCTTCTGATTTCCCAAAGCGAAAACAACTTGTTCCCAGTTTCTGGGACCCACCTTGATCTTGTGTAGTAAGTAAATAAAGTAACTTTATCTTATTCTCTAGAACAAAGCCTGTCTACTCTAATTTGTCTTCCTCTTCTGCTAAGGGACTTCTGCCAGATTCCTAAAACCTAGTCCTTGTATTTTTCCCAGTATGTGACAGCCATCCTCTATTCTCCCTCTAACCTTAGCCATTTGTGTAGCTTAAGGACCAGTGTTTTGTCTGCCCCTCTGGCTGACTCCTGCCTGATTTGTGTCTTCTCTCTACCTGTCTACAGCTCGGATGTCACCTAGTCCTGGACTTCCAGAAAGTGCTGTGGAAATTCCGTGTGTTAGTCCTTCTCAGATGCTACATTCTATTGCCTTTTGTTTTAAATACTATGTTCTGCCTGCCAGGTCTGATTCCTACTTGTGGTTTATCTGTCCCCAAAGACTTGCTGTATTTGAATATTCATCTTTCAGTTTCAAAATGTCATCCCCTTTTAAATGGCAATTTTAGGACACTTAAAAAGTATGCATTAATGTGGTCAGCAAAATGAACATTTTTTCCCCTTGCTCCACGAGAGCATCCATGTCCCGTTGGCATCATGACAGCCATGCAATGGAAATGCTGCAGCTAGAGGGACTGACCTCCAGTGAAGACTCTGTGTAGACTGCCACTGTGCAGAGCCCCTGTCCCTATCCTCCTCCCAAGCTCCACTCAGCACACTCCTCTCTCCCAAGACACTATCATCATAGGTCTCTCACCATCAATTGATCCTTCCACGTTAGTATGTGTAGGTCCCTATAAGAATGGAGGATCTAGAAATCCCTATATTTTCTTTTCATTTGCACGGATGCTTGGAAATGGGTAGACTATTGATCCAGCTGCTGGGACTGAGACTGGAGAAAAAAGAATGTGTAAATGACACCAGTGTCTCACAGTAGCTATGTCACAAACCAGAATATTTAGCATGTTTCCATAGAATCAGTATATTTATTAATTTATTTCATCATTCAATGTATAATTCTAGAGTACTACTACTCATGAGCCAGGCACCATAATGGAATAAATAAGAATTAGTTTCTTATGTATTATTTTTTTCACTTAGGTTGAACTGAAGAGTTAATAGGCCTTGGTGAATCACTATTATAGTACAGTTTCGAAGAGAATGTTCATTTTAAGTTCAAACAATTAAGATACTGTAGACATGCTAGAAAGCTTTTGTAACAACATTCCTACTGACAACCGTGACTTGTGGTGGAGTGACGCCCTGGAGTTACATCACCATGTCCATTTATGGATATTACCTAATGCCATAATTAGTTCTGCATTAGAGAAATCATGTTAAAGGAATAAATTATGCAGTTTTGAAAAGAAAAATATAACCCTGCCTGGTAGGGCTACACAGAAGTTTGAATAGCTTGTGCAGCCCATGATTCTGAGGGGCACTATTCAGAGAGACTGCAATGAACTGCTTGCCACTTAGAGTTGCTCAGGGAACACTCTGCATGACCATCGGAGGAAGCCTTGCTGCCCATCTGACCACGATCTTTACCTTGGCAATGAAACTAGTGGGTCTGGACTATACTAGTAGATAGCTCTAAAAGTCTCTAGTTTGTGTGCCACGCCAGCATAGCCAAGGGTTCAGCGAGCCTGAGGGAGGGCCGGTAAAGGATGAAGAAGACAGACAAGAGAATAAGCTGGGTCTAGGTGGATCTTCTGTGCCTGGCTGAGGCCACAGAACAGATCTAGACTGCAAAGCTGATGCTTTATTTATAGTCAGGGGCAAACAAGGTAATTTACAATGTTCTTGTAAGTTTCACTTGTTTTGGCAGCACTTGCTGCCCCGCCCACAGCCCATTAGCTACCCAGGAAAGATCTAGGGAGCAGTTAGAAGATCAAGCTTAATTATGCTTAGAGGACTGTGCCCTCCAAGCTGGGACTTGTTTGCAACTTTGCCAGCAGGTCAGTCCGAGGCTTAACCCTATAACCGCTCCCTACAAGTTTGTTTTTGTTTTGTTTGTTTTTGCCTGCTTAGCAGAGAACCAACTGATAGTTCCTTCTTTTCTTCATGAGTAGAAGTTCCGATGTAGAAAAGCAGACACCATGTGGTTAACTGTAACTCTGCTGTTGTTGTTAGTATAGAGTCAGATGAGAACCATCCAGAGGCGATATTCCCAGCACCTAAGAAATTGAATGCTTTAGTCCTAAAGGGTGGACCTGGGCGGGGAACTATAATATCCACTACAGAATAGAAAGTGCTCACAAAGAGAGACCATAGTGGGAGCAGTCAGACACAGTAACATCCCAGGTGTGTGGCCACGGTGTGCAGATTCTAATTCACACTGGTGATGGAGAGAGATATTACCAGAAACCAGTGTAGTTGGAATGCATCAATCTCTGGAAAGGAGATGGGCAGCACAAAATCAAGTTGTTGGATAACTGCATATAATTATCCAAATATCTGAACTAATGTCTCAGGGAAGAAACCTGAGTAGCTAAAATTAAGAAAGTTCATCAAAATAAGACTGTTGCATTCAATTATTTATTTGGGGAGCTGTGGAGACAAGGCATGTTATATCATTAAAGGAAAGAATTGGAATTTGGGAAATACAGGTGAAAGTGTAGGCCTTATAACTAGTGGGGATGGGTAGGGGAAGGGCAGAGTCAATTGGATGATGAGGGCACACTACTACTGGCCTGGGAGGCAGGCCAGCATGAACTACACCACTGACTGCTCCCTGCCTGCAGCACTGTAGAGACATAGCAGGGCTAGAAGCAGTGCTAGCATAGCCCATTTGCAAAGAGAAAGTGTGAGTTTTTCACCTTCTCTCCAGCCCACTTACTAGTAAACCTGAGCTAATTCTGCTTATATGGGCCCCAGCAGACAATACTAGTGCCTGACTTCAGTATGGCCAACAATACCGACCCAACTCAAAGAGCAGGAAGCGATCCTTCATTGCTAAAGAAAACATTCCTTTTATTTATTTCTTTATTTTTCCTCCAGGTGAGAGTAAGAAGGTTTGATTCCTTGAGCTCAGTATCCTCCACCATTCCTGGGAGTTCGCAAGAACTAAAATTATCAGGTGTGGAAGAAGGCATTCATTTTATATGACCAATATGAGAAAAGTAACTTTGTTGAGAATTAAAAGGAACTTGACTTCATGCTGGTAAAGCGATTGGAAAGATTTTAGCTCTGTGCCTCTGCTTGGATACAATGTCTTGATTGCAGTGCAGGGAGCTGAAGCCACATAAAGGACAGAGCTGTTTGGAGTCAGAACAGAAGACTCCTGAGGGTCTTGGCTGAGGGCTCAGTTGTACATGTGTTAGCAGAGATTGCACTAGGCCTACTAGAGAGCATTGGCTGTGGTAGATCCACAGGTACATCCACAATGGGATTCTTTGAAGTTCTGGCCCCAGCACAGGAGAGAAATCTCTTAGTATTACCTTAAGTATCCACTGGGATTCCAGCTACCTGATGGGCTTGAGGGTGACAGAAAAAAGGCTCAATGAACCTGAATATAAATAGAAATAAGACAATATAAATAAAAGAGAAAAAAAATTCAATAAAATTTTTCAGAATCTCAGAATTGAGAGGCAATAGCAAACAATCTAACATTTTTAAGGAGTGAAAGACAGGGAGAATATGGCTGGAAAACATCTTGGATTTTTCCCAAAGTTGAGGGTTAATATTTACCATCCATTAACAGGCCAAGACAACCCATAGTTAGGATAAAAATCAAAGTAAAGAGAAAACCAAGAAGTTAATTTAAGAGGAAAAAACACATTCTATACAGAGAAACAATGATACACATGATGACTTATTTCTCAGCTGAAATCATGGGTCTAGCACATTAGAGGACTTCTGAAAAAGCAGTCTATCCAGAGTTCTATTTTCAGTAAAATAATCCTTCAGAAACACATAGGATGAAATAAAGGCATCTTCAGATAAATGAAAACTGAGAAAATTTTTGCAAGCAGATTTGTGGTGTAAGAAATGCTAAAAAAAAAAAGTTCTTTGGGTTGATGGGAAATGCTATCAAATGGGAACTTTGTTCTTTAATTGAGAATGAATGTACTAGAAATGGTAACAAAAAATGGGGGCAGGGTGGAGGTAAGTATAAAATATTACTTTTTCTGGTCTAATTTCCTTACAATAAAACTGTTTTTAAGAAACATTGTTGGATGGGGTTATTTTAAAAAATAAATAAAACAACAATAGCACAAAAATGGAAAGGTGGTAAGGCTATTCATGGAATTTTACTGTTGTGAGGTTGTTACAAAAGTCAGATGTGAAGTGGCAGATATACAGTGGGAAGTTTACCATGGGAAGTGTGACTCTCAATAATAAAAAAAGGGGACTTTTTAATTTTATATTTTGATAACACAAAATATAACACTTGATCACAATATCAAGGGCTATACAAAATCTCCTCATGATACAGATAATCAAAATATGATGAACAACCAAAATTTTAAAAAGAAAAAGATTCATTGCACACCAAAGAAAGAATTCTTGAATGTTAGTGGTTACTTTTTTTTTTTAATCTTTATTATTTGCCCTATAGCTCCCCTCCACCCCGTTCCCACCACACTCCAGGCCTTCCCCGCAACCACCACTGACCTCATCCATAGGTGTAAGCTCTTTGTCCAAATCTCTTCCTGCACCACCCACAATTCCTTCCCCTTGAAAATTGTCAGTCTGCTCCCTTTCCATGCCCCTGATTCTATTACATTCACCAGTCTGTTTTGTTCATCAGGTTTTTTATTCATTTGATTTTTAGATTTACTTGTTGATAGATATGTATTTGTTGTCACTTTGTTGTTCATAATTTTTATCTTTACCTTGTTCTTCTTCTTCCTCTTCTTAGAGAATACCCTTCAGCATTTCATATAATACTGGTTTGGTGGTGATGAACTCCTTTAGCTTTTTCTTGTCTGTGAAGCTCTTTATCTGACCTTCAATTCTAAACGATAGCTTTGCTGGGTAGAGTAATCTTGGTTGTAGGTTATTGCTATTCATCACTTTGTATATTTCTTGCTACTCCCTTCTGGCCTGCATAGTTTCTGTTGAGAAATCAGCTGACAGTCATATGGGTACTCCCTTGTAGGTAACTAACTGTTTTTCTCTTGCTGCTTTTAAGATTCTCTCTTTGTCTTTTGGCCTTGGCATTTTAATTATGATGTGTCTTGGTGTGGTCCTCTTTGGATTCCTCTTATTTGGGGTTCTCTGCGCTTCCTGGACTTGTAAGTCTATTTCTTTCATCAGGTAGGGGAAGTTTTCTGTCATTATTTCTTCAACTAAGTTTTCAATATCTTGCTCTCTCTCTTCTTCTGGCACCCCCATAATTCGGATGTTGGTACACTTGAAGTTGTCCCAGAGGCTCCTTACACTATCTTCATATTTTTGGATTCTTTTTTCTTTTTTCTTTTCCAGTTGGGTGTTTTTTGCTTTTTTATATTTCAAATCTTTGACTTGATTCTTGGGATCCTCTAGTCTGCTGTTGAATCTCTGTATATCATTCTTTATTTCAGTCAGTGTATGCTTAATTTCTGATTGGTCCTTTTTCATATCCATAAGTTCTTTGGAGGTTTCTAGAAGATTCTTGAGTAACATTATAACTGTGGTTTTGAACTCTATATCCGTTATTTTGCTTTCATCCATTTCTTTCATTTGTGACTTATTTTTTTTATCTCCGCATTTTGGCTGCTTCCCTGTGTTTGTTTCTATGTACTGGGTAGCTGCTAAGTCTCCTTGAGTTGATAGAGTGGCCTTATATGGTAGGTGTCCTATAGGGCCCAGTGGCTCAGCCTCCCCAGTCACCTGAGGTGGATGCTCTTGGTGCAACCCTTTGTGGGCTGTTTTCACAGTCTTGTTGTAGTTAACCCTTGATTGCTATTGGTATCACTGGGAGAAATTGACCTCCAGGCCAACTGGCTGTGATGACCAGCTGTGTCTACACTGGAAGATCTGTTGTGCAGGAGACACCCTTATGGGGCAGGATTTGCTTTAATGGGGCTTTGGTGCTCACTGAGTCTACCCCTTGAGTGCATCTTTTATGGATGGGAAGAGTTGTAATCCAGTATGGTCTCACTCTGACCATTGGGTACATTGGTTCTTGGATCTCCAAGGAGAGGTGCAAGGTCAGCCACTGTCTGAGGCCACCCAGGAGGAGCTACAGATACATATGCAGTTTCCTCCTCTTTGTATGGGGTTTAAAAGTACCCAGACAAAGCCCAGCTGTGAAGCAAGGCAGACTGTTGCTGCCAGGCCTTGGGCCTTCTTTTGGAAGCTCTGAGGCTCTCTGACCCAGCTCCAGTTTGACAGGTTTTAGGATGAGAAAGGACAGGACATTCATATGTAAAAACCACTGCGCACAGCTTGGGTGGGGTTGTAAATTGGGTGGGAGAGGGTCTCAGATAATCACCAGGGCAGAGCAAACAGCAATGGCTGCTAGTCATCCCTGCACTGGAGAGGTCCCTGGGTCTCTGTGTCCTGCGCCCCTATGCAGGAACAATGATCGCTGCGAGCACCTCTGAGAGAAAGCCGCCCTCGCGTTCCTGTCCCAATGCCAGACAGTCCAGTTTCTCCCCATATGTGTCTGGGTCCCCCAGATTCTCACCTGGAACTGGAGTTCAGAGCAAGCGGGAGCTTGTATCTCCCTCCCAATTGAACGAGCAGCACATCCAGGTGCCAGCACTTTCTGCACCTCTGCACCTCCTACCAGTCTCAATGAGCTTTCTTCACCTCTCTAGTTGTGGAACTTCCACTCAGCCAGCTTTTCACAGTTATGGGGGGGTAGTTGTTTTGCCATTTAGTTGTAATTTTGATGTGGTTGTGAGAGGCAGCAAGTATAAGTGTTTACCTATGCCGCCATCTTGGTTCTCCCTAGTGGTTATTTTATGTGTTCTATAAGATTAGTTTTTTATTACATGAATACACAATTTAAAACTAAAATACAATATGAATTTTTTCTAGTGAAAGTCAGTCTCTGATGAAATTTGAACTAGACCAGTAAAGAGCAGTTTACTCATTTATTTATTTTTATTTTTTGTTAATCCTCACCCGAGGATATTTTTCCATTGATTTTGAGGGAGAATGGAAGAGACAGGAAAAGACAGAGAGGAACATCCATGTGAGAGAAACACATTGCTTGGTTGCCTCCTGCATGAGCCCTGACCAGAGCCTGGGCCTGGGAGGAGCCTGCAACCAAAGTACATGCTTTTAAGCAGAATCGAACTTAGGACCCTTTGGTCCATAGGCCAAGTCTCTATCCATTGAGCCAAACAGGCTAAGGCCAGTTTAGTCATTTAAATGTATATAGGATCACCCTTAAAACACACACACACACACACACATACACACACACACACACACACCAACTTCCATTTAACTCTAAGCATTCTTTTAAAAGCCCATTTGTTTGGTAGACAGAAGGAAGGCTCAAACTCATGTATGACAGGGTTGTAAATATTTCTACTCAGAGAATGAAATCAAGACTCAATTCTAGTTGAGGAGAACAAGCCAACTTTAAGAGAAGTTGAAATTTAGCACGGCCTACTTATCGCTGGTTTTGAAATGACCTGGGGTAAACAGAAACAGCCTTTTCATGTGGCTGCTCTGATTAAAGCAAGGTCTGTAAGTTGGCAGTATATCATCTGAAATTTCAAAGCTTAAGTGGAAGCTGGGTTTCTTTTCCTTTCCAAAAAGCCCCCCTACTCTTCATACAGGGTCTATCTGAGTAGCTGGCATACAGATATAAAAGTCACTGGGCAGTAATCGCGAGCACACTGGTCCTTATGGCAGGCATCAGGGCCCTTCCTGCCAGGTCTTTGAACTACAAAAATAAATAGAGAATAGAAGTGCATTGTATTGGCCAAGCCTGAGGCCCAGTCATCTGTCTTGGAGCATGCTCTGGTGAGAGTGTTTAACTTGGATTTCTTCCATCACATGTGGTAGCTGCAGAGTGAAAAAGAAGAGGAAAAGAACAATGTTAGGTGGTATATTTAATAGTGTGTTGGCTTAACAATCCTCAGGAAACGCTTACTTCTATTTTTCTGTTAGCAGCCAGAGTTACATTGTTGGGATTCTGAATGAGTGGATGTGTACTTTAGACAGCGTGATTCCATTCCCTCCACCCTTTCCATTATCTTACAAAAGGCTTAAAGAGCTAGCAGATCCTCTCCCAAACACAACCTACTAAAGGAAGTAGCCATTGCAAGTCAAAGGACAGTCTTTTTTTTTTGTTGTTGTTTTCCATTTACCAGCAGCCATCAGATTGCTAAATTAATGGACCTCTTTCACTCAACCTGAGAGTTTGAAATTCATGGTAACTGGATGTTTGTTGTTTTTGGCTAAATTATCCTCTTCTCTTGCTTTTCAAGGACATGTAACACAAACTAAAACAATTTAGGCTCCCTTTGCCTTTTTATTCTTTTATGTTTTCTACAATAAGAAAGGAGATCCTTAATCACCCAGCTGTGCCTGTAATAGGAAATTGATTTTAAACAAATAATACCTGTAGTTTCAGAAGGAGTGGATTCTTTGCAAAGACAACTGTTCTGTATTAGAAGAAATTTTGCTTGATGTCACAGCCAAATTGTCTTGCTTTCTGTTATCGGGGGAGAGTACTAAGAAAATCAAATATGAGATTTTCAAGTGATTGTAAAGACGTTTTACAGTTTTTAGTTGCTAGCACATTTCTTTTCTAGATCATGTAGCACATATTTTGTAACCCTCATGAAAGAGCATAAAATAAATATGTCAAGGCTTCCTGTAGAAATGCATTCCTCAGGGTTGCCAAAATAAGGGAGGCTGCTGGATTGGTGCAGACAGATGGTAAGATAAATTTATGAGCAAAATTATATAAAAATACCAAGCTTAATTGGCCATGTATCAAAATGAGTGATTTTTAACATTATTTGAAGATTTTTTTCTCTAGATTGGTGATTTTCAACCAGTGTGCTGCAAGAATTTTTAAAACATGCAATACTTGACTATTTAATCTTGACCTCTTTTCCCTTAGATTGCCAAATTAAAAAATGACAACAGCCAACACAACAATAGCTGTCCAGTGTGAATGAATCAAAATTGCATCTATTTTTTTTGTCACATTGGCAAAAAATATAACATATTTTTGGTATTCTGCAGAATTTTAGAAATTAGTTTATGTGTGTCATGAGATGAAAAAGGTTGAAAATTATTGTTCTAGTTCAACAATTGTATAGAAATTGGTGAGATGTATTGCACATAGTAGACATTTTCTTTGTGTAATAGCCTAAATTATATCCATCACAATGAAATAGGAATATTAGGAGGATATAGGCAGAGTTAGGGAATTTTTAGAATTGGGGGTTCAAGGAAAAAACACAGGGCTACAGACTGGGAGAAGTTACATTTCCATAAGACAGGAGAGCTGGGAGAAGGTACATTTCTATAACACAAGGGAGCCAAAACAGTTACATTTACATAAGACAAGGGAACTGGGAGTAGCCAAAAGGTCTATATTTACAAAATAAAGAAGGAGGAAGAAAGCCCAGAAGGAATAGGAGGACAATGAGAGAGGAGACATCCCGGAGTTACTATAGTAACCAATTCAAAAAGGAATGTTGACCAATCAGAAGGGATATCAGGACACAGGCACTTGCAGCCTTTATAAACCACGGAAACAGGAAGTCAGCGGGACTCTGTCCCCCTCCCCACGTGGGAGTCTGTGCTGTGAGATTCTTTCCCCTTCCCCAGGTGGGAGTTTGTACTTGTTCTTCAATAAATCCTCACCTTTGCTATACCATCTCCATCTTTTGGCTGTGGATTCATTCTTTGACTCCTACGGACAAAGAATTCAGGGAACCATCCTGCCCAGGGGAACACTGCCTGTTCCAGTCCAAAAATCTCGTATTAACAACAACCAAAATTGTAAGCCAGTTTTTAAAATATTCTTTGAAAAAACTTCATAATATGACAGAAATGCATTCTATGCATTTTAAAATAATTTTAAATTGATGCAAATGTAATATCACTGCATTTTAAATATTCATTAATTCATTCAGTAAACAAAAAGTATCTACTGAAGACCAGGCCTTTTTTCTATGACCTGGGACATAGTAGTGAGCAAAACACAGTTCAGGCCTTCTTGAACTTATATAGTACTTCAGCTAAAAAGATAAGAGTAATCCTAATTATCCTAAGCAATTTGAAATAAAAATAAATTTGCCAAAGTGGATTTATGAAAAGGAGGAAAACTTACTATGTTTGAAATACCAGTCATAATAAGCTATAAAAAAGAAAGAAAACTGAATGATTTGTAAAAATGCAATTAAAGAAAATGAAGTTTCAGAATATTTTAAAATCGTATTAGCTAATATATTTTTCCATTATTTCTGCAATTTTTAAATTCAAGATTTTGTTCAAAAACTTAATATCTCATATAATAGGCATTTAAAAAATTTTCATGGTACATACCTGGTAATATGAGCTTTATTCAAAACAGCATTATTCAAAGCCTAATTCCCCATTGGAACATTGTAATATATGGGGGTTACATTTCTGGAAAAACTAAGTGGCTTACTCTACTATTTAATAATGAGAAAAGTTTATTTTAAAGTTGAAGGCAAATAAGTAGCATTTATTAATGTTATTCCATAGCTCATGAAATTGATGTTATTTAAAGCTTCACTTTAACAAGGAGGCATTTTTGTTCTTTGCTAAAAACTAGCCTCTTACAACTGTAAATTTACTTAACTTTTAAAAAATATAATAAGCTAAAGCTTGCACAAAAGAAATCTTGCAATACAATTTACCATGAAGAGGTTTTTCTCATTGCTCAGCGTGTCAGTCAACATTCCTCATTAGGACTGCACTTGCATGTTAATTGTGGATAAAAAAAAGTAACAACACAGTCAAGAGCTACTTGTGCATAGCTACGGTTCTTCCTGGGAAGCCTGTGCTTTAACAAGTTTTGTTCTTATATTATTTTAAAAGCATATGTTATAAAGCAGAATGTTTAGTTTGCTATCGTATTGTAGGATTTTAGTAATATTTTAATGATGAATTTTAATTTCTATCATACAGCATGAGTTTCTTTTACTTACAAATTCAAATTTTCCTTCTCATCTATACATCCTTCCTCCCAAGTGGGTTGGATGACCTTCTTTTGTCACTGAAGTAGCAGAGGATAAGAGAGAATGAAAACTGGTGTAATAGCAGCCTCTGTATAGCTGTCCTGCACAAACAAGGAAATGACTACATCTTCTGACAAGAAGCCCTAAAGCAAGGAAGTTTCTAAAAG
The DNA here is from genome assembly GCF_027574615.1 of Eptesicus fuscus. Taxonomy (NCBI): domain Eukaryota; kingdom Metazoa; phylum Chordata; class Mammalia; order Chiroptera; family Vespertilionidae; genus Eptesicus; species Eptesicus fuscus. The sequence continues at coordinate 67,070,145 of NC_072478.1, forward strand.
CATTGCCTTGGAAGGGCTTCACAGACAGATTAAATTTTTCTGGAACACTCTAGATCAACTGATTCAAATCCCCTAAATTCTTCCTTTTCCATCTATTTAACTTCAACTGCTAAATGTAGTTTCCATATACCCACTGAAGTATTGGAGGTACTTTCAATTCTGTGGACTTCAAACAGACATTTAAGCAAACTTTCAACTGAAGCTCTTCTAGCCAGTAGGAGATTTTGTTCTCCAAATAACTAAAGCAAAGTCTCCCACTCAGACACTTTCTTTTTTATTTTCTCTGTTACAGAAGTTGGGCAGCTGGGTAACCGGCTTGCCTTAAAAAACACAACAGGACTAGATCAGGTGAAAGAGATTCTGTGAGTGAGATGGAAGATAAAAAGGAAAAACGAGTTAGGGTTCTTGAACAGAAGCATCGTGTCTTAATATATGAAGCACGCTTGTGTGAGAAAACATTTCCAAACTTCAAAATAGGCAAAAGGACGTTCTGGTGTGTTCGGAGCAGTGCCGGGCTTGCCTTTCTGAACGATTTGCCACTGGCCAGGCTGTTTTAGCATTCTTCAGAGGTTATGGTTTATTGCTCTGCTCCTTTGCAGTAAGCAGTCTTGCATTTAACCCCAGATTCTTGCCCAGACACTCCTTTATTAAATTGGTTATTTTGTTCCTCAGTTGTTCTTCAGGCTGGTTTTAACATTTTACTAGTTCACTTGTTAACTAATGAGTTAAGTAAAGGTCTTTGATAGTTGCTCATTTATACTTTCCTGAGTCATGATTTTACCTTTTTTATCATTATACTTTAACCTGGTTAGAGGATCCGAAGTGTTAGATGCTACAACCTCCGAAGAGCTCAGAAGAGAAACGGTCTTCCTGTGTGCCCACACCCCGTGTTTCCAACACTACCGACCTGAGGAGATGACACAACAAGTTACACACTGTGTGCTGTTTCCCTTTTCTATTTCAATGTTTTCCTCCTCTGTGATGAAGCTCATTTTACAACTACAGGTGTTCCTTGACATTTTTCTAGACCAGTGGTCGGCAAACCGTGGCTCGCAAGCCACATGCAGCTCTTTGGCCCCTTGAGTGTGGCTCTTCCACAAAATACCACGGCCTGGGCGAGTCTATTTTGAAGAAGTGGCGTTAGAAGAAGTTTAAGTTTAAAAAATTTGGCTCTCAAAAGAAATTTCAATCGTTGTACTATTGATATTTGGCTCTGTTGACTAATGAGTTTGCCGACCACTGTTCTAGACTTAAGTTTTAATATTACTTAGTAAATGTTGAATTTTAGGTTCTTACTATGCGTGCAGCATGGCTTCCATTCTCAGTTAAGTAAAATCAAGTCACTCCAACTGGTCCCATTTATGAGACTGCCCTGAGACCCAAACCCGCCCAAAATACTTTCCAACTACAGTGGATTGAAAATGCGCAATTTGTACTTAACTTACCTGTATACATCTTAATTCTAATAACTATTATTATTACTTTGTCACAAGTGAAAAGAAAGAAAGCAAAATGACATTAGGCTGTATTAGGAACTATCTTTCTTACTAGCATGCTGTGTGATTATAGATATTTCACTTCCCTTTGCCTCAGTTCATTGAACTCTAAATTGAGTCATGGGAGAGGAAGTCTTCTAATGTTTCTTCACTACCTAGGAATCTGTTCTGAGGTTGACATCTGCAGCAATTTGATCCCATTTAGTGACATTAGCACTCTCATTGTTAACTCTACCACGTTATAAAGTTTAAGAAGAGTTTGCATACTCATTAAGCAAGACAAGTTAGGGATTTTCTGGTCTGTGTGTGTGTGATTAAGAGAATGACTTACAACAAAACATTTCATCAATTTTCCTGTAGTGTACTTTACAAGCTTTTCTGAGAAATTGATGTGTAAGTTCTCATGTACTAATAGTCCTCAGGCCTGCAGGTACCAACACCCACCGCCAGTGTACTTGGAGAAAGCTCAGGAAACAGCACAACAGATTCCTGGAGTTTTGTTTGTTTTGTTTTATGGCTCAGTGTATGTTTATATGTCAACATTCTCCCCTCCTATCATTTTGTGAAACTGGTGTTCAAAATGAAATATTTTTGTTACATGAAGGAAAAAAATTGCCAGACCTAACATGAAAGCTGAGCTGTAGGCAACCTAAATCCTAACCAGTTCTAAATCATAAATAGGCCCATCAAAAATATTTCACAGACTGAACTAATATAAATATCGGCCTTCGGTTCCTGCCATATATAAACCAAGTAGCTATAAAGTTCTACACAACAAATGTTCTATAGACAGTTTAGGATTTAAAATACTGTAGTCATATTCTAAGGATTATTTGACTCTTAGTATGTGATCTTTATTGTCAGAGTTTTTTCCTAATATTATAATGCTGAAAAAGTAAGTTATATATTGAATGCTATTTTCATTTTAACATTTTTTCTCCTCTCTGTTGAAGTTTATTTACAACTGCAGTTTTTCTAGATTTAATTTTTAATAACACTTAGCATTACATGTTTAATTTATCAAAAAAAGGAGGAATCACTTAACTCATTTCTCTATTTTAATTCCAAACTTAATTCTAGTAGTCCTATCAGAAAAGCCATAATCACTCTTCTCATTCAGGGCTTTCAATTTGGAGCCATGTTGTTCTTACTCTTAATTAGATACTTAAGAAAAATACATTTCTACCTAGCATTTGCTAAAAAAAAGATTACTTTTCTAATTCCAATACTTGTTAAAAGACCTGAAACTTAAGTATAGAATACTTTGTTTACAATATTGTTTTGGTTATTTCCTTAGATGAGTCTTCCTATCGTATAAAATTGCTATCCAGTTTCTATTAATTAATTAATTTATTTATTTTTCTAACCCTAACCCCTAACCCTAACCCTAACCCAGTTTCTATTAATTAGGTATGTATTCGTGGAATGAGCTTTATCACCAGTGGCTTCATCCTGCATTGCAAAGACAATGAAGGGAGGAGCAGGATTTACACATTTTTGTTGTTGTTTGAGTAATCAGGTCCTCATTTTAGTTTTGTTGTTTGTTTTGTTTTTTCTTTTTTTGTGAATTAATCAACTTCAATTTTCTACTGCATTTAGTAGACATTTTAGAGTATTATAAGGCAGGACTCAAGCAGTGATAACGATATAATTAAGGGGGAGGAGTGGCCTTGGGGGAGGGAAGTGGTGGTTGAAGTGCAGTCCTCTGTCTTTCCCGCTGCTTGTCCACTCACCCAACCGCACAGCCCACAAGATCATGTTCTTGTCAGTTTATCCCACACAGTCGTGGCTGGGCTTCATAACAGCTCTGGTGCTCCTGCAATATTGTGCCAGGAGCCGTGTACCATCCGACCGCACCAGGCTGCTTTCTCTGGAGCCTTGGAGCAGAGCTAACCAGAATCCTTCACCCCCCTCACAACAAAAACCTTGGCAACATGACAGTTAGAATTCATGGTTTCCCCATTAAAAGCAGGTTCACAATTAGCTTGGTTTGCCAAAACCTTAAATGTTTTGGTTGTTAATGTTAATCTGCGCACTAATCCTGCGGTGCAGTCTGGCTCTTCAATTTGAGGGAGCAAAACAAATGACCTGGGACACTGAGTAGTAATGTAGGTCCTGTGTTCAACACCAGGATGGGAGGGAGGGCCCAAGAATAGGCTTTTATCCAAGGTCACCGATGACTCTGATGCAGCTGGGCTTTTGAAAAACACTCCTATAGGCATTACCAATTCTGCTTCACAGGTAAGCTAGTAATGACCACAAATCTATGTGGCTCCAACATTTATACTTTCAAAAATGAGTTAAAAACAATATTAGATTTATGGATATTTCCCTTATGCTTAATTCTATTTTTTTTAAATATACCTTACCCGACAAGGAGTCGGTGATCTGATTATTCATACAATGTTACCTACTTAAATCAGAACAATTTGCTTAGCCTTTTGTCTGCATCAGCTATTCGACTGGCTGAATTAGTCAATCTTTGAATCTAAAACTTTGCTGAAATAGTTGTGAAGCTAACAATAGGGGAGGGTGAGACTGAACTCAACAACATTAAAATTTAATTAATCTGATTTAAACAATGCACAGGCACAGGCACACAGATGGAAACAAAGCGGACATTTGCTGCGGGTAAAGCAATCTCAGAGAACAGTAACAGTGCATCAAGTCAGGGCACTCTACCAACCATGTCTTTATAGTCCCGAAGTGCATTCAACAGTGTACACACTGACCACTCTGACACTATGGAATTTAGAACTTATGCAGTTTGAATATTATATGCTTCCAGATCTTTGAGAGGAGAGAATCAAGAGAATCATAACCACAGACAAGAAGGAGTATTTTTTTTAAAAAACAAAAACAAACAAACAAACAAAAAAACCTTATATTAGAATATAAAAGCAATCACAATCTCATAAATGAGAAATACATTCTCTCAGGGTCAAGCTTGTCTTTTTGCTCTAGGTTTCATGTTAACTGAATTAGATCTCCATGCCTGGTTATGGATTGGAGTGTACAAGCTTCTAGAAACTTCTAACTATTTTATAATCTCCCCTAAACTAAAATAAATTTATTTGGTTATAGTCAGTTTCTTACAGTATACCATTATATATTTTTTAAATGTATTTTTATTGATTTCAGGGAGGAAGGGAAAGGGAGAGAACCATTGAGCAACACTGGCTAGGCTACCATTGTATTTTTAAAATCTCTATTTGTGTTTCATAATAGAATTGTTTGTGAATGAGGAAAAAGTGTGGAAATTTTTTAAGAATAAAATAGCACCACCCTATACCTTAAAACACATATATAGCTTTGAAAGTATAAACATGAATCAATGTTCTAATTGTAAAGTGAGTTGTTTAGCAGTTTGGATTTAATGATTAGCTTTGTTTTCACAAACTAAATACCTTTATTAAACAGTTTCCATTTCATTAATAAAAATTTCCTTGAGAAAAACAATGAAAAGTGCATTTTGGAAAATAATTGTCTTTATAAACAATCATGCTGCCAAAACCGGTTTGGCTCAATGGATAGAGCGTCGGCCTGCAGACTTAAGGGTCCCAGGTTGGATTCCAGGTCAAGGGCATGTACCTTGGTTGTGGGCACATCCCCAGTAGTGGGTGTGCAAGAGGCAGCTGATAGATGTTTCTCTCTCATTGATGTTTCTAACTCTATCCCTCTCTCTTCCTCTCTGTAAAAAATCAATAAAATATATTAAAAAAAACAATCATGCTGACTATTAGCACTCATAACATCTGATTTTACCAATTTAGCACAAATTTAGTCTGAGTCCAACTTGATCCTTGTTCCTTTTAACCGTGGGCTGTACATAATCTGCAATCATGAGCTGGGTTTAACAAGAGTATTTTGGAGAAGTTTAAAAAGCATATTCCTTCTCCATTCCTGGTTTATGCTGCCAAATATGTTGTTATTTGGCCAACAGTCTGCAAAATGGATATACTTATTTGTGATGTCATTCTCGGGGCCACTGTAATACAATTCTTATCTGATCCTTTCTGCAGGGAAACTTCAAACTGAATCTAATAATGTGTTGATCACTTAGTACTATGATTTCAAAATAATTTGGTGATACTTGATTTCAAATTACAACTCTCTTAGAACACAGTAAATTTGACTTGAAGTTTTTAGGTTTATTCTTTTTATTCTTTGTGTGTCCATGCTCTTGTTTCTTGTTTACTTGGGGAGTGTGTGTGTGTGTGTGTGTGTGTGTGTGTGTGTGTGTGTGTGTGTGTTTCCCTACTGGCAGAATTCCATTTTAATTTAAAACATTGGAGCAGTGACTCTAGATCTCAGAATGTGTATATTGCCTTCCAGATGATAATCTGGTTAAATGTTAAAGTGGTTTTATGCATGCTATGATTTGTAACCCTGTTTATAATCATGCGTTTTATTGTACTGTAAATGTTCTCTTAGCATTTTTGTGTATGCGTTGTTTTTTTTTTACATTAGACATTTTCTTCATAAAATTGGTTTAGATTTAAACGTAAACTCTATACTGTAAGATCAAAGAAAAGAGTGGAATATATGATAAGCATTCCATCTGGTGAGCATTGAGAGAGGATTGCATGTAATTTGCAGGCAGCCTCAGTGGAATAGAGGAGCAAACAAGAGTGAAGACGTGCACTTGTACAGACAGGTCATGTAGAATTAAGTACCAGGCAGTGCTTCCCAATTACTTTTGCTGCCAATACGGTCCTTCTGCACATATCTACCCACTGAAGAACCGTGTTTTCTCTCTTAGACAAAATTGTACTTTATTCTTCCCTTTCATATAATCATTTTTAAATGATCATTTTTGGTCAAACTTATATTTAATTTTTTCAAACATACGTTTTTAAAGTATCAAGCCTTTCTTGATGAAAATGTAGTCTTCTAACCCCTCCTCAAAAAACTCTCATCACTGCTTCCCAGAAACAATTACTTTAAATTTTGTTCATTGCATTTGTTATTTATCTCTGTGTTTGGGGATTTAGCTCTCTTTCCCACCACACCCAACAAACACATTTTCCTTCTGTCCCTTCCTAACCTAGATAGAGTTTTATTCAGAACAATAGTCTATATTTATGTTATTCTGACTGTGTAGACAGGATTCATGTGTAAGTCATGTGGATTACTGGTATTTTACTTTTCATAAACAACTTATTGTTTTCTGTGGAGTTGCTAATAATCCTAATTGCTTAGTTTTTTAATCATTAATTCCATGTAATCACCAATGCCAAGTTCACCTTTAGAAATAAAATACTTTTTCTAAATATATTCCAATGTCATCTTATTGCACCCATATCTCCCAGTGATTGATTTCTGACTTGTCCTCATCTGGATGGTTTGCTCTCAAGACATTCCTTTTTTATCACCTTAGGATTCTGTTTTCCTTTTTCTTATGCACTCAGCCCCTGTAGCTTTAATTAGGTAATTATTGATTAATCATTTTTCTTTTAAGACTATCTACTGTTAGCTTTTTCAGAATGAGTGCATGGAGGTAATTAGTTTTTCAACACTACATATCAAAACATCTGCAATCACATTTAGTTAATAATTGTTTTAGAAACAGAATACTAGATGGGGGGAAAGTGTCCTGAATCTTTAAGGCATTACCTCCATTATCCTCTAGCTTCCAGTATGATTTGTCATCCCTTATATAAAAACTTCTATTTTTCCTCTCTGAAAATTGTGCTGTTCTCATTAATAATAACTTTCAGAAATTGTAGGATCATGTGCAGAGGTAGATCCATTTTCTTCCATTGTTCTAGGCACTTGGTGGGTCTATTTATTAAAAAAACAAGTCCTTTTTTTTGGAGAATAATTTATTGAATTAATTTATTTCCTCATCCTTTTCTTTTTCCCCCTCTGTTCTCTCTTAAAGGGGCTCTTTTTATTCAGATGTTGAGATTCCAGACCTGACCCTCTAATTTTCTGATCTTTTCTTCCCTGCTGCTCATAAATGTGTCTTTTTGGTCTACTTTATGGGAGGCTTCCATAATTTAATTTTCCAGTCACTATATCTGCTATATATATATATATATATATATATATATATATATATATATACTTCCAAAGGTCTTTTTTGTTCCTTAAGTATCTCTTTTTTCTTATATCCTGGCCTTCCTGCATGGATATATTTCTTTCTTTTATCTTTCTAAGGATATTAATGGTAGTCATTTTTTTTCTTCCTGCCTAGTGTGTTTCTTAAAAATTTATTTTTTGCTTCTTTATTTGTTATGAACTATCTATTTCATACTAGAGGCCCAGTACACAAATTTGTGCACCAGTGGGGTTCCTCAGCCTGGTCTGTGGGATCAGGCTGAAACTGGCTCTCCAACATTCCCCGAGGGGTCCTGGATTGTGAGAGGGCACAGGCCAGGTAGAGGGATCCCACTGGTGCACGATCGGGGACAGAGAGGGACGCCGGAGGTTGGCCAGTCAGGGAGGGACTGCAGGAGAGCTCCAGGGTGTGTCTGGTCCGTCTTGCTCTGTCCTGATCAGCTGGACCCCAGCAGCAAGCTAACCTACTCGTAGGAGTGTTTGCCTCCTGGTGGTCAGTGCACATAATAACAAGTGGTTGAGCAGCCTTAGCATATCATTAGCATATTACACTTTGATTGGTTCAATGGATGACTGAATGATCAGACACTTAGCATATTATTATATAGGATTGGAGGCTTCCCCAGATATTTCTTTTTTTTTTTTTTTTTAATATATATTTTATTGATTTATTACAGTGAGGAAGAGAGAGGGATAGAGAGTTAGAAGCATCGATGAGAAAGAAACATCGACGAGCTGCCTCTTGCACACCCCCTACTGGGGATGTGCCCGCAACCAAGGTACATGCCCTTGACCGGAATCGAACCTGGGACCTTTCAGTCCGAAGGCTGACGCTCTATCCACTGAGCCAAACCGGTTTCGGCCCCAGATATTTCTTGATTATGGTTGTCCACTTATTTAAGTTAGGGCATTTAAATCTGATTTGAAATATTGTCTATATAAATGGGTCTTATGAACTGTGGTTCTTCATTGTCGATGAATACTTATTAAATTATTTTAGTACTTAGACCTGATTGCTTTATTCATAAGCCCCAATCCCTCCCCATGTCAGCAATCTCCTGATTCTAGGATGTAATACTGAATGCCTCCATTTTGGAAACTGGGTATGAAAAACATTGGAGGTGGGATGGAATCTCAATATTATAATGGTAAACTTCTACTTAATCTTAAATTTTCTTTATAGTACTCCCATTTCTACTTATCTGTTTTCTTCCCAGAGATTCTCTGTTTTATGCTCTCTATGGAATAAACCTGCAGTCTTCTGCTAAGCTGTTGGAGGGTCAGTCTCCTAACTTTAGAAAGTAGGGCACATCTATATATTCTTAAAGCAAAATTTCAAATGGCCTTTTTCTTTTTAGCTGTGTGTCCAATACTCTGTTAGAACCCCATGGGTCAACTCTAAAAGAAAGTTGTAGGTGTCCTTTCAACACATTTCTTCTTTTGATATATATACTATAAAACTAATATTGAAAATGCTTTGATGTTCTAAAAATATTAATATATAACATCAATATTATGTTTTTAAGAGTTACCCATATTGAAAAATGTACCTCTGTTTTATTTCTTTTCTTTTTAAAATTATTTAAATTTTTACTTTAATGACTTCAGACATACAGAATAGTGAAAAAAAATTAGTATAACTATTGAATTTACTTTTATGTAAATTAAAAGCAATTTTATGAAAGCATAAGTTAATGAATGGTTATGCCAGGGAAGGAAGTAGTATACTTTACCACAAGAATGTCCTCATAGAGAGGGAATGGTGAACTCTTATAATTGGCTGACATCCTGTTTGCCAGTTGCTGGTTGTGACGATTTCCTTTCTTTATTTTTTTTGAGAACTTTCTGAGTCTCTCCATGAACACAAGAAAATGTAATAAAGCTCAGGTAAATGTGTTATGAATTTAGGGAATGTTTTTCTTCCACAAATCATAATTATAATACTATTTGATCACTTAAATTACACACAGATTTCCATTTCAACTCCATGTACAAATTGCATAATTTTCTAAAAATATCAACTTGCCTGATTAAACTATTTCATTCATGGATTTAATCTGTAAGACAATATATTTTCCCTCAAAATAGTGCAATTAATTTTCAGATATTTTAAGGTATAAAGGAATCAAAAGCATAAACTTTTTTTTTTGCCTTGGGGATTAATCCTATCTAATAAAAGAGTAATATGCAAATTAACCATCACTCCACAACAAAAATGGCAGTGCCCATAGCCACAAGATGGAGGCGCCCAGTCCTCTCAGCCCTGCCGGAGTCCCCCAGTCTCAGGGAGGGCTGCCGCTGAGAGCCTACAGAGTAAGCAGGCTGGCGGAATGCTGCCCAGAGGCCCTCCTGACCCTTTATATAAAACAAAAACAAATTCACTCCCCACAAGCTGATCCTTCCCAGGGGTGGCAGCCTTGGGTCTCAACCACTGAGTCACACCAGTCAGGCAGATATGGAGAAATCTGAAATGTTTCTTTTTAAGAAAAATATATTTTATTGATTTTTTACAGAGAGCTAGAAACATCTAAGAGAGAGAAACATCGATCAGCTGTCTCCTGCACACTCCCCACTGGGTATGTGCCCAAAACCAAGGTACATGCCCTTGATAAGAATCAAACCTGAGACCCTTGAGTCTGCAGGCTGATGCTCCATCCACCTAGCCAAACCAGTTAGGGCTGTCCAATATGTTAAAGAAAAAAACCCTATCTAATAAAGAGGGAATATGCAGGGGAGGGCACTTGGGGGTGACCGGGTTGTCAGGGGAGGGCAGTTAGGGACGATTGGGCTGTCAGGGGAAGAGTTAGGTGTAGATCAGGCTGGCAGGGGAGTGGTTAGGGGGTGATCAGGCTGGCAGGCAGAAGTGGTTAGGGGCAATCAGGTAGGCAGGCGAGCAGTTGGGAGCCAGCAGTCCTGGATTATGAAAGGGATGTCTGACAGCCTGTTTAGGCCTGATATCACAGGGATTGGGCCTAAACAGGCAGTCAGACATCCCCCGAGGGGTCCCAGATTGGAGAGGGTGCAGGTTGGGCTGAGGGACACCCCCCCAATGCACGAATTTCGTGCACCAGGCCTCTAGTCTATAATAAATATTGTGAGGTAACAGTGGAAATCTAAACTCAGAAAATTAAATGAAAACATGTCTAGGACTTCATTTGTTAAACTGAAAATGTAAAGATATAAGTTAAAGTAAAAGATAAAGACTAATATTTTACTCACACATAGCATTTTTTTCTAACAATTAATACTCCGTATTTATATGCATACAGAGACTTATGTACTTCACTATGAAATTTAAACATTGACTTCTCTTATTTTTTCTACCTTTAATTTATTTACTCTAAAAAGGTGTTTTGAAATTGTTTCAACAACAAGAATGTAAGCATTATTATTTCTGCCTCCATAAATAGGAACATCATAAAAATGAAATTATATATATATAATTCACTTTTACATAACATAGTGATGTGTAACCTTTAAGCATTTATTGTAGCATATTTCGTTGTGCTTTTGGTTTCTAGGAGTTTACAATGTATATGGTCACTTGGGTCACCAAATTAAGTTTGAATAATCTAAACATAACCTCTAAAACTTAAATTACATGTTAAGAGGCCTCTCCATCACATTTGTGAAAAGGTTATGAAGCTTTAGGTCAAAATTTTGAGATGTATGTAATGAAGAATTAGGCTAAAATATTATTTAGCCCCTTGGAAAACAAATGTTTTCAATTAACAGAGTTATTTTAATTAAACCAGTATTGTAGGATAGTTTATAGAATAATAGATAAAATTTAAAGTACAGGTTAATATAACTAACTATAAGCTGAAGCCCAAGGTAGCTGTTATTGCATATCTGATATCAGTCAACCATTTAAATTAATCTACAAAACGAATCTTTCAAACTTGTAGGGATTGTCTCCTTTTCCTAGAAAGACAACTCTCCATCCAGTCTTTATGTTGGTTGAGATTCTCTGGTTAACATTATTTTGATAACACAAGGCCTCAGAAAAAATATCTTCTTTGTTGGAATGGGAGAAGGGGAATGGATAATACTCCATTTACCCTATCAGAGAGTTGTAAGAGGTTGTTTCACATAAATATAATTTCTTTACAGGTATCCACCAAAATATGATAGCATGTAGTTTAAATCTGCTGACATAAAAACATACAAAATCAATACCATCTCAGGTTTATGGTCATCTCCTACTGACCCAGTGGAATGTGCTATAGTTTTGTTTTCTAAAAAAGCTTTTTTCTCAATCAATATGATATTACTTAATTTTCCATGCCTGCTCTCTCCTTGAGGAGCTTATATTTTAGATAAATGGTAACAATCTAAGCAAAAAAGCATTACCAATTTATAGATGTATTAATAAGAAATAATGAGGCCAAAAGGAATGGTAAAGTGTTCACAGCCATCAAATTCCTTTATACATGAGGACGTATCAGAGCTGAATCTTAGAATATAACTATTACATGTTCAAAAAGAAGTTTTCTTATAAATATCTCATTGAACAGTATAAAGTATTGGCTGTTTTAAAACCTGACTGAATAAATACCTGTAGAGTTATATACAACCCAGTAAAGCTTTTAAATAAACAAGATGTATTATATTTCCATCTATTCATCAAAGCTTTTTTGGAGAAAAAAGGTTAGAAAAAATGTTTATTTTACTATTGTTTTAGGCAAATATCCTATATAATAAAAGGGTAATATGCAAATAGACCGAATGGCAGAACAACCGAACAACCAATCAAAGCGTAATATGCTAATGATATGCTAAGGCTGCTCAACCACTCGCTATGACATGCACTGACCACCAGGAGGTGTGCGCAGAACATGGCAGGCCTCAGCAGCAGGCAGCAGAGTGCAGAACATGGTGGGCGTGGGCCACTGCGGGATGGTAGAGCAGGTGGGGTGGGGGGTGTCAGACCAAGGCAGGGCACCAGTAGCTGTCATCAGGGTGAGCCTCTGGTGGTTACTGAAAATTGCTTGCTTCCACGCACCATGGTCCCACCCAGGGCTTGTACCTGCTGCTGGCCCAGGCCCCGCTTGCACCTGCTGCCAGTGCCAGCCCTGATCGCCCCTCAGGGCTTCTCCACCTCCCCCTGCTCCTGACGGGTGATCAAGGAAGCAGCCCCCACTCGCACCCACTGCCAGCGCTGGCCCCAATCGCTCCATGCCATCAGCAGGCGCAAGTGGGGCCAGCACCGTCAGTGTGTGGGAGTGGCAGAGGCAGGAGCAGGGCTGCCGGTAGACAGGGGACCAGGGGCCAGCAGGAGCAGCTGGGTGGGGGTGCGAAGGATGGGCCAGGTGTCTAGGGACCCTACTCATGCATGGATTTCGTGCACTGGGCCTCTAGTACTTACTATAACACAAGTAAAAGTAAAAAATATATATATCACTTACCTGAATCATATCATGAAACTAATATCCAGAAAATTCATTAAAGTTTTCATTTCATTTTGATATTTTCACTTGTGGGGCTGTTTGCTTTGATCAAAATATGGACTATCTATAATAATAAAAGCAGAATATACTAATTAGACCGGACAGCCAAACGAACTTCCAGACATCATTTCAGACATCCTTCAGGACAAAGCTGCGGTGGCGGGGGCTGAGGCAGAGGCGGTTAGGGGTGAGCAGGCAGCCAGGTGAGCAGTTAGGGGCATCAGGCAGGCAGGCAGAATGGTTAGGGGCAGTCAGGCAGGCAGAGGCAGTTAGGGGCGATCAGGCAGGCAGGCAGGTGAACAGTTAGGAGCCAGTGGTTCCATTGCTAGAGGATGCAGGCCGGGCTGAGGGACCCCCCTCCCATACATGAATTTCATGCACCAGGCCTCTAGTGCATATATAATATTGCTATGATCTGAATATTTATGCCCCTGCAAAATTCATTTGTTGAAGTCTTAACCCACATACATGATGGTATTAGTAGGTGGGGCCTTGGCAAAGTGCTTATTAGGTCATGAAGGTGGAGCTCCCATGAATGGGATTAGTGTTCTTATTAAAGAGGACCCCAGAGATCTCTTGCCCCTTCCACCAGGTGAGGACATAGTGAGAGGTTCCATGTATGAACAAGGAAATGAGCCCTCACCAGAACAAAACCATATTGTTGCTTTTTCTTGGACTTCCCCACCTCCAGAACTGCAAAAAATAAATGCTTCTGTTCTGACACATAGCGCCCTGAAAGAAGTAAGATGAATGTATATCTATTTTTAACAGCTTATTGACTCATTTATCTTCACTCTATTCTACAAACACAAACTGTAGTTCCAGCCTTTGCTCTATACCCCATAAATATCTGTTATTGATCAAAATGAGGCCAGATGAAGAATATGTGCTTTGTGACTGTTATCGTTTCCATTCTGCATAGTTTGTGACCTCCTTGTTTCAATTATCTATTTGACATATCATTTGGATACCTTTCAATGTTAACTACCTAAAACGATTTTTGGCCATGTTAATGAACCATTCTATCCAGAAGCGATATTCAAAATATCTAGCAACTAGTCTGACCTGGACACAGATCACTCAGAGCAAAACCCATCCAATCAGGAAAGAAGCCATTTCTGTAACCATCTGGGCCTTTCCAGATGAACCTGCCTGATTTAATATTATTGTGAGATAACGTAGCTTATAAAGGGATGTAAACAGGGACTTATGTAGGGAAGAAGGCTGAAGAAAATGACAGATATCTTTTGTTTTATTTTATTTTTAGATATAAAGTGTTTGAAATAACGTGTTAAGAAGCAACCAGGTCATTTTTTGGGTAGTTAAAAGATACCCTATGTTCTGTTAGAATTCCTCTTTCTGATGCATATCAATTTAACTTTTCCAAACTGGATCATGATCATAAAAATATCATTTTTTGGAGTGCAATTGAAAGCACACATAAAGCCTGATTAAAAGCCTTCTGATGTCAATTAAGCAGTTAACAACAGGCAACCTGCAGAAACAAGAGCTGCTAATACTGTCCAGAAAACCAACTTCCAGCAAGCATCCTCTGGAGCCTGAGCCGGATGGCAGATTGCTCGCTGTCAAAGCCTCGACTGGCTAATACATGCTGGCAATGGCCCGGGTGCCTTGGAATGCGGTGCAGCTGCAGCATTAGTCAGACTTTCCCTTTCCTGAATGCTCTAATCCCTTCAATATTGCATTAAATATGTTTTCAATATTGATCTGGATAAAAATGTGCTGAATGTTGCAACAGTTTAATTCTGACGTTTGTCACACAGGAAATCTGGAAAAGGCAGAGGTAACTGCATCTTTACTGTGCAAACCGAATGTAGTTTCTTTCATATGATACCAGAACGCTCACAGGGCTTTGGGGTCACTGGGAGGCAGGCAAACGCCAGCAACTCTGAAGCCAAGCGAGAGGACTTAGTGTTTGGCTGGACTGACTCAACTGACCATTGGCCATCCAGGAGATCTGAGCTGGGGCTGGCCCTTGTGATGGAATGTTATGTAGTAGGATACTATAATAAATGGTTTTAGGGCTGGTTATAGTCTCTAAAGTCCAAGTCCTTGACAAGCCAGAAATAGAAATCATTTATTACCATGTCACATATTGTTATTAGGTTTCCTATATGATTATCCAAACTATTATTAGCTAATCTATTGGGCGGTATATAAGAGCACACACTGAACTTGAAATTAAGATGTTTGAACTCTATCCCAGATTTGTCATTAAATTGTCCTCAACCCATCTCCCCGCCCCTTCCCTGCAATCTCTCTTGGACTCAATTTCATCTGTAAAATGACCGATATGGGTGTGGTAGATCATATATCTAAATAACTGTCAGTTATATGGCTATTTTTATTTAAAACACCCACATAGCCATAAAAATATTTTTGAAACATCATTAAGTCATGTAATTATAATTAATAATGATGACAACACCATTATTTTGAAGCTAAATATTGAAATTATAAGATTCACTTTGAAGAATGAGTGATGTTGAATCAGAGAAATTCATATTACACATTTTCTTAGGTTTGAAATTCTTGCTGCTTTGGCATGATAATATTCCATTAGGGTGACATTTCCTCAGTTTTGAGTAAAAACGAATATCCAAGCTTCTTAACTTGAATATATTAAAAAATGTCTAGTGTTCCAAAGCATGACACTGATATTAAGTAAAAATCTGGAAGTGATAAAACCCTCTGAACTTTCTATAACATCACTTAATTAATTTAATCTTGATAATTAAGATTCCATGAGACCAATGGAGAATACAAATGAACATGTTAGCAATGTATAATCTGCTCATCTTTTTGACTGTCATTTAAGGCTACCCCTAAAGTTGCTTCTTGTTGACCAGGAAAGATGAACAATTTTGTCATGTTTCAAAGTAGTGTTTTTTGAGAATAAACAAATACAAGCCTTACAACCAACTCAACCTTGAGAAATTGTGTACCTCTAAACATCAAAGTTCCTTAACAACTATTATTAAAAACTAAGAAAATTTCTATTACCATGATACTGGAATCAACTGACAGAGTGATTTTGACTACCTTTTCAAACCTTTGAGAATCTTTCTCAAGGTAGAGTATTACACAAACTTTCCAGCATGACCTCCAAGGCCAACCATGATTTTTCCACACGTCAGAAGTTATATTATTCAAAGCCAATCCACTTCTATGCATTTACTCCATTTGAAATGCTATGTCTTCCCATTTTTGTTTATTTTCTCACAGTGTACATTCCATACCTATGGATATAATACTAAAGCCCAAATTCTACCTTTTATATTAATTGTCGTGTGTTTCTTCCAAATGAAACTGCTCTACAACCTACTTAGCAAAACCATTTGTTCAGAAATGTTTCATGGCTCTGATAAAATTTTGATTGGTCCTATAAATATAGTTATTTCTCTATAGAGTGTGAACCTCAAAGTCTATGATTATTTTTGTGATTACTTTTTTAAAACTATAAAAATATATAATCTTTATTGAGATTATGACTTACATATGCACATCATATAGGTTACACAATCTAATCTAATAATAGACAAATATGCAAATTGACCGCACCTTCGCTACACCTAAGCCACGCCCACCAACCAAGCCACGCCCACCAACCAATCAGGAAGAGTATGCAAATGACCCCAACAAAGATGGCGGCTAATTTGCATATCAAGACAGTGTCGAAAGAAGCCAAGAGCTGCAAAGGGGAGTAAAGCTTCGAAGAAGCAAGCAAGCCAGGGGGCTGGGGGGAGGAGAAGGGAGGAGCGAAGTCAGGGCCGGGGGCGAAGGGAAAAGCAGGCGGGCTGGAGGAGAAGGCGGGGCCGGCGGCAAGGGCGGAGCGGAGGCGGGGCCGGGGGCGAAGGGAAACGCGGGCGGGCTGGAGGAGAAGGCGGGGCCGGCGGCAAGGGCAGAGCGGAGGCGGGGCCGGGGGCGAAGGGAAAAGCAGGCGGGCTGGAGGAGAAGGCGAGGCGGGCGGCAAGGGAGGAACGGAGGCGGGGTAGAGTGCAGCAGGAAATCCTATTGCAGGATTTTTCCTGCAATGGGAAAGCTAGTTAAATTATAAAGTATATTCTCAGAGTTGTGCAACCATCACTACAAACAATTTTAGAATGTTGTCCTAACCCCAAAATAAGCTTTGTAGCCATTAACAGTCACACTTATTTCTTCTTAAACACTCTCAGTCCTAGGCAACCACTAATATAATTTTTCTCTCTAGAGTTGTTGATCCTCATCATTTTTTAGTAAATGGAACCATAGAACAGTTATGACCAGATTCTTTCAGCCAACATCACCTTTTCAAGGTTCATTCATGTTGTAGCATGCATCAATACTTTATTATTTTCTATTGGGAAAAAAGTTCCATTGCACAGATATAGTCTTTTATTTTTCTACTATAGGCCCGGTGCACAAAATTTGTGCATGGGGAAGGGGGTCCCCTCAGTCCAGCCTGCACCAACTCCAATCCGGGATACCTCGAGGGATGGGATCGTGCCTAAACCAGCAGTTGGACATCCCTTTCACAATCCAGGACCACTGGCTCCTAACTGCTCACCTGCCTGCTTGCCTGATCACCCCTAACTGCACCCCCTGCCAGCCTGATCACCTCTAACCGCCTCTGCCTGCCAGCCTGGTTGCCCCCAATTGCCCCCCCCCCTCACTGGCCTGGTCACCCCTCACTGCCCTCCCCTGCCGGCCTGATTGCCCCTCACTGCCACCTCTGCCAGCCTGATCGCCCCTCTACCCACCCTGCGGGGCTGGTCGCCCCACAAGCCTGCTGTTCAGTCATTACTGTGAGGGTATCCTGACCAATTTGCATATTACCCTTTTATTAGTATAGATTTATCAGTTGATGGACATTTGAGTGATTTTCAGTTTGGGGGCTATTATAAATAATGTTGTTATGAATATCTACTTACAAGTTTTTGTGTGGATATATGTTTTCAGTTCTCTTAATTGTATACTTTAGAATGGAATTTGTGGATCATATGATAACTCCAAGATTAAACTTTTGAGGAACTGACAGACTGTTTGCACAGTGACCGCACCAGTTTACACTCCATCAGAAATGTGTGAGGTCTCCAAATTCTCTGAATCCATGCCAATACTTATTTATCTTTTTGATTATAACTATCTTAGTGAAGTATATCACATTACTGTTTTAATTTACATTTCCCAATGTTTAATAATATTGATTATTTTTCATGTGCTTAATGACCATTTGTATATCTTCACCATATTTGGCAAGTTTTCAGCCATTATTTCTGCAAGTACTTTTTTTTCCTTTTTCTTTCTCTTTCTCTTCTTTTTTTGCTACTCTTGTGCATGTTAGTGTCCCATATTTCTCTGACTCTTCTTTTATTATTTCTATTTCTTTATTGATATTTTTATTTGATGAGAAATTGTCATCATACTGTCCTTTATTTATTAAAACATGTGTGGCTTCCTTTATTTCTTTGAACATATTTACAATGGTTGTTTTATATGTTTATTAAGTCTAACATCTGAGCCTTCTCATAGAAAGTTTCTGTTGCTTATTTTTTTTTTTTACTGTGTATGTATCATACCTTCATGGTGTTTTCTTTTTTTGTTGTTTTTTTTTTTTCATGTTTTATCATTTTTTTTTCTTTCTTACAAACTGGAGATTTTATAAGTAGTATAGCAATTCTGGATACTGATCTTCCATCTCTAGAACTTGTTATTAATGTTTGTTTACTTATTTATCTGCTTATTTGTTTAGAGACTTGTCTTGACTATTTTAGTAAAGTCTATTTCCCCTATTGTGTGAGGGCTCTGATATTGCTCCACAGAGTGTGTAGCCAGCCTTGGGAATGTGAACAGAAACCTTTGGATGCAGTGGTTTTAACAGGGCTCTTTTTTACTTTCTCACTTGTATCTCTGTTAGGCTGTCTGTCTCTGTTGGTATTACACCCAGCAGTTAGGCGCCACTATGCAGTGGAGTGTAAAATGCTCCCCACTCTAATCCAACTCAGTTTGAGTCCCTGAAGAAAGTTTTCTAGGTCAGTCTTTAAGGCTATTTTGACCCCAATATGGCTTTCTCATCCGTTTTTCCCTGGTTCTTTCTGAAAGAGTATCTGGTCTATGGTTTAGTTCGTGTTTCTCATGTGTGATTGGCCTTCTCTAAATTGCTTACCACCAAAATCTCCATTGTTTTCTAAAATACCTTAGGCTTTAACTTCTCTAAACTTGGTTCTAAATATAGTTCGTTCCCTTGGGGAGAGCTTTGGGGCTCTGTGTTCTTATGGTCTATCTTACTCTTTGGGCAAAATCTCCGAGCTGGTGATCCTGAACTGGGAGTGGAGAGAGTGGCCCCTTCTCTCAGACAGTACACTTCTGCTTTATGAGTAAGGCATGTGGACCAGTAGCCTCTGGTCTTCTCAGCTTACCTTTCCCTGCACAGAACTTCTGCTCCACAAGCAGGCTGGGCTAGGATAAATAGGTCCCAGTACTCTCAGGCTTCCTCTCCTGGGGTGAAACCACCAACCTATGACTGTGGGCTGGGTGGAAGAAGGAACGCCAGGCAGCGGAAGGAAAACCCAACCTCTCAGCTGTACTAGTTGGAATTTAGGCTCTCTTTTGTGGAGCTGAGGTGAATGATAAATGCTGGTTGCTTGCTTCTCTCAAGGAGATATGGTTGCACTTGACTGATATTTAAGGCAGAGGAAACCCCATATACTTTGCTACACCTTCCAAGAATAGAAATGCCATGCTGCCCTAGCCAGTTTGGCTGGTGGCTCTATTCTGATCAAGGACATATACCTGGGTTGTAGGCTCGATCCCTGGCCCTGGTCAGGGTCCATGTGGGAGGCAACCAATCTATGTGTCTCTCTCACATCAATGTTTCTTTCTGTCTCTTCCTCATCCTTCCACTCTCTCTGAAAAAAATCAATGGAAAAAAAAATCTTGGGCAAGTATTAACAAAAAACAAACAAACAAAAAGAAATGCTGTCATACTAATCTCTGGAGTGAGGGGGGAGGGAGCAAATCATAGCTCAAGTGCCACTGACTATTGTTGTTCTTAACAAAATGGAGATGTTCTCACATAAACATTTCTTCATTTGCTGTATGTCCTTAGGACTGTATTCATAGACTTAAATGTTTTATTTTTTAAAATATTTTTCACAGGTTGTGGTTGTTCTGCTGGGGAGCTAGTCTGCGGATCTCCTCATGCCTCCATTGGAGACGTGGATCTTCATGTTTGTCTTTTAACTCTAAAGTACTCCCTTATAGTTAGAGCTCAGAAAAATGATATCTTAAAACGTTTTAAAAGAACACTATAGGAAACCAATTTAAAGTTCAATGTCAGAAAATGATGGATTATGAAGTGCTCAGGGTGAGCAGTTTTATAGCTTACAGTGAGTCCTCCCCCAGGGAAATTTGGTAATCCATCTACCAAGCAGGGGGGGTTCTCTATTATATGCATCCATGTTGTTCAGTGCATATAATTCCCAACAAAATGCAGGGTGGGCAAAAGTAGGTTTCCAGTTGTGAGTACAGGAAACACAGTTTATTCTTATATTATTAGTTATTAATTATTATGCTATTTTCCATAGGAACAACTGTAAACCTACGTTTGCTACATCCAGTATGTTTGTATGTGATGATATATTTGCATAAATTTTGTGTAAAAAATTAATAATTACTTCTTTATAACATATTCAAATTGTTAAAAAGCAAAAATAAAAAAGAATCCTGAAGGAATATATCAGTAGAATATTCATAACTGTATATACATTAAGTAATATGGTTTCAATGCTGTTTTTTTATTTCTAAATTTTTTTAAATAACACAAATTTTAGTTTATGTAGAAGAATTTGACTTTCCAATGGAAATCCAGCACAGTCACCAAACGATCCCCATATAATTTGCTAACTACATGTGTAAATCTAAATGTTCTGATCACTATTGCTATGTAACAAATTAATCTCATAACTTAGCATCTCAAACAGCCATGATGCCTCTGGGAGTACACCATGTCTGTGGCAGAATAACCTGATAAGAGATTAATATTTCTTCTTCTAAGTGTATCTAGGAAGAAACAGAAGATACATAGGTCCCAGCATTTAATCCCCTAGGACAGTGGTTGGCAAACTCATTAGTCAACAGAGCCAAATATCAACAGTACAACGATTGAAATTTCTTTTGAGAGCCAAATTTTTTAAACTTAAACTTCTTCTAACGCCGCTTCTTCAAAATAGACTCTCCCAGGCCATGATATTTTGTGGAAGAGCCACACTCAAGGGGCCAAAGAGCCACATGTGGCTCACAAGCCGCAGTTTGCCGACCACAGCCCTAGGACATAAGGCAAAAAGTCATTGTGATAATTTATTTTTGAAGGTCTTGTTTTAAAATTTTCTTTATTGATTAAGGTATTACATATGTGTCCTTATTTGAAGGTCTTTAATTCCCTGCATTATGGAGAATAGAGAGGGTTACTTTTTTTTTTTTTTTTCAAAGAAAAGCTCTGGCTTGTCAAATCCAGGACCTTTTGAGGAGTTGGGAGTAGCCATACCCTCAGAAAGCATGGGACTCTCTGTATTAAAGAACTCAAGTGGTACAGGTACAGCAAGTCCCTGAACATCAGAGGGTCAACTTGGGATGCCTGGGTTGTCTACACCCTTCACATGCCAAGAAAGCTTGGCCCCCCTGAAAGGTTTCAGGAGGTAACATCTATCTAGGCTTTTGGACTATCCTGCCTGATAGAAAAGAGTGCTTTTGTTTCCTTGAGGCCGTGGGTCACACCATGCTATCAGTTTGTTCTCTGTAGCGGCTGGAAACTGAATGCCTGAGGTTAGCCATGTAAGTGTTCCTCCATGGCTAAGTGACCAGCCCCCAGAAAGAACTCTGCACATCAAGACTCAGGTGAGCTTCCCTAGTTGGCAATACATCATACATGTTGTCACATGTCATTGCTGGGAGGTTACACACTGTCTTTAAGATTCTACCAAGAGCCCTAACTGGTTTGGCTCAGTGGATAGAACATCAGCCTGTGGACTGAAAGGTCCCAGGTTCGATTCTGGTCAAGGGCATATACCTTGGTTGCGGGCACATCCCCAGTAGGAGGTGTGCAGGAGGCAGCTGATTGATGTTTCTCTCTCATCGATGTTTCTAACTCCCTATCCCTCTCTCTTCCTCTCTGTAAAAAAATCAATCTACACTAATAAAAGAGAAACATGCAAATTGACCATCCCTCCGCTACACCCACCAGCCAATCAGGAGCGAGTATGCAAATTAACCCAACAAAGATTATGGTTAATTTGCATACACAGGTGTGGAGCAAAGACTGAAGACAGCGTAGAAGGAAGGCAAGCGCTGCAGAAGGGAGCGAAGCAGCAGAGAAGGGAGCAAGGCAGTGGAGAAGGGAGGGAGCAAGGCAGCAGAGAAGGGAGCCCTATTCTTGCAGGAATAGGCCTGACGAAGCCCTATTCTTCCAGGAATCTTCCTGCAATGAGCCTCTAGTAAAAAAAAAAAAAAAAGATTCCACCAAGAGCAAGAGAGGACACATGGAAGCGTGTGCCTGTCCCTTCCTGGACTCTGCCCTTTACCTTGGCTGATTTTAATCTGTAGCCTTTGCTTTAATCAAGTATAAGTATAATGGTTTTCTGAGTCCTCTGAGTCCCTCCAATGAATCACTGAATTTGAATGTGGTCTCGGGATCACTGATGTAGTAAAGTAAGAAAATTCAGCATTGCAGAAGACAGCTGCGCTGTGCTGGTGGAGGCACAGACATTAGAGGGGCAAAACAATAAAAGCGGGGGCCTCCAAAGCCTAGGTGGCAGTACCAGTGCTGAGTTAGCAAATCCCAATGAATCACATTGGCTTAGATAGTGGACATTGCAGTGGAGATCATCATAAACTAAAGACCAGTGATATTACTGCACTGTGAGAAACCACAGAAAGCTAGGAATAGAGAAGGTCCTCAAAATAAAACTAAACTGGATTTTTCATTAGCCAGGTAGATAGGACCTTAAAGCTGTACAAAAAAATACATATGCCTTACTTAAACGTATAAAGCAAATTCAAATCAATTAATACTGTTCATTCAATGTTTCCACCTGTTTTTAATTTACATAAATATTTTAAATTATTATAGAATTTAGTAAAACCAAGTTGACAATATTTTTAATAGTTTGCTAAATATACAATGCTAAATTTGAAGGCAATGTAGCCATGCCTGTAAATAAAGTCTTATTGTTCAATATATTAATTTTACTTTTAGGAATATCTCTAAAGGCAATAAATTAAAAAGGGAAAATTCAGGCATATAAATGTATTCATCACAACATCATAGAAAAAAATCAAAAAGTAAAATATACCAAATGTTGAAGGGTTGGTTGTGATCAAATATATAATACCAGATTTTCTTATTTAATATTATTCAGCCATATTTATATAGAAACATGGGAAATGATTAATATGTTAACTGAAAAAGCAGAATACAGAATTACATGTCTGTTTCATAACTCCTTCATATTTTAAATAGTTAGAATGCTTAAAGAGAATTAAGCCATGTAAGTTATGGATGTTTATGGATGTTATTGCAATATTATGCAGCAATTAAGTTATTTTAATTAATTTGAGATAGGGCAACATTAGAGATGGCAAAAAGCACATATTTTTATACTTATATAATTATTACAATTCCTTGTGAATTAACACACACACACACATACACACTCATAACACTAAAAAAATATTCAGCAATAGAATATAACCTTTTCCTGCAAGAAAGAAAGTCCCTTGTGAGTGAGCAAGATGCTTTACTCCCATCTTGCACAGTAGGAGGTTGGGTAGAAGGTGAACAGGGAGCAGGCAGTATGCTCATTTTTCCCTTCCTTGCTCTATCTTAATGCGTTCTGTATCTAGTGATTTAATAACCGTAGTAGCTTTTCTCGAACTTTCCTGTCTTCATCATTAGATGGCATCCAGACTTAATGAAAACATTTCCCCAGAAGACAAAGAGTAACATAAACAATTTATCATCATTCCCACTGGTCAAACATAAACACTTTCTGAATAGAAGATGGAGTTTTGCCATGGCTGCATGGAATTTACTATAATGGCAATGGCTTTGCAATTTTAATGCTGAATAATTTGTTTTGTGGCACAGTAGAAATATTTATTTTGGATGGACAGCGGTTTTCAGGAAAAAAAGGAAAATGCTGATCAGGAGGAACAGTGTTGGTTTCAGGACTGGATGTTAGCAGGAAAGTCTGTTAAGTAAACTGGTTTTACTCCTAAGCTACAAAGGCATAAAGGTAAAAGGCAAGGAATCCCACCCCCTCCATCATCACCCTCCATCCCCCACTTTAGTTTGGTGCATGTCTTCCAGGCTCTTACTTACTGATGTGCAAAAATATATTTAGCTATTATTATTTCTAGGGAAATAGAATATTATTCTTTATTTTATTTTTCTCTTAATAACTGAACATACCCTTTTGCATCTTTTCAGAGCACTCAGAATCTCCTCTTTCTTTTTCATGGCAGCTCTATATTCACTTTTATGGACCTACCATTTTCTAACTACTCCCTTATTGATGGGAAAGTAAGTGGTGTCCACTGCTAGGGAAATGCTTCCATGAACATCTGTAGTACGATGTAATTTCTGTAAAACAGCTTCCTGTGCACAATTAAAATTTAACTTACACTGGCCAGTTATCCCCCAGAAGACTATTCCCAAATTTTACACTTGCCATGAACACATGAGTGCCTAGTCTCCCTCGTCTCCTCGAAGAATATGTGAGATCTCAAATTGTTTGCCAGTAGGATGGGTGAAGATGATATCAATGTGATATGTTAATATGAAACTCTACAACGCAGGAACAGAAGTGTATCAAAGATGAAACAATAACATTTAATGTTCTTCACCCAAATAAATGAAAGATGACAGATAAAAAGATAGAAAATAGGAAAGAAGAAAGGAAGAGAATGATATTGATTACATACACACAGGGTGGGGCAAGGTAAGTTTACAGTTGTTTGTACAGTAATTAATAAGTAATAATACAAGAATTAACTCTGTTCCATTTACTCACAACTATAAACCTACTTTTGCCCTACCCTGTACTTATATTTAGCCAACAAATGTAAAATTAATTGTATTTTCAAATGTGGTAACACAAAATTTTGGTTTATAAATTGTGACTCTCTCTGGTGAGATGAAGTTATGGTAAAAATATAAAATGATGAAAAGTGTTTTTCATTTGAACTGTTTTATTTATTTTAATTTGAACTACTTGACTGACACATTTGGTCACATCCATTGCTTATGACTGAAGATTATCCAAGGGATTGTCACTGGGCTAACATAATGCAGTTCAGCTTAGCATCATTACTCATGCTAAGATAGAACACGCACAAATACAGAATGCAGGCAATCTGAATTAAGTGGAGTGTGCAAGTAACTTGTTTTTCAACTAAATTCAGTTATTTTTTTCCTAAATTTTGAATAGTTTGGCTTCAAGCTAAAGAACACCCCATTTCTCAAGCCAATATTATATTCTGGAAAACATCAAACTTTGTGAATGGAATAGTAAACAAAGTTTATCTCTTACCAAGTATACTTTTCTTCTTCATTTTATAAAATGTCTGTCTTAATCCATGCTTTATTCCAAACCAGGATAATATTTTTTTCTTTATTGATTAAGGTATTACAATGTGTCCTTATGCCCCCTCACTCCCCTCCCCCACTCATGCCTTCACCCCCCTGTTGTCTGTGTCCATTGGTTAGGCTTATATGCATGCATACAAGTCCTTTGGTTGATCTCCCCCCCTTACCCCCACCCTCCCCTACCTTCCCTCTGAGGTTTGGCGGTCTAATCGATGCTATAACATAAGCCTTATTTCACAATTCACATGTGGAGCTATTTCTCACTAACAGAATATTCTGGTCAAATTTATTTATACTGAGAAAATAGGTCTGCATTTAAAAGAAATGCAGCTATAATAATTATTGAAATTGTTGAAAATGATTTTACATAACTCATGGAGTCTAAAAAGGCAATATTTTAAGGATTTCAGTGCAACAAACCAGAAACAATGTCTTTTTTTTTTTGTTGTTGTTTTGTTTTAAATCAAGAGAACAGTGTTGAGGAAAATATATTTTAGCTTTCATTGAAATGTAAAAAAATATAGGACCTTTCTCCTAGTTCTTTTAAAGCAAATTTTTAAGAACGAGTAAACTCTTTGCACAGATATTCCTCTCTTCCAGATGCAAGGAGGTAATATTTTTCCCTTCTTGCATCTACATGTAAGGTCTTATATCAGAAGTAATTCTGTAATATTGACAGTACACATTCTTTATGGAGAATAGGCACATGATTATTTGCAATCTTTTACAAAGATCTGCATAATAATATTAAATACATAGTTATTCTCTCCTCAGTGTGTGTGTGTGTGTGTGTGTGTGTGTGTGTGTGTGTGTCTCATTTCTTTTTCTTTCTTTCTAAATATTACTACCTACTCCATTCTTTGGTGAACTGGAGTTTTCTCCTATAGGAAAAAAAATAACTATTAGTGGACACTTCCCTAGAAACTAGCCTTTCTAAGCAGTTTTATCTTAAGCAATGTGTCATTAATCATTCAGCTAAAACAGTCTGGGTCATCAGAAATAAGTAATATGAAAATATTATATAGTTTTATAAAGGTCTTAAAACTATTGTTCCTGCTTTATATTTCCTATCTTGCTAAAAACTTACTTGGAAGCCACATTGTTTTTATGGTTTTTGTTTCCCAAGATTTTCTTCTTTTTTTTTTTTTTTCTGAATGCTTTGTTGTCTGTTTTGTTCTTTATATTTAGACTTTGTTTTTATTGGTGGAAGCTTCTTACTAAACCACCTATTCTTAAATAATATTTTTCATTGCATTTAGGGTTTACTGAAACATTAGATAAAATACATAAGAAGGAACAATATATAAATTGTCTTCATTTGTTCATAACCAATGGTACAGAGTATTTACCTATTTATTATTATTACAGATTGCTGAATATTACAGAGAATCAAACAGTCTAAATAACTTTATTTTCAAAAAATGTTCTATTTTATTAAGCACTTTCTGTGAAAATATATTAAACATTATATAGCTATCATTAACATAAATAATGGACCTGGAAATAATATTATTATTTATTTAAATTTAACACAAAATAATGGTATCAATGTTTAGGGATTTCTTTGGTATAACACAAGGAACAAATAATTGTCCATGAAATATCTCTAGATTTTAAAATATGAGCATTATTTTAAAGATCATACTTTTGTGTAAAACAAATCATTTTTTCCCTGAGATCAAAGAAGTTTTATATGTGGTCAAAAAGTCATTATCTTTTTCCACTTATTTTTCCCCATTTTATTTTACACAAATAAATGGGAAACATAAAGAAAAAAAAAAAAGGAGTAAGTATTTTGCCTTCAAATCAACTAATGAAGATACTACCAGGACCAGCATCCCAGGACAATATCATTGCCTCTTTATTTTTCATTCTCTTCAGTTACTCCATTTTACAGATTTCATCTGCTCTTAGGATATCCAGTGCTGGCCCATCATCTGCTGTCCATTTGGAAACACCAGCTGTGTCTTTTCATGTAGCTAAGCACAACGGTTGAGTCTGCATTAAGGGTCTTCCAACGTAAGCCCCGCTGCAGTCTTCCTATCTCTATCGGCCCGCTCCCAATCCTGCACAGCAGCCAGGGCTGTGCAGTTATTCCAGATTTCACGTTAGAAAGATCAGTTTTCTAGAAGCCACAGGAATCGCTTCTCCAGTCTGGGAGTAAGAATAAACCGCGCATTTCTGCCTGGAGGAGAACCAGCCTCCTAGCTGAACAAGGTATCAAAAGCATTTCACTAAAGCAAACGAACCAGGCTGGGCCGCTCCCAGTGGTTTCACCTCTGGTTAATCAACTCAAGTAGATGGCATACATCTTCCCCTGAAGTGTTTAGCGCTGATGTTAACGGTCACGGGACCCAGGGCTCCTCTCTGTCAGGATGTAGAATGTGCTCCGCTAAATGACCTTATATACAGTTGTCAGGGGTGTGAAGTTATCCATGAATGCTTACAAATTTGTTAGAACACTATGTTCCAACACAGAGCTATATTTTGTCAAGATAATTTAAACCATTGATGTAAACTGTACATTGTTCCAATGAAAATTATTTCTGGCTAACCAGAGCACCCAGAATAACCTAAAGTTAAACCTATGCTTCTGTTTTTCTGCCATGAACTTGGTCAGCATGCACTTAGTATTGCCTGTCTGTGTGGAATTCTGAGAGAATAATGATGTTATGTAAATAAGATACTATGAAGGGCACTACTCTAATCTTTTAGTGTGCATAAACAAACATCACTTTTTCTACCTTTACCTGTATTACTTCTCAAAGCAAACACTATATATACACATACATATACATACATACATATATATACACATATATATGTGTGTATATATATACATTTAGAAAAAATAATATATATCTATGTTTTTATAAGGTTTGATATACACTGAGTGGCCAGATTATTATAATCTCTGAATGTATAATAATCTGGCCACTCAGTGTATATCCTATATAATAAAAGGCTAATATGCAAATTGTCCTCTTGACCAGGAGTTCGACCAGCAGGCAGGCCGGCCAACCGCCTCTAATATATATATATATATATACATACACACACACACACACACACACACACACATACTGAGTGGCCAGATTATTATGCATTCAGAGATCATAATAATCTGGCCACTCAGTTTATTTATATATTGTATGTCATATACTATATATATCTATGTATCTACCTATCTCTCCACATTTATAACTTCTTAGCTCTATACCACCCCCTGCCTCCACCTTCTGCTTGCAACTGATGTCAGGAAGATAAGAAAACTTTAGTGTTTGAAGGACTTCAGTTTCACCAATCAGTGAATGAAAACTAATTCCGGATGCTCCTCCTTTCTTTCTTTGGCCAGCTCTCTGCCCTCCTCAGACCAGAGGCAGGAGGCAGAATCCTGGAGAAGCTATTTGCCCGTCTTTTGCCTACTACCCATCAAATGCCAACCTAGTGGCAAAGTTGACTCTACGGAAAATACTAATACCTGTTTTGTTCACCATGATTTTTATGACATCCTTTAATAGTAGTGTATGATTGCAATGGCTTTTACTTTTCAAGTTAATTGGGAGGTTGTGGAAAGATCTTATTTTATTTAACGGCAGATGCTCTCTTTCTCAAGCTGGGAGACAAGTTTTGGCTGGTAGCCGAAGCATTTGGGCAAAGTTCTTTACGACATTTAGAAAGCCGCATTGACGTGAGAAAGCAGCATCATGCGACAGGGCTGTGGCAGTCTTAGCACCTCAGGTGCCAGAAAGCGCTCGCTCTGGGCGGCTTGGATGACTCCAAATTCTTCAGAGTGTTTTCTGCGCGAGGGAGAGTCCCCGCAGCGCCTTGATCGCTCCTGCGAGCGAGTAGCACCCCGTTTCTAAAGCAACTGGTGTGCGGTTTACTGCCCTGCGAGGCAGAAGGACAGACACGTATCACTGGCATTTAACAAAGCTAGCTTTCAGGATGTTCCTTTATTTGCCCTTTTACTCTGGTCTCAGTCTGTAGAAAAACATTCCGGGAATGATGGCTTTAAATCGGGTCCTAAGAAGCATTTTCTTCTTCCAATTATCTGAAGTCTTTAAAGTGCCAGGATGTCTTTTAACAGTTTTTAAGGGCTTTCTTTGCCCCTCTTTTATATGTATATACAAAATCCAAACTGGTGTCTAAAATATTTTCCCCTCCTGGCGTCTGAGACGCGAGGCCTTAGATCACAAGCACTTCTGCAATCTGGCAGCATTCCTTAGGGGAACAGGCACATTTGATCACTGCCATCTTTTGCGGGGGTCTATCTATCCAGTAACATTCGCATCTAGCGCAGGCTAGGAGGCTGCTTCTGAAAAGGAAGATGTGCAGCGGTTTTTCTAGTTTCTTGTCACTCTGAACTGTCATGAGTGAAGAGAGGAGCTATCAGTTGGTCATGGCTGTTCAGGTTCACCAGAGTGCAAGGCCACAGCTTCACCACGCCCCTCCTCCACGGGGCACATGCATGTTCAGGCTGCGCCCCCGTCAGCCTCTGAGGGGGCTCTCCTTCCTCCAATGCCTTGGGTTAATGTGGACAAACAGTCCAGAGTAAGTGTATTAAGAAGGGGGAAATGAAGACAAATCTATGGAATTTAGACGCAGATTAAGTTTCCATGCAGATTCTCTTCTCTGAATGTAGCTGAAGTCTCAGCCACAGGCCGGCTTGTCCGGCTAGCTTTTAAGGACCTAAAGGCTTTGGCTCCCTTCCCTTAATTCTGTCCAGTATTGGTGCAGACCCCTGAGGTCAACTCCAGGTAGGTACCCTGGGTGGCAGGTAATGTCCAAGCACGTGAATAGTTTTCTTCCGTCCTTTTTCCTCGAATTCTCTCGTGTCGAACCCCCATTCATACAGGTCTGGATCTGAAATCCACAAAGGAAAGACACTCTCCCCTCTCTGCTCCCAAGTAATTCCTCTCCCCTCAGACTGGCCCTCAGTACCTCCCCAGATCTGTATTATTCGTTCTGCATTGGCGGTCTCTCTCCTGGAATGGGTACTTTCAACTCCAACCTATTTCTCTCTGTACCATTTCCTGTAACCTAAGCAGGTAGAAGGTGTCTCCTATGCCATTAGGAACCACAAAGGTACCATGACCGTGAGGCGGTTCTGGGGACAGAGGCCTGATAGTTGTTCTATCATGTGGCTTTCCCAGTGGATCCCCAGGCCAGCAGCATCACCCCTCTTACCTGGAGACCTGTTAGAAATGCAAATCCCTGGCCCTGCCCCAGGACTAATTAGAAACTCTGGGAGTGTTGCCAATATCTGTGTTTTAACAAGCCCTGCAGGGATTCTAATACATGTTAAAATTTAAGAAGCTCTGCTCTACCCTAAGGTATTCAATTTCCGTTTGGTTTTTTGGTTTGTTTTTACATAGCAGTCATTTTTTTAAAAAACGTGTCTTAAGCAAGTATTCCAGCAAGATGTTTAAGTTGGTTTTATGTCTCAGAACAAAGTCTAGGTTCTGCCTTAGAAGTAGTCGTATGGCGTCTGTTTGGAGGGCATCATGTTTAGTCATCCTCCTAGTCTGTTAGCTAAATCCAGTCCCAACCAGGACTGTGGTTTTTCCTGTTTCAAAACTAGTGCCCCCTAGTGGAATTTATAGGAGATTGACATTTCAAATCTGAAAGATGCTTCAATTTCTCAGTTCATTTATGTAGTCCTGATAACAACCAAAATGGTCAAAGTCAAGGGTATGTTTTATTTCAAATTTATCAACCTCAACCATTTATGAGCAATATAAGTAAGGAGACATCAGCTCTGAACTTTCTGTATGGTGTCCAGCTCAGAATTTATTTATCCTTGTGTTCTCTTTACTATCTTTAGCTGTAATTGTCTTCCTTACTTGCTCAACTAATATTATACACAAAAATGCCCAGAATAAGAGACTACTGGACTTTAATCAGTATCCCTGCTGCTGTCCCTACTTTATTTCCCCCAAAAAAACTCAAAAGGTCCATTGGGTCTCTGTGACTTATCCTTGTAGCTAAGAAAAAAAAGGATAATTTTAGCTCTTACACTAGGTCTATTTCACTGATGCCACAGCTGTACTTGAAGTACTGGGCACAGGGACTCACCAAGCTCTCATTTAAGAAGCAAGGCATGGTTATCTGCCCTTTGGGGTCTAGTGCTGTCTCGAGTTTCTTCCCCTACCCACTCTTCCACGGTTACCCCAGGATCATGCTCTGCAGGGCATGAAGCAAAATCTTCTCTCCCAGGCCCATGTCAACATCTCACCATCTTGTTTCCATCAGTCTCTGTCTCCTTTCCTTTCCATGGCCAGAGGCTATGAAAACAAGCTCTAACTGGTCATCTATTCTTTTAAACTTTTATAGGCTAAACTTCATATAGTTTCTTTTCAGATTAGTCTTTGGAGGCCCAAGAACTAGAATGTACTCAGATTAGTTTTTCTGTTAAAACACACCTTATGTGGCCCAAATGTGGAAGGACTGATGCTTAGAAAGTAATGCAAGAGTTTGGGGGGAAGGGAGGAACACCTCATACGCATTCCTGATGTTTTTGTCCATATGGACAGATGTCTGATGGGGTGAAACCTCCGACCTTCTGCTGTCCCTCCAATCGTAGAGAATTAGCACAATGCATTTGGGGAGACTAAACTGGCAATGCGTGGCTCAGTTCTTTTCTTCTTGAGAAAAAAACCCTCCTGCTGAGAATGTATGCTCAATCTCTGCTTCCAGCATGAAGCAGAGTCTGTTTCCACAGGGGAGGCCTGGGATCCCTCAGTGCAGTCTGGAGCGAGATGGGTGGGTGCATTTGCTAAAGTCTGTGGTGCATTACAAATAGTGTAAACATACATTTCAATTTGTCAGGATGGTCTCAATTTATGTTTAATATAGTTATTAACTTGCTCCTTTTTTCTTTCAGAAGTGTCCTGGTTTAGATGCTAAATAATATAGTTATGTTAATTATGAGGAGGCCCACTCTCCCACAGATTCAGACACATTTTGTAGAGCCACACTTGTTATTTAGGAATAAAGAGGATGTTTGATCTCCCGTCTATCTCACACTTTTGGATCAATCCTCAATTGATACAGAATTTAAGCAAAAGGAGGGTTGGTGGTTTTTTTGGCTCCTTTGATCCCAAAATGAATTAGAAAGGAATCACCCCAATGGGAAAATTACAATTGTTATTTGGGCATTCAGGAGAATAAGCAATTATTTTAGGACCAAGAAAGAAAGAAATTGATTAAGTCGATTGTAGTTGTTCTCTTTATTTGCAGTATTACTACACTTCCACTGATTCTTTGTGGTGTCATAACTGAAATCTTTGGAAAGTGGAGCTTCATTTGTAGAACTTTATTAAGCTTATTTTATTTAATTAAGCTTCTATTCTTAGAAAGCAAAGGTTAAAAGTTTTTATTGTGTAAAGATAACAACAATATTCCTCATAGTAATTCTAGCACTTCTGAAGTTAAAAAAAGGAATCATTGTATATTTTAATAGTCATTTTGCAGCAGCATTCTGATTTCTCAAAATGATAACCATTCCACTTTGTCAACATTTATTTTATCTTGGATAGGAATTAATTATGATGGGGAAAGCAATTAGAATTTTAACTAATATTTTAGAAACTCCCAAGTACAAACGCTAGTATTCTTGAAACTTCCTACACCCCAAGCGATATTTTAACCCTTTGCACTCGTTTGCTTTTTTCTCAATTCCTTTATTCTACTCGGGATTTAATTTTTTAAATACCCCAGATTTTACAAAGGGCGGCAGTAGAATAAAAAACTGGAGTTTCTTTTCATACAAACTTATTTATTTGGATTTTTTTTATATTTCAAATTATTGATACATTCAAAGAGTATAAAAAGAGCTGCTACCGATGCTGACCGTGTCCAGTCACACTCGACATCCGAGTGCAAAAGGCTAGGTAATTTGAATAGTCTGTTAAGTAAACAAAGAAAGCCTAACCCTCCAGTAGCTTGTGTTCATGTTTGGGGAGATTATAGAGATAAAATCCAAAAGGTCACACTGTTTGACAATCTTGTGATTTTAACATTTTTCTATTGTCTCAGGAACACAGCATATCAGTCATATTAAAAGTCCACATCTACAAGTAATAACTTAAGGCTTCATGCTCATTTCGGTTACTTATGGGGGAGTAGGTCATGAATTTGGTATACTTACATGAACCTGGTATAAGTAGGAATTTTTCAAGATTTTCTGAAAATGGGACATCTGTGTCAGTAACATAGGACTTCTATTCTTTCTAATTTGTAAAAAAAAAAAAGAAAAATAAAATGTTATCTAATAGGTGAAAAGAAAGATAACTTTGACATGTTACATGATGTATAGAGAGAGACAACAAACAAACTAGTGGATTAAAACCTTCAGAGAAGTCTGCATGGAGCTCTGCTCTCTACCTTCTCATACAAAAGTGAAATAGACCTTTTTTCTAAAAGAAATTTCATTATGTTGCCCAACCTCACAAGGTGGTAGCTAAAATTCAATAACAAAACACATTTTAATTAGCAATGCTAGAATCACTGTACGTGTGAAAATAACTTTCATGTAACCAACTCCTGGGAGAGAAAAGAGGCCAAAAAATAAAATTGTTTTTAAACATTTAAATAAAAAGTCAAAAGATATTTTCTTCTCATTAAACCCTGTTGGGTGAAACTTTTCCATCAAATGCTTTGTCCGACATTGATTCTCAGAATAGATGATTGGGTGGGGCTATTTGTATCCTCTCCCAGGGATAAAACAGTACCTGTGTCTTTAGAATGTTTATTCCCTTACCCATCACTGTATTTACTGATAAAGAAGCATCACCAAATGCCAAAGGAATGTTGACCTTCTTCAGGATGGGGTGATTGTCCGATTGGTACTGTAGATGCATGAAACAAACCAGAAGAGCTAGCTTTGAAATTTTCATCTGTTTTCTGTGGCAGTGAAAACAGCCCACAGTTGTCCTTTGTTCTGGTGGAACACAATGCATTCGCTGGCATGGCAGTAGATCTAATAAACCTATTTTTTCATGGAAAAATAAATACAATTTTGGGAAAAACTCTTTGTTATTAACAATAATTTAAATCATGTATTTTCAAATCCTGACACCCATTCTTAGAATTTGGTATTTTACTTTCACTAATTCACTTATAATATTCCATAGATGTAACTTTTTGAAAAAAAAAATTATAAATCATAAAACTACTAAGTTGATACTTCCTAGAAATAAGTAACATGTTAAAGGTAGAAAATCAGCAGTAACAAGGTGTTGTCTATATGATAATAGCACAACTTTTAACCCAGTACTTCTTGCTCCTGATTTGAACACTGAGTGGTTGAAATATTTTTGTTAAGTAATAGTAATCTTAAAGATTTAGCATTTATTCAGGCAAGAGTATTACTGGGGAAATACTATCTCTAGCACTTCAATTAGCATTGTCTCTACAAAGCAAATCTTAGAAACTATTCTTTGAATAAACCAGAAGTTTCCACTTTTATGCACACTCAATGAAATTTTATAAATAGATTTTTTGACTAGCTGAAACACCAAGACGTGTACATGCACATGCATGCACACACATTCCAAAATCCAAACATTGCATATGAAAACTATTAAATCTATAAAATCACAGATTCCAAAAGTGCTTATCTACAGGTGTTGAGAACTGTAAAGAGTCTGAGATTTTACACTATTTGTATGAGAACAAGTTGGCCAGCTAAAGGTCCACAGATTCTAGTAGAAGACACAAGATTAGAAGACTCCTAGGCTAGTGACCAAAAAATGGCCTGGAGTCCTTCACATTGCAGCCAGATGTAATATTGAATATGTCCATGTCTGCTGCATTGATGGGTTCAAGCAATAAGGCTGACAGAGTGATGCAGCCTTGAGCAGCAGCTTACTTCCATTTTGACTTATCACAGAATGGGCCCTTGCTCTGAGCATCTGCATATGTGACCTAGACAATGTGAAGAGCAGCTAGATTTGTTTCTAGGTTCATGGTCCCCAGGGTTCAGAGTATCTTTAATCTGCCACTCTGCAATTTTCTAGGTGGCAGAGTCAGTAAAATATAACAAAGTTCATCAAGAGATTGGCCAGAGAGCTGAGAATGGCCTTGAGTTCTGCCCACTAAGCAGTGACCTTGTTTGCCTTTGGCTATACATAGCTGATTCTAAGGCTGAGCAACCTCACAGGCCCAGGGACAAAAGTCAATTTTAGTTGAGCGGAGTCATCACTGAATCCAGCCCAGGCATTTAAGGGAGCTTCAGTGAGTTGAGGGTCCCAATGTCTACAGCTTTGCTCCAGGTAGCAGAGTAGAGGATCACTCCAACTTTTTCAAGATGCCATTTGGGGAGAGGCAGGTGGCATTTTTTTAATATACCAATTCCAATGGACAAGTAAGACTTCTGGATTCTTTTCACCTTGTTGGTTGTTGAGTACAACTTGATCTACTCCATCATGGCAACAACAGGCAAGAGAGTCACAAAGTCCCCTCAGTCAGGCATTAAGTTTTGGCAAAATTCTACTAGCAATCTAGGAGCTACTTTCAAAAAAGAGTATACTTGAGAGCCATGTCAGAGATGTAATGAATCCAAAACCCCATGGAGAATAGGCATTTGGGAATAGGCTGTCTCCCTTTGTTCAAGACAATCAGTCAGAGACTTATAGTCCAAAAAAATTCATTTATGTTGGGGCATTACAGAGATCACCACAGAGGTCACCGCAGCTAGATAGACAGCTTTCAAACAATATATCAGTTTGGGTCTCAATAAAATGATGCTTCTTTGTGGGTCAGCCAATATAGAAGATGATGAAGAGTGCATTAATGAGGCATGTGTTGTCACACCAACTCCAGTAAGAAGAGGCCTTCTTCTTGCTGGTCAGGCAGTTGTCCAAAGAAATAACTAATTTACTTGACTGCTACTAGAGTTGAACATCATGGATCTGTCCATGTAGTCCCTATAAACTTTACTAGGTGAATAGCAATCTGAATTATCTAAGTTTTTATCTGTCACCTCTCCTGGCAGAGTTGTGGTAACATCATGGTCAGGACCATTGAGGCTCCGACTTGTCAAGATAATTCAGAAGATGATTGAGGGAACATCCACTAAAGAGTTAAAGTTTGGGGCATCAGAGGATAGAAGCAGCCACACTAAATTTTAATTCACCAACTGGTAGCAAATGGCAGGAGAGTTTGTTCTATTCGGACTTCTCTATTGCTAGACACTTTCTCAGTCAGGAGAACCCTGTCTGGTGCTTATGTGTTATAGAAGTACAAGCATATAACACATCAGTTCCTAAAATACATTCAGATGTAGAAGCAATAACAGTACATTGAATTAGCCCAATAGGATCATCTAGGGCACCATCTATGAGATCAGGTTTACCTCATTTCCCTACTGGCAGTCCTACTCAAACCCCATCAACTAAAATCACCCATCTATTCCCCTCCTAGAACCATGTTGGATGGAGCCATAGAACTGGGAATTCTTCACTTCCCCACATTTCCTCCCTGGTAGTATACAGACTTCAGTCCACCTTGAAGAGACGATACCTAGTTGCCAAACCTAATTCTTTTTTGTCTTAAAGTACTTGAGGTCATGGTAGAGGAAGAGTGAGATATTGTGTAAAGGAAGTGAGTGGCTCCCACTATAAGTCAAATGAGTAATGAGTCAAAGGCTATAGCATCTGAATCCACATATGTTCCCTCTGAGACCATAAGCCTTGTACCCAACTGTCTGAATGACTCAGTCTTTGTTGACTCACATAGCAACACTTTTTAAAGGAGTCCATCTTCATCTAGGGTATTAACTACAACATTGTGGTGATAATATCTCTAAATTTATACCAAATTTCATCTTTAGTTAAGAAAACTTTCTTATGCTTAGGGAAATTCCACAGAGAGAGTCAAAGCTCCTTTAAATGAGCTAAATATCACTGTAGTAGTACTTTGAGAACTTTTTATTGTCATATTTGAATCTGTCTAATATTGGCATATTAGACTCCAGGAGAGGTTAAGATCTAAGACAATCTAGCTGTTTCTGTCTCCCTTAACTATCACTACAGACCACACTTTGTTGCCTTCCAAGAGAACCAAAATACAGTTGACCTTTGGACAAGGATTTGAACTGTGCAGTTCCACTTATATGCTATTCCCCCCCCCTATAACTATCTCTACTGTTTTTGATCTGCAGGTGAGAATCTTTGAATGTGGACTGACTGTGTGCATTGATCTATGCCATTTTATAGAGGGAACTTAAGCATCTGTGAATTTTGGTAATCCTACTCAAATCAACCCCCTGCAGATATTGAGGGACAACTAATTTTGGGGCGGAGTAAAAGTTATATGCATATTTTCAACTGTGCATGAATTGGCTCCCCTAACCCACACATTTTTCAAAGGTCAACTGTACTCACAATTAGTCCAGTTTCTGCCCATAACACTGATAAACTTCCCCCCTTTATATTCAGTATAGGGTATTCAGTATAGGAGCTTACCTCTTTATTGTCTGAAAGGGAAAGGGACCTTATGGCCACCTGGGATGAATATTAGTATTAGTTGTTATAATGGGGTGATCACCACATTGGCAAGGAAGCCCTTTCTGCAGGGTAGTAAGAAATAGTATACTGTTCAGGAAACTATCTCTGAAACTGTTTTCCAGTACTCAGACTGTAATTACTATTCCAATTCTCCCTTATTAACAGGCAGAAAAGCAGGGGACATGTATTGCCCAATTGGCCTTACAGATGGTCAACATGTTTGCTATTTATTCTGATGGTCTTCCTTCAAATCCTGTTAGTTCATCCTTAACAACCTTATCCTACCTCTTCCAAAAAGTCATGTCTCTGTCAGCATCCCATCCTAACTGCCAAACCGTTGTTGTGGACTGAATGTTTGTGTCGCTTCAAAATTCATATGTAAAAATCCTAATCCACAATGTGATGGTACTAGGAGGTGGGGCAATTGGGAGATGATCAGTCATGAGGGTGGAGCCCTCGTTAATGGGATTAGTGTCCTGCTGAAAGCCACCAAAGCGCTGTCTCACTCTTTTTACCATGTGAGGACGCAGGACACCGTGAACCAGGAAGCAGGCCCTCATTAGACATGGGTTCTGCTGATGCTGTGGTCTTGGATTTCCTCGGCTCCAAAATGTGAAAAATAAATGTTTGTTGTTTAAGCCACCCAGTTTATGTCATTTATGATATGTAATAGCAGTACAAATCAACTAAAATAACTGTCAAGAAATATGATGAGTCTGAGATGTTACCGAACTTGCAATATAATAAGTTTTATGAATGTTATTAGAAGACACAAGATTCCTGGTTCAGAGTACAAATAGCTGCATAAGCATGTATAAATTTGCATCGGTTTTCCTTTCTTCACATCCCCTGGCATAGTGCAGAAGAACCTAGATAGATGACTGCACATACTGTGGGATGCATTAAAGGAGAGGAACCTTGAGCTCAGGGAACCCTGATTTTTATAATGGGCAGTAATTGGGAGGTATTAAAGGCCATTCCTTCTACAAATATCCTTGAGAAGATAATTCAAAACCCAGTCCTATTAGTGCTTCTTCTCACAAAATATGCATAAATGAGAGGAGTCCGTGAAGAAATGCTTCCAAGTTTTTGTACTTGGGTTTCTGATGGGACTACCTTTTGTAATTATGAGATTAATGCTTACCATTTTATCATGCAATGTACTTTAGTGCATTCTTATTTGTGTACACTGTTATTTTAATTATATGAATTAAGTCCTCACAAGCAGCACATCCCTGTACACTGTATGGTAAGACTTGAGAGTCCTAGGAGACTACATTTGAACAATGCTTGAGATGAGTATAAACAAATGTGCTATATCTTCTTAAGCTCTTCCTATTCTTTCTAATTCTCCCTTAATATTCAAATTTTTAATAAATTTGTCTAAATTATTGGCATGTCATTCACGCTCATCTCTCTATATATTTTATTTATTTATCTATCTCCTCTAATTTAGAACCAATTAGGAAAAGGACTTTATCTCCTTCATGCTGTTTCTATACTTACAGTATTAAGTTCAGTGCTAGATCTTAATAGATGCTTAATGTATGTTATTTAATTTCAATTAATTTAAGTTTAGTCTATGACCTTATGCTGAAAGTAAGAATTAAATGGCTTATTTTTAAAAAATGTTTCAATATTTTATTGCTTTTTCTCAGATATCATGATAGTATGTGTGTGTTCATATATGCTCTGTCTAAAATTTCTCCATGGCATAAAACTAAACTGAATTTGAGGGAAAATATGAAAAAATACATGCTTTTAAAATACATGTCATATTCCAATTTTCTTAGCATTTCTCATTATAACGAATAAAGCATTTTCTAATTGTTCGCAGATGCTAAACTTGCATTTCTATATTTACATTTGGTTGCACAGTATCTTCTGAGAAAATACTGTGAAATGAGAAATTTTTTCTTGTTTTGAATAGCTTTTTCTTATATAAGAAAGTGTTTTGAGTAATTCTAATTATTATTAATCACTTTTGTTAACATCTTCCACACTGGTAAGTCCCAATTCAGCCATTTGAGATTTACAAAAGGGGTCATACTCTTTAAACATTGAAATTATATGATGTCAAGTCCCCATTCTGTTTGTCTTCACTCTATAGAATCTTCTCTCCAGTGATGAGTTCAAGTTTTCTGGTGATAAGTGCATGGCTCAAGGGTTTCAGTCTGTATATTATTTTTTTTATCCTTAAAGATAGTTTTTATTTTATTTTATTTTTTATTGATTAAGGTATTACATATGTGTCCTTATCCCCCCCCCTACTTATGCCCTCACCCCCCTGATGTCTGTGTCCATTG
Source organism: Eptesicus fuscus (assembly GCF_027574615.1). Lineage (NCBI taxonomy): Eukaryota > Metazoa > Chordata > Mammalia > Chiroptera > Vespertilionidae > Eptesicus > Eptesicus fuscus. The sequence continues at coordinate 67,110,615 of NC_072478.1, forward strand.
GTTAGGCTTATATGCATACATACAAGTCCTTTGGTTGGTTTGTATATTATTTTTTTGTGGAAGATAAAACCAGTAGAATTTTTTAGGTAGAGGGATGATTTTCATTAATTTACTCCTCCAAATATGTGAGTAACTTATATGTGACTGATAGTGTAATAGAAACTGAGTCTAAGTGTGAGCCAAAACAATATGAAACCTACCTCTTAAAGCTTAATCTAGTAGGAGAGTTATCCTTTAATCAAATAATCAAACAAAGAACATAAAATTATAACCATAAGTGCTACAAACAAGAATTTTATGGAACTATGAAAGCTCAAAATGGACTGATTTAGCCAATTCAGAGGTGTCAGGAAAGACTTCTTCAAGGAAGTAATTACTGAGCTATGAAGAAGAAATCGGAGTTGGAGCTGTGAAAAGGGGAAAGGACAGACATTCTACGCAGGAGGAAATGCATATGTTAAAACACTGTTGAAAGAGGAATAAAAGTATGTATAAACAAGCCCCTGATTATATGCAAGGGACTATGGCCAGAGGAGAAAGAGAAAAATTAGTATAAACTCAAACTGAAGAATAAGAACTGAGACCTCCCTCCTCCACCGAGTTGAACTATCAAGGACTGAGAACTGAGGCCACCTGAGTCAACAAGACTTTCCCATTGGCTTCAAGAAATTCTTGCCTGGAAAATAGGCTGTAAACCAATAAATACTTCTCTGGTTCCTTTGGAAAATCCCTATAAACCGATCTACCTGAACAAACAGTTGCTAATATGGGAAAATAGTTCATTGATCAGAAGAATACTTTGCTCTCCTAAACAACCAGCTCATTTATCAACCAACAGTTTACTTAAAACTCACTTTTAACCTGAGTTGCTGAATCCTAATCTATTATGACACAAAATGTGCCCAACCCTAAGAAGCACCCTGCCTTTAAAGATTTTCCTTATAGCATCTGAGTCCAAATTTCAAAATTTCATAAATATTCTCTCCTATTCTTCTGAGACACAACTAAGACTCTGCCCAGGTGACTTACCCCTTATTTCAGGATACCTGGTACTTTTAATTTTGATAGATTAACAGGTGATTCTATGGTCTTTTTGTAATAGTACTTAGAATATGTAAGGCTTTGTAATCCACATGGTATTTTCTCCCTCCCTTCCTGGTTCTAAACTATGCACAACACAAAATTCTTGAAATATTTTAAGTGAGGGATGAAGGGTGGCATTAGGGTGACAGTGTGATTAGAACTGTATTTTTAGATGATTACTCTGTCTTCAGTGTAGTAAACTGATTGGAAAGAGCCAACATGAATACTGGAAGTCCAGAGGCAATTAGACTAGTGAGGTTAAGAGATGATGCTAGCTTAGCCTAGGAAGATGGTGGTTGATATGGCAAGTGGATGCATCCAAAGCATTAAATGGTCCATGAAATATATAGGGCATGATGAAATATCAAATAGGAAATTGAGAGATATTAAGGCACAAAAAATGGATCTAGATTTCCAACTTATATAATCCTCTTTAGAAGTTTGTTTGTTTTCTATAAATTGCTAAAGAGTATCACTTTTGAAATACTGATGATAAATCTATGCAGTATAGCTTTCCTGGCCTCGTCTATTTTAAATTGAGTGTACCTTGTTGAAAACTTAATAGCAAGGCAGTATGATGTTATCCTGATTTTCATTTGGATGAAATAATCACAATAAAGTCTCTTCCAACAAAGAAGACTCAGGGAGATGCTCAAAGCATCTTGATGCACATGACCTTGCACTTCAGATCCCTGGACTTTATATAACTGGATGTGTGGCTCAGTCCTGATTTTTATTTTAGTTCAGAAATGCATCGAGTTATTTCTCCAAGCAACCAGGTAAATTCAGAGTGACGGAGCCCAAAGGCATCTCTTGTCCTGGACTTCACTTTGGTTCTGTCTCTGGAACCTACTATTCCAAGTAAAAGAATCCTATAGATTATATTGTGTAGATAGATCAGCTCTCTTTAGCACTATAAGTGTGTCTTGGAATTTTCATTAGTCACTTGGTTAATGGGATGAAAATTATTTTACATGTGGGAAATCAAGGAAGAATTATCACAGCCCTCCTAGGAAGAGAACCCCACTCTCTCTGGTCTTCGTGGATATTTTAGGAGCTGTGAATTGAGAGATAAGTGTTTGCTGGGGTGATGATTGAAGATAGTCCAGATAGTTCAGCAACCTCTCAACATGTCATAAGCCCAGAAGGAAGTCTGGCCTCAGCTATTGGTAGGTCTCGTTAGAATACCAGGTATTAAGACCTCTTTGTTTTTAGATCCTAGTCACCATTTCTGGAGCGAGCAGTAGGAAAATATCTAAGGAATGGCCTACTATATTATCAGTAAAATATTGATTTTTTCAATCATATTTATCAATTATTTGACCCTTTTAAACCCATTCTGAATCTCCTCTCTACATGTCAAGCCCTTTAATGTATTCGATATGTATCATTGTAATTGCATCTATCCTTGTATATTTACAGTACTGATTTTGTGTGTATGCAATGTTTACTATTAAGTTAATGGCAACATTCTATTTCTATAATGGTCATATAAACCTACCTTACTGAATCTATATCTAATTTGATACTTCTAGTGGCTGATTAATATTATGTACTGTGTATTCACCATATTTTGCTTATTTTTTTTCTCCATTAATAGACACTTAAATTCTCTAAAATTTTCTCCACAACACAACACACTGAAATGAACATCTTTGTATATGTTCCCAAATGGAATGGTGTGTGAATATCCTGGGCTTGGGGCCTCTCTTTTAATCTCTGAGATATTACTGCCAAACAAACAGCATCCCTGAGAGGTTAGAATTCAATTTGGGAGGACCTTCCTCCAAACTTCAAAGGTTTAGTAATCCCAAAATCTTCCATGTTCTCCTAATTATAGGGGTTATACCTGTTTCCTACAGTTGTTTCCAACATAATGCCTTACTTCCTATTTTATAATGTTTCAATTCTTAATAGCTAGTTAACCATTTTTTTTTATAGTAAGTGTTTTTTATTTTATTTTTTATGTTAAGTTGTTAAAAAAAAACTGGTATGGTTGATGTCTTTTGACTGGACTCTGACTGGTACAGGTGCTTTGCTATACTCCTCTCTATCTCTTTTTGCATTTTACTGAGTATGTCTTTAAGATATTATAATGAACATGTATTTTAAATAATAGATAAAATAAAGACAGGAAGGTCATGCTTTTCTGATTTCCTACTTAATGGGATTTTATGTAATTTTTATTGCATTCTAGTATATGCAGATTATATCTATTATAATCCTTGTAAATTTGATTATGAGCTATTATAAACATCTCCTTTGCAATTTATTGCATCTGTTCTTTTGATAACAATTATAAGTAATTCAAAGTATGTCTTCATGGTAGATGTCTAAATTAAGTTGTATTTTATAATTTTAATGTATTCCACAGTATAATCCCATATTCAGATGCCAATCCAATTATACAGCTATACTGAAATATAACTAGTACCTTATTTCTAAATATTCACTCTCAAGAAACAAAAATTTAGGTTCATGAAAGGAAAATGGCATATATATATATATATAAATTTATAGTGTTACTAGTATCTCAGATGTGTTGCCTTTGGAAGAAACTGGATTTAATAAACTTTGAAATTAGATTATGCTTCTTCCTAGATCAAACTACATGAAAATATATTTTTCAGTGTTGACCCAAAGGGTTTAATTAAAGTTAGAAGTACAGAAATAAACAAACATAAATTGACACAGGAATCTATATTTAAATAATTAACATCTTTAATGGAATCCAAAAGCTTACTCTGGCCCAGCCAAAATAATGACTGTGGCACAAAATAATGAAGTTCAAAATGTTCCCATCTTCTCTCTAGCAGAGAACTCAGTCTTCAGCTTTTTCAAAAGCAACTCTATTTCAATAACATTGCTCTGGCTCAATGCATTGGTAGTTTTCAATAAGTAACCATCTATATTCAGAGATCGAAGTACTCCACAGAGCAATGATAGTTTATCTCCTCATAGAGAATACATATCTTCAAGAGAGTATAAAATTAAATAGTTCTAAAAGTGTATTTATTTATGATTTGTTGTTTACCAATTCTTCTTAAAGGATACTCAAATTTAGAAAAACAGCAACATCGAGTTATAAACGGAATAAGTATATGAATTAACTTCATTTCTCCTTGTGATAATTCATTGATCATCTGTTAAAAAAATGAACTGTGTAGAACACTTTACAACTTCCCTTATTATATAATTGCTGTGGAATACCCATTTTTAGTTTATATCAATTAGATATCTCAAATATGCAATAAGGACCACAACAGAAAAAATATTCTCAAAGATAATGACTACCAAAGAAATTGTTTTGATGGTTAGGATGGATGGCATTTGCCTGGGTTTGAGTAAAGTATGCACAAAGCCCATTCTCTTTGGACAAAGATTTTCCTCCTTCCATGCAACACTCATAATTCTATCTCTGAAGAGCATGTTTTAATTAACATAAAGTGGGAATAAAACATAAACAAGAGAATTTGCAAATCATTTGAAAAATGAAGGAAGTCTTTTTCAAATTCATGTTATAAAGTATAATTTCAAACATCCAATAGAGGTATTCAGCATTTGAAGATTTTATGGGAGAAGGTTGAGTTAAGATTATAGATTTGATAGCTCAACATTTTTGCAATATATTGAAAATATAGAGGCAGAAAAAATGGCTTCAGAACAAAGCACAGAGCTGTGAGTAAAGGCACAGAACTACAGGAACACTAATATTTACAAGGTGAGAAGAGACTGGAAACCATAAAAATGAGAAAAGGCAGTCAAGAAGGTAGGAAATGCAAGGAGAGAGGGTTGTTAATTATATGTAAATTGGTAAGAGAATTGTAAGAAGGAATTATAAAGTGTTATGGATTAAAAAGAGACAAATCCCACCTACCAAAAGAAAAGAAAACAAACCAAAAAACAACAACACAAAAGCACAAAAAACAAGAACTGTTCACATAATAATTTAAAAGCTTTGTCAGTAGACTTTACTAAAATCATATTAAGAGTCATTGTGTGGTATACGGTACAATTTAATAATTTAAACAGAACAAATTAAGATGGAATAGAAGTAAATATTTTTAGAAAAATAATGTAGATCTGAAACAGGAGCAAATATAGATAATAAAAGAGCATGGTGATCACAATGACTTAAAAACATGCATGTTGAATGCTTTTCTCAAGATTTTTTCTTAGAACAAATACATCTCAATTTGAAGTCTAAGATATTGGGAAATCAGTGGAAGTAGAGTTCTTGGGGTGCCATGAGGAAAAGAATTTCCTGAGCACTCCCCCCATGGAAAGATGGGGTTTTGTGGTAAGTTTTATTGATGATGTAAAATTAAGGGAGTTCCCCTCTATAATCCCATCTCTGTTTCATCATGGAAGAAGTTCCATCTTGCCTTCAGCAGGGCCAGAATTAAGGCTACTGCCCAGAGTTTCTGCTCCATATTAAGTCTAATAATTTTTTGATGGAATCTTGAGGGTTTTCTATGTACAGTATCATGTCATCTGGGAATAATGACAATTTTACTTCTTCTTTTCCAATTTGGATGCCTTTTATTTTTTCTTCTTGTCTGATTGCTTTGGCTAGCACTTCCAGTACTATGTTGAACAGGAGTGGTGAAAGTGGGCATCCCTGTCTTGTTCCTGTTCTTAAGGGAAATGGTTTTAGTTTTTGCCCATTGAGTATGATGTTGGCTGTAGGTTTGTCATATAAGGCTTTTATTATGTTGAGGTATGATCCTTCTATTCCCACTTTGCTGAGTGTTTTTATCAGAAAAGGGTGTTGGACTTTGTCAAATGCCTTTTCTGCATCAATTGATATGATTATGTGATTTTTGTCTCTCAATTTGTTTATATTATGTATCACGTTTATTTATTTGCAGATAGTGTACCAGCTTTGCATGCCTGGAATAAATCCCACTTGGTCATGGTGTATGATCTTTCTAATGTAATGCTGGATCTGGTTTGCTAGAATTTTGTTGAGGATTTTAGCATATGTGTTCATCAGGGATATTGGCCTATAGTTCTCTTTCTTTGTGGTGTCTTTATCTGGTTTTGGGATTAGGGTAATGCTGGCTTCATAGAAAGAGCTTGGAAGTGTGCCTTCCTCTTGAATTTTTTGGAATAGTCTGAGAAGGATTGCTGAAGCATTGATCAGATGCTCAAACCTCAGAGGGAAGGTAGGAGAGGGTGGGAGTAAGCGGGGGAGATCAACCAAAGGACTTGTATGCATGCATATTAGCATAAGCAATGGATGCAGACAACAGGGGATGAGGGTAAGGGCAAGACTGGGAGAATGGGGGGACAATGGGGGAATAAGAACACACTTGTAATACCTTAATCAATAAAGAAAAAAAAAAGTCCAGTACAGCCCAGCATCTTACATTGCAGTCTGTATGACCAGGGGTCTTGCAGCTGCTTAAGACCACATGACTATGAAGAGAGAACAGGTGAGTGCAGGTTCTGGTGCAAGAGAGAGCAAGAGAACAAGCAAACAAGAGGAATAGCAGGAGAGAGGGAACTCTGCGAATTTTAACTAGGCTTTCCAAGATTTCATACACTTCTAATGAGGTCTACCCCCTAGCCAATCCATTGTTCCCCGGGCTAGATTGACAGACAAGCATTTTTCCTGGTGACCTTGACTTCATTGCACATGAACCCATCTCCCCCTTTGTTTGATCCTTTCCCCTAGTGATTTGCAGGGAATGGACCAATTGTTCCCTGGGAAGTGTGAAGCTGTAGCTTCCTGGTGAAGCTGTCCGGTAGACGATGCTTATAATGTCTGGCCTCTTCTTTGCTCTATTATTAATGTGAGTAACTAGCTAGTTATGATGACAACAGTATTATCTATAGTACCAGGACTTTGGAGATATTTTTCTTTAATATGTTTGTACTGACTTCAGAAAGAGGAAGGGAGAGAGAGAGAGAGAAAGTTAGAAACATCAATGATGAGAGAGAATCACTGATTGGCTGCATTCTGCATGCCCTCCACTGGAGATCTAGCCAGCAACCCAGGCATGTACCCTGACCTGGAATCGAACCGTGACCTCCTGGTTCATAGGTCGATGTTCAATCACTAAGCCACACTGGCTAAGCTGGAGATTCTTATTTACCTCTGTTTGTTGTCTTAACTGCTAGAAGTTGGTAGAATTATAACAACAAAAGGTGGAGCCACTCTGAGGGTGATGCTTTATCGTTCAAATGGTATAATATCTGAGAACACAGCAATGTGATTTATTGTAAAGTCTCTCTGGCATTTTTATCTTGAAAATAGTTATAGAAACAATGGATACAGGCTTTAAAATAACTCTGATAATCTCTAGTTTTATCTCCCCAGAGAAATGTTTGGGGATTTGCTAAACCCACACCCAGGATCCAAACCCAGAATGATATTAAACAATTTTATTTGCTGGCTAACCTGATTTTAAATAATATTTTTCTTCCCCAAGGGAGGCATATATGAAATATAATCATCTTTTCATTATGAGATTACAGGCTGTGTGTCTTATGAATCCCTAGTGTAAGTATCCTAGAGCCCCCATGTACCAAAGAGTAGTGACTAGAATATTTCTGCTCATGAGATTTACCCCCCTCCTCCTTAATTTCCTTTCAGTAGGGTAGTAAGGATTTCCTTTTTACAAGTCTTTGAAAAGAATTGCTGCTCTATTCTGAGTGGTAACTTTTAAAAGAACATCAAATTCTTAATATATTTCATTACTTCCCAGGTTTTAATGTTGAAACTTCTTTCAATCATTATACTTAGATTTAGTCTACTTTCAAAACTGCTTGCTCCTTGATGGCACTACTGAGTCCCTTTATGCCTTACAGCATGTATCACCCTTATTACAGTTTCCTTCGTTTTTCGCTGTCACCTGAGCAGGAGCAGCTTGGGCACAAAGGCCGGGAATTATTCATATTTTTATCTTCATGAACTACCATAGCCTCCATATAGTTTGAAGAAAAAGTAAATGTAGAAATAAATATATTTAAAAATAGAGCTTTATTTTTAAAAGAAAATAATACAAACAACATTTGCTCTTTAAAAAACACCCCACAATTTTAATAAAACACAGTTTTACATACCCTAGGAATGGTCAAAAAACAAACGCACACAATGTGTTTAGAATTTCCCTTAGAGAAGTACAACTACTCCATTTACATTTTTGCTAAAAGGCTATTCTTTAATTAGACAGGTCATTCTTGTCAATTAAACACACATTCTGGAAGGCAATGAGGAAAGGGATATTACACTCAACTGCACAGTCAGATCAACTACGTAAACCTTGGCAATAAGCAATATGATGAGTGTACCAAGAAATAAAGGCTGTTGGGTAGATGGTATTTCAAATGACAGTAAAATCCCCACAGTATCCAAATACAGATTATGTGGTATGGTATTGCTGAATAACACCCATCTCTGGCCAGCCCAAGTTCTCAAAAAGCAACCGCAGGGTGGGTAAAAGGTGATTTTTCTTGGTGGTGGTAGTGGGGGTGGGGTGGGGTTGGCAGAAGGAAGTACTAAGAAATGATTGTCTTGTATCACTTCAGTCTTTCTCAGATTAGTATAGTGTGTACACTTTATTTGTAACCATCAGTCATTTTCCCATTTGGACTAATATGTAAACTTAAAAAATGATAACTTATTGTTTTCTTTTACCACAGAATAGCTGGAAGACAAACTAAAAAACGTTTATTATTTTTGTTAACCTTGTATTATCACAACCTCACATTTTGTATAGTTAAATTTTTCGAGCTTACTGAGTTATGGCAGGGTTTCACCGTTTACATAATTTAAAATAAATTCCAGTCATGCCGAGATTATTTCATGGGTAAACTGCATTTTAACTTGCAATATGCCTTGCAAATTACAAAAATTTCATATTATCCTCAGTGTCTTAAGAGTAAACAATACTATGATTGAAACAACCTTTAACAAATTGAAACTTAAACAAGTATTCCCATCAGAAACAAACTTTAGTCTGATTGAATGTACCCAATTGTAATTTCGGTTTACTTAAATAAATATTTTAATTTGAAAATTTTTTCCAAGGCACATGTGGTCAGACAGTAATTAACATATAACACAGTTCTTCATAATGAAGACTTCTTTTCAAAAGTATTGTGTTAACTGAAAGAGTAAGAATTAGAAATCTAATATTATATAGAGATTTAAAAAAATAAATTTCAAGAGTATTGAAACTACACGGCACTGAAAGAGTAAAATTTATTAACTTTAATTATATCCCTGATGATACTCATCAAAGGAAAACAAGGTAATGGCCAATAAGCACTGGATAGGTGAAGTTTTCTTAAATAAACTATAGTTTTGCATGGTTTTTTAAATCACATACTACTTTATATTTAAAGTTATTTGATCCAAATGTAGCCTGTTTTGAGTATAATTGAGTATATTTAAGATAATACTGACTGACAATACTAATTGTTTGGTGTGATAAAAATGCATTATAACACTTGCTTAAATGTTGAATGGGCAATATATTTAATATGCACAGAGCTTAGTTTTTCTTAATGTGTCTCCAATGGGCTTCATGTTCCTTTTTTTGTGTTAGGAAACTTTAAAATAATTCATTGTTTGAAAATTTATTTAAATATATCTATAAATGTATTTTGATATTGCAGTTTAACACATACAGTTAAAACAACAAAATAAATTCTCCAGAGAAAACCTAAGCTAACACTATTTTTTAGTTATGCCAATCCAAAAAACAAAATCCCTTAATAAGCAAGATAACCCTGTAAAATTAGCTACTGACCAAGCTGAAACTTATACAAAAACCATAGCTTTTGTGTATCTAAGATAATTCATTTAGATCAAATTTGGAATGTTTTTCTGGGCAATCATTGCAATTAAACATATTCAAACCCTTCACCTCGTTGTCACAGGTAATTTATAATTCACTTCCATAAGCATATTTATAGTCAAGTACAACTTTGTGAAAGCCAATGGGCATTGCTTAGTCATTTGTTTTTAAAGAGAAAATGCCATACTTCAATAACACTGCACAATTCAAAAGTCAACTGTATTTATTTTTCATCAAGGGAGAATTTGAAAAAAATTCTTCAAGGTGTAAGCATTTTCTCAATTTGCATATAAAGAGCTAAAGTTAACAGATATAAACAATAACAGAATTATAATCACTTTTGTGAGCTTTAAAAATATTTCTTAAATATCTACTTACCTTAATTTTATTTTTATTATGAACACTTTTTACTTGTAATTGTGGCAAAATATAAATTATTTGGGGAAAGCACATTATCAATTAAATGTGGTTTTTATTGTTTTAGTCAGTTGACCAGATGAGCAATACATAGTTACAATTATAGTTTCTCAGATAAGCAAAATATTGTTAAGGTCAACATTCTTATAATTATCTGCTCTGTGATACATTGCTTTATAGATTATACTTAAAAGCTTAATTTTTCAGCAAATATTTCTTAAGCCTACTCAATAACATTTTAACCTCCTCATTTCAATATGCTTGTTAGAGGCTGACAAAGTAAATGGAGAAGAAGACTTCCCTAAGTTAATTTTATAGATTTCTTTTGTACTCCTAAGATGTTTTTAAATTTATTTTTTCTTTATGTACTCCTAAGATTTTTGAGTAGCTCATTTACAATTACATAAAACCACCTATGCGAAGCCATGCCATAGGCTCCAAGCTATTATTTCCTGGGGGAAAACAAATTCTTTGAGTGTCCTCTTGAAAGAAGACCTCATGGAACAAATTTAGAGAACACAGATTGCAGAATTTCAGGATTTTTATTTAGGAGAAAAGAACTTTCTGTAACAGTTATGGGCTCTGCTCCTAAATCCCACCCCTAAATGAGAACATTCTTTTTGTCTTCCCTCCTACCTAGTCGATGCCCCAGACTGATGGATTCCCGCTGCAGGAGGTTCCTCCTCCCAGGGGAAAAATTAAGTTCAACATATGTACCTTCCGTGGTGTCATAGTAACAGATTTGTCTTATCATAACCGTTTAAATTGCTTATTTCTATTCAGAGCTGAGCTGTTCAGATGTTTGGGTTTCCAGAGAAGCAGTTTTCCTTATTAATGACTTCAGTTTCTTTTGTTAACTTGATACTTTGTCATTTATTAAATGGTATCTTGGAAACTACTACAGTGAGAGAATAGTTTACTCTCTTTATATACAAGACATAAATCAGGACTAATGATTGTTTTAAACCACTTAAGGATATGTATCACAAAAAGAAGAAAAAATGCCCAGTTCCAAATGTTACACAGTTAAAAAATGTACTCTTTGCTTCCACAGGGGTGGTAGAAAATTTTGCAATAATAGTGACTAAATGCAATCAATATATGACATCCTTGATGAAGTAATTTAAAGTTGAAAAGTATATACATAATTTACAGTTCTCCTTCACAATTTTTGGGACCTGATGATACCCATATCAGGGATCCCCTCCTTCACTCCACCCACTTTATGGACATTGAATTTAGAAATGTCATACTCCTTAGTGTTTATCTTTCAATGTAATATTTCCAGATGCTGGTACCTCAACCCAATAATATAAAGTCCTTTTTCCAAAATCCTTTGCTAGGTTATTAAAAAATCTGGCTTAAAACTCAGATTTCCAATCTATTCTAGTGTTCTCCTGCTGCATGACCATTTTGAGCCCCCGTCCACAATGCCAAGCCTTCCTCCCTGGACCAGCCTGCAGGTCCATGCTCCACTGTGTGAGGGTCAGTGCAGTGTGGGGCTGACCCCTGGGATTTCTTCTTCCACTTCAAGTCCTCCTTTCACCCCAGCTTGTTGTAGTCTTGTTTCTTTCCCCTTCCCATACTTAGTCAATAGCTCAGTCCCTTTGTTTTGCCTTCGCTTTTCTGTCCAAATTTTGTGTACTTACAAATGAACTCTTTCAGCCCTTACATAGCACACCACAAAAATATTCATTTCCCTGTGAACATTTTCTCTGGAAAATTTTCAAGATACATCCTCTTAGGATGTCACAGCAGACATGCCTTTTCTCACAAACTTTGGCCATTTTATTCTTGCATCACCCAGAATTCCATTTCACGTTCTCCTTCGTCTCTCTCTACAATGGAAGGTCAAGTATAAGGCTGTGTCTTAACTGACTTGTAGTCTAGCTTCTAACCCAGAATCTAGGCCGGCCGTACTTGGGGGAGAAGAGGGGAGGGGGACATCTTAAAAGTGATGAGAAAGGAATTTGATAAAAAGAAATCATGTTAACATGCTAGTTTTAGTCAAAATGTGCTAATGGAAGACAGATTTGCTTCATCTTTTTTTTTTTTACCCTTCTTCAATCTTCACAACTTACATTTTTACATGATTACTGTTGTTGTCATAAAATAAAATCCAAAACTGATTGTTTGAGACCCTGAAGGAAGGAAAGCTCAAGTGAAGAGGGTTAGAGAAATAAAACATGATCAAGTGAATGGTTAGAAACTTTTAAATTTCATTGGGACTTATGGCTCTCTACAAAAATCTCAAAACAAAGGGATGGAAGAGTTAATAACAAGTTGCTCTTATAGCAGAATCTGGCCCATTTAAAAATAATATTTTCTCTGATCATCTTTTTCCTTGGTGATCACATGCATTCAATAGGAATCCCAGTCCAGCTTTGCGAAAACTTGCTGAGACTTTACAAAGTGAGCCAGCAGAAATATCCTGCAGAGATGTGTACAGGATCCCTCACAGATGAAAAATCAACAGAGGCTGCAGAAAAAGAACAATAGGTTCAATGGAACTTAACGTGGTAAAGCACCAGAGTTCTTTATGTAAAAATACATATATCTTCCTTGTGAAATGATCTAGAAACTGTGTTCAGCAGTCTCCGTATGGAAATATTGGACCCACCCTTGATCTAAACCAAAGCAAGATTTCTTTCAGCCCATACTTATTATTTTGGTTAAAGTAATTTTTTTTAATTTAGTTATTTTATTAGCCAAAGAATAAGAACAACTCCTAATGCATCTATTAATCAATTTAGAAAGCACAATGAAGTTCGTTTGCAATTCAAATTAAAATTTTGTTTTGAATAAGTAAAACTGCATAGGAGAGAGGTCCAAGCTATGTAAATCACCCTAGCTTCCCCACTAGTTTTCATTTTTCAGTATGTCAGGTTTTGTGTTAGGTTCTGAAATTGGAGCCTGGCCTAGGCGTTCCTAGTTAATACATAGCCTGTTTTACTTCACAGGGTGCTTGCTTTCAGCGTGCCAAGGGAGGTACTGAAAGTGTCCTACAGGGTATTGCATGTTAATATTATGGCCAAAAGTGGTAGTTAAATCTAGTCTGATCTGTAGTTTCTCGGCTGAACTTTGAGAGTAGCAGACTGCATTGTCTCATTTAGCATTTTAAGGGATTTTTTTTTCCAGGCCTGTTCATTGCATTTGGAAAGGGTTATTCCTCCAGTGTACTGAAGATTCATGTGCGATTTCTTTCTCTTTTCTTTATTATCAGTACTTTTATCTAATGAGTTAATTATTTACAGTTGGCAATTTGTAAAACTACTGTTGTTTTCTTTATTTACTGGTTGAGCACACACTGTGTGGGTGGGCAAACACTATTGCAGGGCCCCGCCATGCCAGCTGGCCACCTCGGGGCCTCACGGTGGGTGTTCAGCTCCGTTCAATTGCCATATGACATGAAACAGGGCTGTGACCCCTCACAGCACTTCTGCTTGTAAAAGTGAGCTAGGCTATAAAAACCACGATGATTTCACCAACAGTAGGTCCTGCAATGATACATTCCATGCTTTGGATTATTTACTGTGCACGTTCAGCAGAGCAGTGCCTTGTCAAACTGAGCAGTTTGAGAATGTTGAAAAAGACTGGGAGTCAGTCGTGGTTGTTAAAGGTTCTTTTTAGGCACAACAGCCAGAAAGTTACTATTAATTATCACATTTTTTCACACATACTGTACCAATTTGATATCAGCCTCCTATAGGTTTCATATGTTGCGTTTCCTCATTGTGTGGAATGTTATACCTAAGCTCATTTTAGAGTCTATAGTTATTGGAGTATACAGAGCCAGGATAATATTTCAATTTGGTTTTATTCTCCTTTGACAATCTGAACCATATTTCCAAGCAATGTGAATTGAAATGATGCATCCTGAGCTCTTTAAAGACGAATGTACTTGTGGAATTATGCTAATAATCAGAGTATTGACATGCTGGGGATTGATGCTTCCCTTTGGTTTTTATGGATTTACCCATGTGCAGACCCATAAAGAGCAGAAAAAAAGCAGTGCAAGAATGTGATGATATAGGCTTATTCAACAAAGGCTATTAAACCTGGGGTTTGTCCCACCAGGAAAAAGGAGATATCTCAATGACATTCTGGTAAACTGAAAATGGATGCAAATTATCCCATTGTATTACTGCAGAGAAAAATTATTACATCACAAAAATCTATTGAGAAACTTAAAGCATTATTCTGAATGAGGTATGGGAACAGCGTACAAAGAGAAGGACACACAATTTCACTGAGAAAATAGTAGACAGGTGCTCCTTGACTTTCAAGGGTCATGTCCAGATAAACCCACCCTTAACTGAAAATATTGTAAATCAAAAATGCATTTAATATACCTCACCTACCAAACATCATAGGTTAGCCTAGCCTACTCTTAATGTCTCAGAACACAATGTGGTATCCAAAAAACTCAGGCCACACAGTACACTGCAAAGTGTTGGCAGGTTACCCTCATGACTGAGTGTCTGATGAGGACCTGCAGCTTGCTGGGGCTGCCCAGCATCATGAGGGCTTATGGGACTGCAGGTTGCTACCCTGGGCAAAAAAATAAAAATTCAAAGTAGGGTTTCTACTGAATGGGTATCACTTTTACACCATCAAAACGTCCAAAATTCATATTGGAACCTTTGTAATTCAGGTAGCATCTGTGTAGGGTTGATGGCACTAAACTAAATCTCCACCACAGGGGTAGGATAAGATGTCCTTCAATGTCTCTTTGAGTGTTGAACATCTATGATTTTATGACTGCAGATGAAATTTTCCACATTTTGACATCAGAATATCAGGAATTTCATAATATTTTAGTATTTTTATGATTTTAGTTTCAAAACAGTGAGGGTTTATGTATTGGCCAGGAAACAGTAGAACCAGAGAAATGGAGATCAGCTCGATTCTACCATGATGGGATAGGAACTGGGGTATTTCCTTCTCTTCTCCAAGACACAGACTTTCTCATTACACCCTGAAAGTTTAAGTCAATGAAATCTCTACATTTAGTTCACAATTGTCAATTTTCAGGAAACTTCATTACTAGAGTACCTCTGTTACTTACCTCAATCATTCCAGACTTTAATGAACCAGTTAGATTCCAAAAACACATGGAGAACATAAAGGGTAACAGGTTTGTGTTGTGCCAACTACAAATACTAATATGTCTCCCACGTACTAAACTTGATACAGATTTGTTTTATTTTGTTTCAGTTCTCTTTGGATTAATACAAAGAATACAAGGAGATTAATAGTCTTTTCTAATGCTTTATTTATTTTTAACAAACCATAGTTTAATTATATAGGGTGAGGATAAACCATTCATATCTCTTACTTCTCCAGTGAAACTTAGAAATGAGCATATTTGAAACATGCAGGCTTCTCATCTTTAAGTCCTTACTTGATTAACCCTGTTGTGGCTGTTCAGTATATTTTCCAGCCTTGGTCCCCTTCAAAATCCAGCAAGATTGAGGGTGCCCCTCTATCCTGCTCCTTCACAACGAGGCCAACTAAACCAGGAATATGCTGACCTGAGCAGGTTGGCAAACCTTTTTAATATCCTGTAGCTGACTTTTATAAACAGGGGTTGTTGATAGGCCTAGGGGATGTGAAACCATAGTATAAAATTGTGCACATTTCCTTAAATCATCACTTTTATTCTCAGATTAGTCAATATTTTTTCTTTAAAGAAATGTTTCCATACCTTGGTTTTAAAACATTATATCTATCTTTGTTGATTCAGACATTATTGACAAAAGAAATAGAAAGACTCAAGACATGATGAGATTAAGAGAAGTTTACTATTAAGGGAAGTCTGATTTAACACTGATGAATTATGCTGTAGAGAATGAGAACCTCAGGTTAATATCAAATAATAATTCAAGGAGTTGGTTTAAAGCATTTGCTTATATATAGCTGCAGCTGAGGGAAAGGAGCCCAGGGGAAGACAATCTTACTCCAAAAGCAAGGATGAAGCTCATAAAGGCAAAACCCACAGTTTTTTTACAGGGGAAAGTACTTAATCACATTAGACAAGACTCTGCTATATTCAAAACTGGTGACTGTAGCATTGCTTGATGTGACATTGCTGAATAAATGGATAAAATCTAACATCTGAATTGCCACTTGGGGTAAAAACAATTATAGGGGAGGGGAATAAATAAATAAATAAAAAACTAAACTAAAGGAAATAAACAAAAATTAAAGTGAACTTTAAAGGAAGTGTCAAATATATGGATTTTTCAAATTAATGAGTAGGCTAGGGAGGGATGCAGAGGTACTGTAGATATCAGTTGTGTCACTCTATTTATTTTAATCCCTCCCCTGAAACCTTGCTTACAATTACTAGAGCAGTACACTTCACTGCAAAGTAGAATGGTGAATTGCTTAGAAACAAAATTATGAATTGATTATTTTAAATTTGAAAACATTCATTCTGTTGTGCTTTTAGGACTATTTCAGAATGTGTAAGGGCTTAAAGCTGAACTAATAAAATTAGCATCATCAGTATTGGTGACCATCACAACAATAATTGATTCACATTAATGGATGCTTCATAGTAGGAGATAAAAGCTTAGGAAGCTAGATATAGTCTGAAAGTATCTTCCCACAATACTAATACATATTGATCAGAAAAGAAATACACTAATGTTATTATAGAGAAATCTTACAAATGCCAACATCACCAAGTGATTAATTTAATATCATTAGTAATAGGAGAAATCAGCATCAGGTATTTCCTGATATGACATACTGAAAAGAATTTAACAATCACTTTTGTGACATTCCATCAAAATACAAAATTGGAATATAACCATAAGGAAATATTAGACAAACCTAAATTGAGAGAGTTTCTGTATTACTTATAAGTGTCAAGGAATTAAAAGACAAGGGAAGCAAGAGTAAAGACCTTTTCCAAATTACAGACGATTAAAGAGCATCAGAGCTAAATGGAACATGTTATAGGATTGTATCCTTGACCAGATAAAGGACAGTAGTGGAGACATTGTTGACATTTGAATAAAGTGTACAGATTAAATAATTTTATTATGCCAGTGATGACTTCCTGATTTTTATAATTGTGCTATGATTATGTAAGAGAACCTTTGTTTTTAGGAAATTATTTAGGGGCAGAAGGAATCATGTCTGCCATTGATTTTCAAATGGTTCAGAAATTTTATAGGCTATATAGTTTCTTTGCTAAACTAGTCACATTTGGGAAATCTGGGTGTGAATTTTATTCAGGAATTCTTTGTACTATTTTGCAGTGTTTCCATAAGTCTGGTATTACTTCTAAGTGAAATGTTAAGATTATAAAAATATAGTCTCAAAATCCATGATAATCAGAAGTCTCTAGTCCTGATGATCCATACTTTAAATCTGCTCTAATCATAGCACTTTTGCCCAGTCTTTGCTGATTTGCTACCAAGGTATCTTGACTTATGTTTTTGCCAGTCACACCTCACATAGTTTAGTCAGACATGGATCGCATGTTTTTGCGTGTATAAATTTTCATTCTGGCCATTGATTTTATTAGAAATTCCTTAGGTGCAAAATAATTTGACCTTATCCAGAAGAACATATTTACTAAATGTTTTCTGAGTTCCTTCATCTGGAAGCCTTGAAATATCTCCCATGTCTACAGCAGCAAAAGTGAAGGCAAGTGTACAAGTAAGGCATCTTCTCAGGGAAAATTAAGGTCTGAAGCAAATTTTTCTCAACTCTAACAAAATTTCATAGTCTTTCATGTAACTATCTCTGACAAATTATTTGTAATAGATAACGCTGGAACACCCATGTTAGTGTTATATTTGTACTAGTATTATTGGACCCATCGTTCTGGCCCTATCAGGTTAGACCAGATTATAAATTTAACCTGAACAACAGATTCAATAATTAGCTAAGAAGCAGACTGATATTTAAAAACAACAAGAACAACCAAAACGGAACTCATAGACACATACTGTAGGTTTTGGAGCCTCAGTTTCATTTAAAAGTTGAGACCTGAAAGCGCATCAACATAAAGCTAAGTAAAGTTAAGGACAGAGACTATGAATCAACAGAGAAATCAATTCCCCAGATTGGAGACTCAAGTAGGAAAAAAAACAGTTTCTTCTGAGAGTGAGTGAAAAGGATCAGACACGGTCAGTCAGCACTTACTATCATGATAAGCATTTACTCCTGGTTCCACATCACCAAAGCTACAGAGCCTTCTTTCCCATGAACTTCATGTTGCCTTTTTAGGAAAGTCTATATTTGTGCTTGACTTAGTTTCTGCTCCTTGAAACAATAGACATTTAGTAAACATTTTTACTCCTGTTGCTCAAAGCTAATTCCTAAAGGAATAAATAGCTAATAAATATGAGATTTAAAAAATAATAAAAAAAAGATTACCAATTCACAAAATTCTTAAATAGAGTAACCTTTGATAGAGAGAATATAAAACTAATGGTTAGAATCCTATAAAATAAAAAGCTAATATGCAAATTGACCAGTGGAATGACTGGTTGCTATGACGTGCACTGACCACCAGGGGACACACACTCAATGCAGGAGCTGCTCCCTGGTGGTCAGTGTGCTCCCACAGGGGGAGCGCCACTCAGCCAGAAGCCAGCTCATGGCTGGTGAGCACAGCAGCAGTGGCGGGAGCCACTCCTGTCTCCGCAGCAGTGGTAAGGATGCTTAGGCCTAAGCTGGCAGTCGGACATCCCCTGAGGGCTCCCAGACTGCAAGAGGGTGCAGGCCAGGCTGAGGGACTTCCCCCCTACACACACCCCCGCCAAGTGCACGAATTTTATGTACTGGGCCTCTAGTATTTAAAT
Organism: Eptesicus fuscus; assembly: GCF_027574615.1. Lineage (NCBI taxonomy): Eukaryota > Metazoa > Chordata > Mammalia > Chiroptera > Vespertilionidae > Eptesicus > Eptesicus fuscus. The sequence goes on from NC_072478.1 coordinate 67,129,750, forward strand.
AACAGAGTATAATAAGAACACAGTAACAAGTACACTATAATTCCCATTTCCTTTCGTCCCTCAATATTTATGGAGTTGCCCAAATGCCAGCTTCTACTTTATGTGAACTGTCACATTTTATTTTTATTGTTGTTACTTTCTCATCTTTGACTCCTCCATAAATATTTGTAATTAAAAAAATAAACAATAAATTTTCTTCCAAACTTTGATCACCTACAAATCATCAATTATTATAACTTGGATAGTTTGGCTTTGGAGTCTCAGTTGGCATCATGATTGTGCAGCTGGTCTGTAAGGATTTGGGAAGTTACCTAGTTAAAGTAAGCCACATGAGAGTTTTAATGAGTTTTAATAAGCCACATGAGAGTTTAAATGATTAAATGAGATTGTGTTATTTAAAATTATATTTTCCAAATTATGTACATGCAGCTTCAACCACGGCATACTAGAAGAGAAAGATGTTTCATATCTGTAACTGAAACAGTCTTTTTTGTGCTCTATAGATCACCATTTGTCAGTGGAAAGACCCTATTAAAATGGTCATATGTGGATTTTTCCCCTTTTATTTTATTAATGTGATGAAATATATTGAGAAATTTTCAAATGGCAAAGTAGTCTTCTATTACTGAGATAAAGCCCATTTGGGGATGGTATCTTTGTGCCTTTTTATATATTTCTGGCATTAACTTACATTTTATTTTTTTAAATATGTTGTTATTGATTTCAGAGAGGCAGGAGAGAGGGAGAGAGAGATAGAGACATCAATGATGAGACAGAATCATTGATCAGCTGCCTCCTGTAGGCCCCCCACTGGAAATCCAGCCTCCAATCTAGGCATGTGCCCTGACCTGAAATCGAACCGTGACCTCCTGGTTCGTAGGTCGATACTCAACCACTGAGCCACGGGCCAGGCTCTAATTTCTTAAATTGAAATTTGTAACAGTGCTTTGAAACTTTCTCCTTTTCTAAATTAACCATTTGTATTATTTTCTGAGAACTGCCAAAACCAATTCCTGCTAATTGAGTGGCTTTAAAACCACAGAAATATATTTTCTGACAATTATGAAGGCTGGAAGTCTAATATCCAAGTATTGTCAGGGCCCGACTGCTTCTGAAGATTCTAGTTGTGGATCCTTCCTGGTGTCCTAAGCTTCCGGAATCCCCATTCCCTGCCTTATGGGAGAATAATTGGAATTTCTACATCTGTCTTTACATGACCATCTTCTCTGTATGTCTCTCCTCCATTGACAATGACACCAGTCAAATGGATTAAAGGCCAAACCTGCACCAGGGAAGTTAGGCAACAATTTATAGAGAGCAAATTACCATCTTGTTCTCAGAGGAGGAGTAAAATTTAATTAAGAACAAAGTGTTAGGGTGACTATTCTCTCTGAGAGTAAAAGCAATGTAGTGTCATAAATAAATGTCTGATTTTAGTTTTTAATATACAACAGGATTTTAGGGCTAAACATATAACTCCTGATACTTTTCCCTGTTAGCATGGTTTGAAATATTGTGCATCAGACAACATATATCACAGTTAACTATTCTCGACATAAATGTAATCATCATTTAACAAGTGAGGAAATTAAACATCCGCAGTACAAGCATTCTTGCTAAAATCTAATCCAGTGTCTATAATTACAACTAAGGTGTTCTTATTGCTATTAAAAAGTAATGTTATGTATTAACTAGTAGCCCTGTGCACGAATCTGTGTGCCAGTAGCTCTCTGCGGGGCCTGGCCACTCCACACCCACTGAGGCTCTCTGCAGCCCAGAAGCCCATCCAAGGCTGGGCACAGAACGCTTGCCTTGTCACCACAGTGATGAAGAAGCATTCCACCAGGCTGCTCACACAGCCCGCTCTCAGCGGCAACCCCCCAGGACTGGGGGACTCCGGCAGGGCTGAGAGGACTGAGCGCCACCATATTGTGGCTATGGGTGCCGTCATATTTGTGACAGAGTGACGGTTAATTGCATATTACCCTTTTATTAGATAGGATTGCACTAATTAATTGTGCTAATTATAAATTTGATAATTAAATTTGATAGCTAATATAGTAAAAAATAAGACTTACATAAATATTTTCTTTAAAAATGTATTTTTTTAAGAGGAAGAGAAATTTACCACAAATAAAGTGTGGTTATCTCTGAGGCACAAAATTCTGAGTGATTAAAAATGTATTATTTTTCAAAAATCTTACTTATCTCTCTCTTATAATTTTACTTATCATTTCTTATAATATAAATGTACTCTCTACTTTCCTAAAGGAAATATAAATGAAGAAAGGACTTCCCTATTACCAATAATAAATGTGTATAGGTTTTTAATGTAATTAGCTTTTTTCTCAATGTAGATTTCCATTTATAACAATGTATTTTTCAGCAGAAATCATATAATTGAATTTGGTTACTTTCTCTAGGTTCAGGGCCAGGTAATTGTATTACATTAATGTAGTTCAAAACAGGCAAATTAATATCTTAATAACACTAATTATCCATGTCATTAATTTATATTGAAATCATGGTTTAACTTAAATGCACCAAGTCTTAGCTTAATTATAGACCATATCCCTAAGCTGATCGAAGATATAAAAATTATTTGTGATGAAAACTCAATAGTGAATAGTTAGACTGCAACACATGTCATGAACAAAAGCAGACTTTTGTGGTAGTCTAGCTTCATACATGAAACAACTATAACATAACATATACTGTGCTCTGGAAATTCCTGATAGTATATAAACCAACTTGATACTGATTAAAGCCAAAACACTGGTTGTTCGTTTTATTACTCTTGACATACATAAGTCTTTGTTACTGGAAAGTGGTGTTGGATGAAAGATTAAGTAGGTATATTTCTCTTGGGATTTTGTCACAGACCTGGTATTTCTTTCTAGACCCCCCACACTATGTAAAGATATAGATTTAATAAACAAACCATTTCTGATCTCAGCAAGGAACTTAGCAGGGATTTTGAAAGTCAAACACACAGGAGCCATGCTTGACTGTGGTGGTAAAAGTAACATCTGCCTGAGAGATTTAAACAACAGGCTTTTTAAATCACTTTTAAAGCCACAGTAGGAGATGTGACAGCCATAAGCAATACCTCAAGCCAACCAGGAACAGAAAGCTGGAAGAAGTCAATTGCACTCAAATACTGAAATAATCTCTATCAAGGGGAAACAAGAGAAATAACTTACAGTTCCTGTTTATCTCTGTCTACCTAAGCATTTTTGTACCCGTTCTGGTCTTCATTAATGAATATAAACTGACTTTAAAGAAAAAAAATAATTACTGCTGAAAAAAGAGTTCATTTCTGACTGTTCCAATTACAATAGTGACATATTTTCAAAGTCAATTTAATTTCAAATCTAGTACTTTACATAGGGTATTTAGGATATCAAGCAATAAGTATCAATTAGTACTGGTCTAGATGAGGATATAAATAAAGGAAACTAGCAATATGATAGTAACAAAATTCTGGAAAACCAAGGTAAAAAGATAACCCAACTTACATAAGTCTTTGAAATTCATTTAAACGTGTTGCATCTTTTCTATAGTACTTGTAAACCAAGAAAAAATTTATGAGGATTTCATATGCATTTTTACTTTATCTGCTGTGTTGTACTAACACTGTTATTGGCTAACTCACTTGATCAAAACACAGCAAATAGCCCTAGCTGGTTTGGCTCAGTGGATAGAGTGTCGGCCTGTGGACTGAAAGGTCCCAGGTTTGATTGCAGTCAAGGGCACATGCCCAGGTTTCAGGCTTGATTCCCAGTAGGGAGTGTGCAGGAGGCAGCCAATCAATGATATTCTCTCATCATTGATGTTTCTATCTCTCTCTTCCTCTCCCTTCCTCTCTGAAATCAATACAAATATATTAAAACAAAAAATACAGCAAATAAATTTTAAAACATGGTATGGGCTCCAAAGAAGAAAATACATACTACTATTCAACTTCTCTTATACATGTCCATAAAAATTAAGAAAATTATTTTTCATGTTTACATAAGTTCAGATCTCAAAAAAAAAAAAAAATACACCACATCACATTTCTATTTAGTAGAAATCATGGGACAATCAAAGAATGAAGAAAATTTAGGACACTAGAGAGGAAACAAGAAGGATACTGTGTTCCCCTGTAAATAAAAACCAAAGTTATATACATTCCCTTTATCCTGTTTCCCTGTAGGAAATTTAATAAGAGCTCAGGGGCTCTCTACAGTAGCTCATTAAATATTACAAAAAATGAACCATGTAATGGCATATTAATGAATGTTAAAATGTTTTATAGGAAAAATATCACTACTGAGTCAACTACATAGTTAATATACAATTAGCCATTATCTGTAATAGATGGTAATTTTTCTCAAAGCTCTCTCTATAATGATCATCAACCAATCTGAGAGAAGTAAAACAAAAGGACAGAGTTTCACCAAAAAAAAAAAAGGTCAAGAATTTTCACAAGAAATACTTTGAAGTGTTTTTTTCCCCTCTGTTACCTGTACAATCATGGCAGATGTACAACCTCCCCCTCTCTGAACACAGTGCCTTTAATCCATTTGCATTTTATTGAAAATTGACTCCATGCAAAACATTGTGCTGAATATGAAGATAATTTCTTTTTTTTAAATATATTTTATTGATTTTTTACAGAGAGGAAGAGAGAGGGATAGAGAGTTAGAAACATCGATGAGAGAGAAACATCGATCAGCTGCCTCTTGCACACTCCCTACTGGGGATGTGCCCGCAACCAAGGTACATGCTCTTGACCGGAATCGAACCTGGGACCCTTGAGTCTGCAGGCCAACGCTCTATCCACTGAGCCAAACCGGTTTCGGCAAATATGAAGATAATTTCTTTAAAAAATTATTACTTTGGACTGAAGGACCACCTAAGTCAAGGAACACACCTTGTAAGGGATTATGTGACAGTTAGTACTAAAACCTGTCATATGACACCAAATTTAGTAATATTTCTTCTGCATCATAAATGGTAATTTATCCCATACAATGATAACATCTCAAATATTTAATATAATGTATATGTATTTATAACATAATATAATAAATATAATAAATATAATAATACATATCTTTAATATATGGATATAAAAATATCACAAAGTCCTGATTATAAGATAAATAGAAATATATTTTATAATTTATTTTCTTCTGTTTCATGATATTTATTGATGTGTGTGTATTTATATTCCTCTAAAGACTGCAATATTTTATAAAGCATGCTTGATTTAAAAATTGTCAATTAGGTAAAAAAAAAAAAAGGTGTGAATAAACTACAACTTGCAAATCATTTTATGATTGCAAACATACCCTGCTGACTTTCAAAATTACTAAAAAGTCATAAAGAGTATTTATTTGAAAATATTTTCCTCTGCAATATAAAACATAAACATAAAACAATAGTTGTCCTTGCTTCTACTTGTCTGAAAAACTTCAAAGTGGTTTAAAGCATAGCTAACTGTCTGAGAATGCAGGAATCATAACATGATTCTGGGTACCTTAGAACCACATCCAGTGACATAAGATTTGGCAACAAATAACACCTGAATTTTTACAGTATACACATATATTTCTATTTTTTTCCCTTTTTTTCCCCTGTATTTGGAAGGTGTGTAGGTCTGAAAGGCTTGACAATTTCTAGTAAAAACAGATGCACTCTAATCATTATTTCCTTTACATGCTGATGATTCCCTCAAAAATGAAAATCACCAAAACTCTATCAAACAGCTGCTATCAGAACTCAAAGAAGAACATGGGCAATTAACGTCGGTAATTCAAATGCAAATGAAAGGATGTAAAAAAAATGTATTGAATAACTTTTCTTAAATGACCATCTGCTAATCACCTGTTTAACAATTTATAAAAACTCATGAAGAACACACTCAATTGGTTACCAGTTCATATTTGTGAATAACCTTCTCTCTAAGACTGTAGGCATGCAAGATGATGCACCTGACCATTTATTTCATAAATAAAGAATCCTTTTGTCACCATCTTCATGTAAAATTATTGATATAAACATTTAATTTTAATATGGTTTAAACGATTATTTTAACCCTTATATATAACCAACAATCAAAAGCAGTAGTTGGGTCAACATTAGTATTTTTCAAATATTATAATCAGTTTTTCCATTACTCAAATGAATTTCCATTCAAAATTTTAATATATAAAACTATACACAGTTGCTATTTTTTTTAGAATGTAGAGTTATGCCCATTATATCCACATTGTGTATTTAGCACCTTGTCCAGTCCCTATAGTTTCTTGAAATGTAATTTAAATTGTAAGTGTGAACTTTGAAGATGAAGAACCACATCCGCTGTGACAGTAGAAGAAGGGGTACAGTACACATGGATCATTTGCTTTAATGTGAAGCCTTACAGATGCTCCAAGGAGGGACAGAATCATTTTGGATTTTGAAATGGACTAAATTCTGATGGCCAAATCAATGTTATTATGTAGGGGATATGGCACATACCTAATAGCTGATGAATATTTGATAATATTTTTCTAAATGACTTTGTAAGTGATTTTAATAGCTTATCAATTTGTTGCCTAGAAGGGTCAAAGCAGTATATACTTGTTCATCAGGAGATTGCAGTAGTGTTTAAATTATTATTTTACAGCATACTTGTAGACTTCTGGTGTATGATCGAGTGGTGTGGGAGGGAGAGATAGCCCTTAGAAAGGACCACTTTCAGTATAATAAAGGGAAGAAAGAAGTTGACAGAGAGCCCACAGTAATGGATAAAATTAAATGTCATAGTTCATTTTTATTCAAATCACTGCCTAAGGATAGATTTGTTTAAAATGATGGAAGAAAACAATGGGTTTAGGGTAGGAGAAGCTATGCATGTTTTGATGGAGAACCAGAATTAGTGTGCAAGTAAACCCCATCTTCACATACAGCCCTTCTGAACTCCTGTTTACACACCAATCTAGAAGCACCACAGTGAACACTTCAGGAAAGTTCATTACATATAACTTTTCCATACATTCAATTTGAATGTTTATTCTAAAAACACACGAAAAAGGTAGATTTTTTCCTATTTTGTTAAGTTTTCCTTGAATTTTGCCTCGCATTTTTATTTCAATTCCAAACTTCCTTGGAAAACATTATTTTTTACAACTGCTGCTTGGGTGGCATAGTTCTTCATATGATCATTTCCGTGTGCAAATATTACAAAACATTAAAATACCCTGAATTTATGAACTACTATTTTCTGCTAAGGTTGGTGAAAAATCCCAATTAGAGACTAAGTAGGCACTCCCTCCAATACTTTTAATATAGTCCACGTGCAAGAACTTTGGTTTATTATTGTAACCACCACATCAAATGCCAGAGCAAGGTACCATCCAGTCTACCGAGAAAGCTGATGAAGACTCTGTGGTTAATGTATCCCAAAGAATTAAATGACACTTCCTAGATTCTAGTTGCGTAAATACACAAATATCCATATATTTTAACATTCTATGATATTTAACTTGTTTTCAGGATGTATATTGAACTAGAGGCCTGGTGCACGAAATGTGCACGGGTAGGGTCCCTAGGCCTGGCTGACGATCAGGGCCAATCAGGCCTTCCTTCCTCTGGCTGCCAGCTGCCAGCTGGGGCCTTCCTTCATCCCGTGCTGCCCCCTGGTGGTCAGTGCACATCATAGCGAGTGGTTGTACTCCGGAGGGGACAATTTGCATATTAGCCTTTTATTTTATAGAATGGTTTATACATAACCGAACACAATCTTGAACATATTATTTTCAAAACACTCATACAACTAACAATAGACCTCACCTTGAAATATATTTAAAAACTAGAGGCCTCATGCACAAATTCGTGCACCAGTGGGGTCCCTTGGCCTGACCTGCGGGGATCAGGCTGAAATCGGCTCTCCAACATCCCCCAAGGGGTCCCAAGATTGTGAGAGGGTGCAGGCCAGGCTGAGGGACCCCATCAGTGCACAATCGGGGCCAGGGAGGGACCGAGGGAGAGCTTCAAGGTGTGTCCGGCCTGTCTCACCCCATCCCGATCAGCAGGACCCCAGCAGCAAGCTAACCTACCAGTCAGGGCGTCTGCCCCCTAGTGGTCAGTATGTGTTTCAGCAACTGGTCAAATGGTCGAAAGGTCGGAGGGACAATTAGCATATTAGGCTTGTAGATAGATAGATAGATAGATAGATAGATAGATAGCACAGCCCTGCCCGTGTGGCTCAGTGGTTGAGCATCAATCTATGAACCAGGAGGTCACAGTTCAATTCCCGGTCAGGGCACATGCTGGGTTGCAGTCTCAATCTCCAGTAGGGGACATGCAGGAGGCAGCCAATCAATGATTCTCTCTCATCATTGATGTTTCTATCTCTCTCTCCCTCTCCCTTCCTCTCTCTGAAATCAATAAAAACATATTTAAAAGAATAGAACAAAACGGGAAATAGCATTTCTTCTCATTGAACAATGTATGTATATTAGTCTTACCTAGAAATATTGTCAGGAAAAAATAACTGGAAAAGTATTAGAAGGAGCAAACAAACTGAACAAGGAACCAACATGACTAAGAAAACATTCATTAACCTAACTCAAATCCCTTTTATGTAGATTATCCTTTGGGAAAGAGGGGCCAATACCAAAGGAAGAAAAGTCTCTCTTCTTTGGGGAGAAGGTGAACATAATAATGAGTAGCTGAGGTGGAGTAGGCAGGGAAAGAAACAGAAGGAGGGAAGGAAGGAGGGAGGGAGAAATAAGACTAAGGAGTGCACTACAGCCAACCAGCTCTGTAAATAGCAGAGCTAATAAAGTGAGAGAGTCATTGCTGTCCAATGAGCACTCAGAGCAAAAGCAGGAGTGACAATCCATAGGTGGAAGCTATTAATTACCAGGACATATGTCATGGATTTGATTCAGGTTTAATTCTTATGGTAGAAAAACATGTCAGCATGATACCACCATCTTTCCTATCTAATAAAGAGGGAATATGCTAATTGACTGTCCCACCCTCAAAGATGGTGGAACCCACAGCCACAAGATGGCAGTGCCCAGTCCCCTCAGCTCTGCTGGGGTGGCAGGCACATGGCAAGGCTGGGTCCAACCCCAGTCGGGTCTGGCCGCTCTGTGCACCTGCCTCTGGAGTCCCCCAGACCCCTCAGCCCCCCAGCCGCCCAGGGCCGGCCCAAGGCACAGGCAAGCCTCGGTTGGCGGCTGCCCAGCCGGCGCCCAAGGTGCAGGTAACCAGGGCCGGCCGAGGCTTGTGCTGCCGGCAGTGGCAGTAGCAGAGGTGTGATGGGGGCATCGCCTTCCTCTGATCGCTGGGTCACCTCCCGCCCCTGAGGGATCCCAGACTGTGAGAGGGGGCAGGCCAGGCTGAGGGACCCCCACTCCAGTGCATGAATTTTCATGCACCAGGCCTCTAGTATATATATAAAAGCCTAAGCGACCGAACGACCAGTCGACCAGTGGCTATGATGTGCACTGACAACCAGGGGTAGATACTCAAGGCAGGAGCTGCCCCCTGGTTGTCAGTAGCTCCCACAGCAGGAGTGCCACTCAGTTGACCGACCAATTATGGCAGCCCACCAGCCCAGAGGCAGCCACTCCCTCCCTCAGTAGTTCTGCAGGTCCAATTTCCAGAGAACAGGCCAGGCACCGATGGACCAATGCTGCGCTGCTGGCACCATCCCAACAGTGCTCCCAGCCTCCTGAGACTTGGCCTTGGGCACTGCGGCCACTTCCCCTCCCTAGATGCTCCAGAAGGAAGAAATGACATCAAAGCAGCTGCCAGGTGGCTCCTGACAACCAATGCGAATGTCAGTGGGATGGATCCAGATCCCAGGCCAGCAAGGTAGGCCCACCACCTGCCAGGATGGCCGATCACATCCCACCTCCCCCACCCCCCTCAAGATGGGTGCCAGATGCAGGGCTCCTGATCAGGACTGACTGGGCATGAGCCTGTGGCAGGCGCAGTAGGGCTGGGATGAGTGAGAACAGCAGGCAGGAGCGGCAGGCGACGTTGGACTGCCAGTTTCGGCCCAATCCCCGCAGGCCACGCTGAGGGACCCCACCCATGCACAAATTCATGCACTGGGCTTCTAGTGATAATATAATATTGTCTATGTTTTCATCTTAAAATGATTGAATTTCTTCTAATACTATACAGGGTGTTGCCAAAAAATGTAAACACACAATGTCTTCTATTACATTTTGAAAATGAGATAGATTTTAATAAACACTGCCTTTATAATTGTTAAAAGTGTATATACATGTTGGGGGAGATACCCTGTATTTGAATTGATTCAATTTTATATTGTATTACATGCCTAGGATCACTTTGAAGAGCTTTTCTTTTATTATTAGATGGCATAGATTATATCAGAGTGCTTTATTCTTGTTTGTATAAACAGTTGATCTTGTTTAAAGCATGAAAATAGAAGCCATCTCTTACTTTAATAAAAAAGCAAGTAGACAATAACTAGATGTACAATAAATATAAATACTTTCCTTAAAATTCAGTAAATAATCCTATTTATATAATCTATTGTTTATAATGTTGTCTCCTCTGAATTCATGCCTTTCTAGCATACTTTAGTATTGATTTTGTATTCATATCATGATATTTGTGTTTATCTCCCCACTACTTTTTATAATTTTACTTAGTCTGGGTTCATGTTTATTTTAATACTAGAGGCCCAGTGCACGAATTCATGCACCAGTGGGGTCCCTTGGCCTGGCCTGTGGGATCAGGCTGAAACCGGCTCTCTGACATCCCTGTAGGGGTCTCAGATTGCAAGAGGGCACAGGCCAGGCCAAGGTACACCACAGGTGCATGATTGGGGATGGGAGGGATGCAGGAAGTTGGCCAGCCAGGGAGCAGGGAGGGACCGCGGGAGGGCTCCAGTCCTGATCGGCTGGACCCCAGCAGCAAGCTAACCTACAGGTCGGAGTGTCTCACCCCTGGTGGTCAGTGCATGTCATAGCGACTGGTTGACTGGTCAACTGCCTGCTCCTGCTCATCAGTGCACATTATAGTGAGTGGCTGAGCAGCCTTAGCATATCATTAGCATATTATGCTTTGATTGGTTGAACAGCCAACTGGTCAACCAGACACTTAATATATTAGGCTTTTATTATATAGGATTATCTTTCACTGGATTAGGCCCAGGTTTCCACATAATCACATAATCATCAACTTGCATTATCTTAACATTTACTAAATCTCCAAAGTGGCATCTATAAAACCCTTCAGATCCCCAGATCCCTACTGTGATCCTACTGTGTGGCCGTTCTCCCCATTTAGAATAAGCATTTCCTAGAAAACCAGTTCCCTGGCTGGACAACAGGCTGCCAGTTTGAGGAAGGCCTGTGAAAAGTGGCGACAAGTTTCCTTCCAAGATTTCTGCAAGGTTCCTCCCAGTGACTGGCCAGGAAATAAATGCAGTTTGCATTGTTCCATAATGGCACTTCGTGTGGATTGCCTTTTACCAAACCATTAGTCTAAATTACTTTTAGTGAACTCCACAGTTTACTGATTGTGGGAAGCAATGGGCTGTGAAGCAAGAATTGCTAGAGGGCTCCTTTTCTTAATAGAATTTTTTTTTTATTGTTTTTGTTTCAACAGCATGTTGGAAACTAGTTCATTTATACAAGCCGTAAATAAGCAAGATGAATGATGTTTCAGCATGTAAAATGCAGGCTATTACCAGAAGAATGTAGATAATGCCATGTGCTTTAATTTAAACAGGCTGGATTTTGTTGAGGGTCAGTGACATAAAGCAAAGTACTTCAAGACAGGGAGCAGAAGGCTGGTGGGGAAGAGGCTGTCTTTTCCCTTTCATGGTAACGTTCAATAGGGAAAGCAGGGAGGCAGTGCTGTGGGTCATGCTTTTGACCAATGGCAGGAGAGAGTTAAACGTGTTTCTTGAACTTTTAGAACGAACTGTGGTGGTCAAAAGACAGCTGGAACAACTCCTTAACCTTTTTTTAAGGAGATAACATGGCAAAGAAAGACTGTGTAAAGAAGAGCCCGGAGTAGTTTCATAGGATTTGGAGAAAATAGCAGTTGTCTTACCCTATTGGATTAATAAATTCAAATAAAATAATGGTCAAATATAATCTCACAACGTATCTAAAGATTACATTGAGAGTGATAATTCCCATGTTTTAGTTGATGAGATGTAGCAATTGCTGATGAGAGAAGATAGCTTATTAGACAATACTGATTACTGTCTAATTAGCTGGTAGTTCAGGTAGATCTACAGAGCGATTTATGGGGTAAAAGATATAGCCATTAGGTCTTACAGACAAAGAGTTTCCATATTATCTGTGATCCATGCTACATTAAACTCAGAGAGAGTAACAACTGCTAAATGTGCAAGAGTTGGGCAGGTACAGTTTAGATTTTATAACGAGAAACAGATTTTAAGCAGATTAGACCTATGTTATCCAGTATAGTAGCCACTAGCCATGCGTGCCTATTGAGCACTTGAAATGTGCCCAGTCCAAATTGAAATATGCTGTAGGTAAAAACTATTCATTGAATTCCAAAGGCAGTGCAATATAATTCAAATATATCCTTAATTTATGACATTGCTTACATAAACTTATTTTTACATACTGGGATAAAATGTGTAATTATAATTAATTTTACCTGTTTCCTTTTTTTTTTTTCAAAACGGCGTCTAGATAATTTCAAAGTACATATGTAACTCTCATTATATTCCTATTGGATAGTGCTGGGATAGACAATTTTATCCGTTTGACCAGTGCAAATCCACCATGTAGAAACTAAGTTGCTTGGTTATTTTATACATGGCAAAAAGAGTTATGTAATTCACTATATGGTGGCGCTAGACTAAGTTTATCTAATGCACCTATCTCTATATTAGGGATAGACTTGCCAAGTATGTGAATTTGCTGGTTAGATAACTCTTTTCTAAAATGTGCTGAAAAAGCACTGCCAGATTTTGTTCTAATAACCATTCTTTCTCCACCTTTCTATGTTGATCATTCTCTTCTGCTGACATCAGCATCAGTGTCACAATATCAGCTGCCTATGGGTGCTGATATAGTCACCGATAGGCAGGCAACGAAAATAAATGAAGAGGTTCTGTGGAAACTGCTAAACAGCTGTGAATTAGAGAATGCATCTGCTGTTCAAAACAGGGTGAATGCAGCCATATAATTGCTGTAGTTGAGTGAATACATAGTGGATGGATGTGAGAATCCTGCCAAAGCATCATCAGCTTTTTTGTTTGTAATAGAAGATATGTTGTGGATAATTCTCCATCATCTTTCCCCTCCTGCCTCCATTCCCACCATGATCCATTCTCTTCCCTCTCCCAACTATGTTCTGGAAGGTAGTTGCAAGAGAAGGTGGGCTGAATGAGAGAGAGGCTGGGTATTGGAGTAGTTATTCCCTAAGACCATAACCCTCCTCCCTCCCAAGAAGGATTTGACCACTGCACTCTCCAGACAGGCCTTCTCTTAACTACATTTTTTTTTTTTCAGTTTCAAACAGAATCAACATGCATTGCAATTTGCTAGAAAAGTTTTGGCTTATGTTCCTCATAGATCAATTAAGGGGTGTTAATCTTTTCTATATCACTTTTCATTTTTAAATGTATCCCTATTTGATGATAAAGTATGTAGTCACCTTAATTATTTCTTTATAGCTGGATTTTCTAACTTTTTATATCTTTGCATTTATCTCATCTTTTCCTCACCTTCAATTTAAAGGCTTTAGACACACTAGCATATTTCCATTCCTTCTTGATCCAGTGAAGGTATTTCTTCCAAGAGTTAAGGAATGTCTTCAATGTCAGGGCAGAGGATGTATCTTTGGAATTCTGGCTCTGCAGAATTCTAGCATTCTTATGAATCAGTACCTACTTGGTATTTCTAATTATTTTCATTTCTGAAAGGAAGGTTTTATTGAGATTATTCTTTCCTGCTGCTGAACTTGCATTTATGAGGTGTGCATTTATGTGTTGGGGGAGGGAGGAATCAGATAACATGTATTTTAGTTTGAAAGAAGCCTCAGCTGGAATTGATGGGGAATACCCTACATTATCCCAACATCCCAAATCTTAGAGATGGTGTCTGTGTGTATTAGTAAGTCATCTCCCCTGGAGAGGGAGTGCTGTGTCTGCTTGTGGAAGGAAGAGTGAGCAAAAGGTGGACCATGGAAGACTAACTGCACCTGCCAAACCAATTTCCCCTCCACATGGCTAGGTTCTGACCCACAGAAAATAAGTGGATGTGTCCTCTATGGTATTTTTGATCTAGTTACATGCTCAGTCATGCTCTTTTCCCCTGCCCTTTGGAATACAGAGCCTGGCAAGGATACAGTGATACAGATTTGACAATTAAAAAAATGATTTGTCCAACAACATTTCTTCAAAATGTTGGCTCAAAATGGAAGCTGGTGGCCGGCAAAGGTCTACTGGAATAGAGTTATGACACCACTGTGTACTGAAAAGACTGCATATGCCAAAGAAATCAACTTCCATTCTTTTTTTTTCCCTCCAACTTTTTATTATGAAATTTTCAAACATGCAAAAGAATGGAAAGAATAGCACAATGATCACCCAGATGCCCTCCACTTAGATCCAACCCTTTTAACAGTTTGCCACATTTGTTTAACCAATATGTGCGAGCCTGTGGGATGTGCATTTTCTCCCTGAACCATTTAAAGGTAAATTGCAGATATCATAGCACTTCAGTCCTAAAAACTTCAGCCTGTTCTCTTATAAAACAATTTAAGACTAAGTGCAGATATCATTCTAATCTTCTCATGAATCACACAAGAATAAGAACATCTATATATATAAAAGCCTAATATGCAAATTGTCCGCTCCGGAGGAGTTCGATTGGGAGACCAGGAGTTCGATTGCTCGCTATGACCGTCACCAGAGGGCAGCGTGGAATGAAGGAAGGCCCCAATCGGCTCTGATCGCTGGCCAGGCCTACGGGCCCTACCCATGCATGAATTTCTTGCACCAGGCCTCTAGTTTATATATAAAACCATGGTGTCATTCTTTTTTTTTTTTTCTAGTTGGAAAAGTGTTTATTTTTATTTTGAATTTAAATTCTTTATTATTTAAAGTATTACATATGTCTCCTTTTTCCCCCATTGACTTTTCCCCAGCCACTCCCACCCACTAGCACATGCCCTCACCCTCCTACTGTCTGTGTCCATTGGTTATGCTTATATGCAAGCATACAAGTCCTTTGGTTGATCTCTTACCCTTCCTCCCACCCTCCCCGGCCTTCCCTCTGTGGTTTGACAGTCTGTTCAATGCTTCTGGGTCTCTGGATCTATTTTAGTTCATCAATTTATGTTGTTCATTATATTCCACAACTGAGTGAGATCATGTGATATTTATCTTTCTCCAACTGGCTTATTTTGGTTAGCATAATGCTCTCCAGGTCCATCCATGCTGTTGCGAATGGTTAAATGGTTAAGAGTTCTTTCTTTTTTACTGAAGCATAATATTCCATTATGTAGATGTACCACAGTTTTCTAATCCACTCATCTGCTGATGGGCCTTTAGGCTGTTTCCAAATCTTAGCTATTGTAAATTGTGCTGATATGAACATAGGGATGAATCTATCCTTTCTGATTAGTGTTTCTGATTTCTTGGGATATATTACTAGAAGTGGGATTACTGGTCAAATGGCAGTTCCATTTTTAATGTTTTGAGGAGACTTCATACCGTCTTCCACAGTGGCTGCACCAGTCTGCATTCCCATCAGCAGTGCAGGAGGGTTCCTTTTTCTCCCCATCCTCACCAGCACTTGTCATTTGTTGATTTGTGGATGATAGCCATTCTGACAGGTGTGAGATGGTATCTCATTGTCATTTTGATTTGCATCTCTCAGGTGATTAGTGACTTTGAGCACATTTTCATATGTCTCTTGGCCTTCTCTATGTCCACTTTCGAAAAGTGTCTATTTAGGTCTTTTACCCATTTCTGATTGGATTGTTTATCTTCCTTTTGTTAATTTGTATGATTTCCCTATAAATTTTGAAGATTAAACCCTTATTGGATATAATATTGGCAAATTTGTTCTCCCATGCAGTGGGCTTTCTTGTTGTTTTGGTAATGGTTTCTTTAGCTGTGCAGAAGCTTTTTATTTTGATGTAGTCCCATTTGTTTATTTTCTCCTTAGTTTCCATTGTCCTAGAGCCATATCGATAAAGATATTGCTACAATATATATCTGATATTTTGTTGCCCATGGATTCTTGTAAGATTTTTATGGTTTCCCATCTTACATTTAAGTCATTTATCCATTTTGAGTTTATTTTTGTGTATGGTGTAAGTTGGTGGTCTAGTTTCATTTTTTTGCATGTATCTGTCCAATTTTCCCAATGCCATTTATTGAAGAGACTGTCTTGACTCTATTGTATGCTCTTGCCTCCTTTGTAAAATATTAATTGAGCATAATGGCTTGGGTCAATTTCTGGGTTCTCTGTTCTGTTCCATAGGTCTATATGTCTGTTCTTGTGCCAATACCAGCCAGTTTTGAGGACAGTGGCTTTGTAATATAGTTTGATACCTGGTATTGTGATTCCTCCAACTTTGTTCTTCTTTTTCAAGATTGCTGCAGCTATTCAGAATCTTTTTTTAATATACTTTATTGATTTTTTACAGAGAGGAAGGGAGAAGGATAGAAAGCTAGAAACATCAATGAGAGAGAAACATCGACCAGCTGCCTCCTGCACACCCCCTACCGGGGGTGTGCCCGCAGCCAAGGTACATGCCCTTGACCGGAATCGAACCTGGGACTTTCCAGTTTGCAGGCCGATGCTCTATCCACTGAGCCAAACCGGTTTTGGCAATTCAGAATCTCTTTTATTCCAGATGAATTTTTGAGAGTTTGTTCTTGGTCTAATATGCCATTGGTATTTTAATGGAGATAGCATTGCATCTATAGCTTGCTTTGAGTAATATGGACATTTTAATGATGTTATTTCTACCAATCCATAAACACAGTATATTCTCCCATTCTTTCTTTAAATGGCTGAATTACGGAGGTAGTTTTGTTATAGAACAAACACATGACTCAAATATTGAGTTTTTCTACTATGGTCAGTGTAAACTGTAGACTAGAGACAGATTAACTACATACTAAGTGGCAGTTTCATGATGTATGGGCAAACCTTTTGAATTTTTGTAGTTGTGAGTCCTAACATTTTTTCAAGTAAATCAATATGAATGTTTTTCCTATATATGTATACATATTCATGAACATTTTTCATATGGATATTGCATTAGTAACATTGTCTATAATTATTACTATAAAGATTTCTTAATATTTCTCAGTGTATATACAGAACTAAATTGGATTACGACTGTATGAAAAAAATTATGTCAATTATTTACTTTTTAAAAATATATATTTATTTATTTCAGAGAGGAAGGGAGAGGGAAAGAGAGATAGAAACATCAATGATGAGAGAGAATTACTGACCAGCTGCCTGCTGTACTCCTTACACTAAGGATCAAGCCCAAAACCTGGGCATGTGCCCTGACTCAGAATCGGACATCCTGGTTCATAGATCAACACTCAACCACTGAACCACACTGGCTGGGCTCAAATATTTACTTTTTACACAAAATAAAAGAGTTTGTTTATTCTTTTTACCCCAAATGAAATGCTGAATTATTCACCAAAATAGGTAGGCAATTTGACATTAAGTAATCCAAATGTTTTATCACCTTGATTTTTAAATAGAAAATATGAGAATAGACATAACTATATGGGTAAGCTCTTCACAGCATATTGGATCTAGAAAAGTACAACCGGCCTGCCAGCTGCAATAAGAGGTGTGGAATCAAAGGCTCAGTTTGCTTCCTAATCCTGCTGTTTGGCTCTTGAGTGCCATTGGTCACATTAATTGACCTCCTGGAAATATCTTTAAAATGAGAATAATAATGGAATTATTGTATTGTATTGTATTGTATTGTATTGTATTGTATTGTATTGTATTGTATTCTTAGAATTACTCTATTCTATTCATGAAATTGTATTGAGAATTCAAAGATAAATTGGATAAAAAAGAAAATGTAAATATTATGCAACATAAAATAATTATTACACAAATATAACCTAATCAAATAGAAGAAATATTTCTACAACTATATATGTATATAAGTACACTTAACAATCATCATAAATCTTTAACCAATTCATGAATTTCAATTTGGATTAATGTATTCTAGTCATTTTTAAAAAAATATATTTTACTGATTTTTTACAGAGAGGAAGGGAGAGGGAGAGAGAGTTAGAAACATTAATGAGAGAGAAACATCAATCAGCTGCCTACTAGGGATGTGCCCACAACCAAGGTACATGCCCTTGACCAGAATCAAACCTGGGACCCTTGAGTCCGCAGGCAGACGCTCTATCCACTGAGCCAAACCGGTTAGGGCTAGTCATTTTTATTTCATTTCACCTACACATACCCATGTGTGGGAAACATTCAGATTGATCTAAAGAACTATGTATGTTTTGTTTTTAATCAAATTTAAGACTCATTCTTCAACTAGCGGGTAATAGATGGACTCTATGAAGAAGATATTTATTAATTATTCTCTTCAGTGAAAATTAGTAGTCTCAAGACATTTTCTTTAAGGGCTAATTTTTAAGAGTTCAGGATATGGATTGGGGATTGTTTAACAGCAGAAGATTTAAAGCCAGAGAGACCTCAGTTTGTAAAGTAACATTTCCCATTTTTTTAATTTTGTAAATTAGAACAAGGTTTTTAGTCTTGCTAAGGCTCAGTTTTTCAAAATGTTGACTTAAATATTAATGTGAAGCAATGATTTTATAGAACAAGTTTCACACCAGACTGACCAGAATGCTTGAATCTTTGTAAATTCTTAGTAGGAACTGCTTCTACTTTCAGATGTATTAATCTTAAAATATGTGCAATCTAAGTTCAATAAATAATAGCTACCATATTCATTTATCTATTTTAAAATCTAAATTTAGTGTGGAAACATTGGTTAATATCATTATATAAGTTTCAGGTGTATAATTCTATAATACATCATCTGCATCTTGCATTGTCTTTTAATAAACAAAAATACATTTTATAAAGATATAACATTTTAATTTCTTTCTTTCTAGCATTATGATTTTATTTTTTCCAATGTAGTTGCTCTAAGATGTTCTCTGGAAATAAATGAGTAACATCTTTGTTATAAATAAAGTTGTTTTATTATTGGAAGGAATAGCCAAATTGCAACAATTAAATTTTCCCATTCTATTTTAATTACATTGATTAAAACAGATTTTAGCTTGTAGTAATAATTTAGTTATTTTCATCAGCTTTCAATTTAAACCATGTCATATTATTAAACATCGGCACATACAATGCTTTTATTTAAAAAAATAGAAAATACCAGAACACTTTTGTTCCTCATAGTTTTGGTTTGTTTGTTTGTTTCTTACTCTGTATTCATGAAAAATGTATATAACTATTTTTGGGAAAAACACATCAGGAAACTTATTTTTTATTTGTTTAAATTTTTAAATACTTTTACTAAATTTTTTTTTTAGCACAGCAGAGTGAATGAATTTGTAAAATGTTAATTTTCAGAAGAAAGACAGATTTCACATTTTGCCTTGAGCTTAGAAATTGTAATTACCAGATTGAATAATTTGTGTCAAGTATCTTCACCATTTTGTCTGAATATAAAGATATATGAATGAATGAGTAAAATGATATACCTAAATTATGATTTATTTGACAGTTCTTATTAAAACTCACCACTGTGGAGTTGGCCTAGAATATCTTTGATACCAGGTGATCTTTCTGTTACTTTACAGCCCTTCAGCTGGCTCTTTGCCAGTGGTTTTCATTCTCTGCTCTAGCCATGGTCCAGCTCAGCTTCTTAGGAGGTTAGCTGAGGGATGGCATGCTCATATGGATGGAGAACCTCACCTCTCATCACATGCGCTCAACCACAGGAGATGTGTTTTATATGTTTGCCATGCTTAGTTTTCAAGTAAGAATTTACTTGAAGAAAAGGTTGGGGACAAAAGATATTGAACTTATTAAATTAAGACTTAAAAAATAAAAATTCTAAGGTCATTGGAGGCAAGGCAAAGCTTAACTTATCTCCCATGTGAGAGAGGATTAGCAGGCTATTGTTCTGGAGACTGATTCTCAACCATGTGAGCCAGAATGGTTTGAATTGGTGCCATTTATTTCAGCCTGTCAAGAATCTTGGAAAAAAATCAACTGTGACTTTGATTTCAGATCAGCAACTCAAGCAATTGCTCATCAGACAGTATATAATCCAGGCATTTAAATTATTTTTTCAAAGAACCTCAAAAATAACGATTTCTATCTTTCTTTAGCCTGCATCTATCCATTTTATGTATTCCATTTATTAAAATTAACAAGAAGTGCTTTTTTACATATCTGCACATCTAGACCCCACCATTCTGGAATGTCCTCTGGACATCATTAAAACCAGATGTTTCTAAATATCATGCGTATGCTGAAATGATTCTAAAATGAGAATTTTTTTTTTCCAGGCTGTTTCTATTCAGACAAGAATGCCAGTTTCCATTAGTTCTAAGGACACTTTTATTCCTAATAGCATGAAGTTGTTTCATGATTCAAAATATAGAGTTTATTCTGTGTGTCAAGCACAGTACATTGCCTTAAAAATGATTTTTAAAAAGGAGCAGTTATATTAGAATTTAAATGTTTTATGTACATAATAATATTATTCTGTTGGACTTTCATTTATAAAAATTATAATTTTATTTTTATTTACACATCTATGGATTTAACCAACAAAATGGTGAATTCTAATTACAAGGAATGAAGACTTGTTTTTCCCCCTGTCTGTTATGTTATGGAGATTAATATAGCTTGATGATGGCAATATGGCTAAAAAGAATTTGGTGCAACTAATCTTTAACTGTGTGATCAATTTATCATATTTAATGGAATATTCATTGCTATTTAAATTTTTATAGATTTTCACTGCTGGCCAAGCTAGGGAAACAATCACACAGATTGATTTCTTTTCCATTTTCTGTTAGCTAAGGATTGGTTTTCATACATCCCACATGTAACTATGGACCATTAAAATAGAATTGTGTATAAAATATGGAAATACAACTTTGTAAAATATTTTTATATAATTAATGGACATAGTTACTAGTCATTCTTTCTGGCAGATACAAGGTAATAGTCCAAAAATTAGACTAAATTTTTACTCATTTGAGGAAAATAAGGAAACATAGGTTTTCTTTCCTAGGGATAAGAATATAAGATCCAAAAAAGGGGGGAGGACATCTATAATACTCTCAATAATAAAAATACATTTTTTAAAAAAGTTTACTTATGATGATTAAGAGCCAAGTCTATTGCAGCTAACAATATGAAGAATGAAAGTCATCATTACTACTGAGTAATTGATCTGAATTTATTATTTTAAAAATGTTGTTTTGAGTGACCAACATGCGAATTACATAACTGTTGCATTTTATTTTAATCTATGGGCAAGCCCATTGTGAATAAATTACTGAGTTACCACTAATGATTTTTCTAAAATTCTGTATCAATGATATTAATAAAGTAGAAAAAAGGGCAGCTCAAGAATTTAGATCAAAATATTTATTGACCTATTTTGGGAAATAGCTTAAAGATATTATTTCTCTACTAGAGGCCCGATGCACAAAATTCGTGCAAGGGGCTCAGTCCTTGCAGCCCTGCCTCATGGCCCTGTGGCCCCACAGCCCCACCCACTGGTCGTTCTGGAAGGTCATCCAGAAGGTCGTTCCGCCCTCTGGTCTAATTAGCATATTAGCTCTTTAACATATAGGATAAGCAATCCAATTTAATTGCAGAAAAAGATCAAAATATATGATATAAGATACTAAATATTCAAATATTCAATTTTTTTGTGTTTTCTCTCTTTTTTGTGTGTGTGCTCAATTCTTCAACCCCTTCCACCCATCCCCCCAACATCCTCCTCCCCAACAGCTGTCAACCTGCGCTTTATGAGTTTGTTTCTATTTTGATTGTTAGTTCATTTTGTTCATTAGATTGCATATATGAGTGAAATCATATGGTACTTGTCTGTCTCTGACTGACTTATTTTATTTCACTACACAGAAGTTATATCATAATCCTTTGTAACTTGTTAGTTGTAGACATATCTACCATTTGTGTAAGAAGAATACTTATATGAAAATCCATGTGAAAGTGTGTTTTAAAATTTTATTATTTTATTTCTTTTTGGTTGCTATATTTTGAAGAAAAATGCAAATGAAAGCCCAATTGTACACACACTTGAGATTATACATAGTTCAGGTAAGATTGGAAAACTTTGGACAAAACTGATTCCGAGTACTACAACATGATCCTTTTTATGAAACTGCCCAGGTGACTTATTCAGATTCCATTCTAGAATTATTTTTATAATCTTGAGGAAAATAAACCTCATGTGAATGGTTGGCATGTATTTAGAAAATGATATGGGTAAACCTTTCCTTGTTTTACTTCTACTAAATATTTCATAAATTTTATATACTTCTACTAAATTACTTAATGCTTTTATGGACTTAGTATAGATCTCATTTCCTACTACTACTTTTTTTGCCATTTATTGTTTATATGACCTTTCCTGAATATAGCCAGTATATGCAAATATTATAAGCATCTATTTTTCAGGAAAGCCTACATTCAAAAATAATAGTTTATGTTCTTCAACAACTGGAAAATAGACAAAAAACACACATACTTATCAAATGTGGGTGATAAAATAAAAAGCTAAATCACCATTAATAACTGCAACAACGCATTCAAATATTGCAAGGCATGCTGAAAGTTAAGATTATATTTAATGGGATGGTATTATATTTTTATACTCAGGTTCAAATAGACTGCAATAGAATTAAATTAATATAAATTCATTTTTAAAGTTGATTTTCACTTGACTACAAGAAAAAAGGAATATACTTTCAAGGAAAAAAGTTATTGCCATACTTTAGTGGAGGTTTTCCAAGTTTTTCCTCTATTGCTTTCCAATAAGTTCATAGTGTTTACATAAATAGAAATATGCTTCAAACTGTCAACTTGTCAGACTCTGTCAACAGAAAATAGTTCAATTTTTTATCATAGAACTAACAAAGTGGGTTAAGTATGAGAAAGTAGACAGAGTTGCAAAGGTGCTGGAAACCTTTATATGTTAAAAACAGCTGAAGACAAAGACCTCTTAAAACTCCACAATAAAAAACAAAAAAACAGATTTAAAAATGAACCAAAGATCAAACAGACACCTCAACAAAGATATATTGATGGCAAATAAGCACGTGAAAAGATGTTCCACATCATATGCCATTACAGAAATGCAAATTAAAATATGAGTAAGACATCACTACACACCTATTAGAATGGCCAAAATCTAGAACACTGACAACACTAAATGCTGGCAAGGATGTGGAGCAACATGAACTCTCTTTTATTGGTGGTCAGAATGCCAAATGATGCATTCACTTCGGAAGACAGTTTGGTGATTTCTTATATAACTAAACATTTTCTTACCATATGATCAATCAAGTGTGCCTCTTGGTATTTACATAAAGGGATTAAAAACTTAGGTATACAAAAGTCTGGACATGGATGTTTATAGCAGCTTTAATTCATAATTGCCAAGACGTCCTTCAGTAGCTGAGTGGATAACTAAACTGTGGTACATCCAAGCAATGGAATATTATTCAGCACTAAAAAGAAATGAGTTATCAAGCCATAAAAAGACATGGAGGAAACAGATACATATCACTAAATGAAAGAAGCTGTATGAAAAGGCTATGCACTATGTGATTTCAAGTATGTGATATTTTGGAAAAGGCAAAACTATGAAGACAATAAAAGGGTCAGTGGTTGCCAGGGATGGGGAGCAGGGAGAGAGAAATAGGTGGAGCACAGAAAATCTGGGGGCTGTGAAACTGACCTGTATGATACTATAATGCTGGATACCTGTCATTATACATTCATCCCAATCCATGGAATGTACAACAACAAAGTGAATGTACAACACTATAATGTAAACTATGCACTTTGATAATGAAGTTCAATGTAGGTTCATCACTTGTAACAAATGTGCAACTCCGGTGAGAGATGTTGATAATAGGGAAGACTATAGGTAAGGAATAAAGAATCCAAAAAAAAAAATATATGATCCTCTTAACTAACCTTTTAGGACATATCTGTATGTCATACATTACTTAAAAGATACACGTTATTTTTCATATTATTTATTCTACTTTCATCATTTCAGTGTGAAATCACTAGTTATTGAGAAAACATCTGTAATGCTGGTCAAGCGGAAAAAGATAAAGCATTTGGAAAAGAAAATGCGCAAACAAGTTGAACAGATTCTTAATGATGAAATCAAGTATTTTCTCATGAGGAAAATTATCTGTTCTTTCCTTTATATTTATTAGCATTGCCTGATTATTTACAGCAGAAACTGCTTTGGCAAATTACTCTTTTTTTTGGGGGGGCAGCTTTGAGTGGACTTATTTCGACATTTACTACAACATTGCTTATTTTTACATGCTTGAATTATATAATTCTTGGTGATGAAAATAGCACATTAGAGTTCTGAGTTCATTTTGCTTTAAGCCCAATATCAGAAGTAGGTCCGTTTCTGCTGGATAACTAAAGACAAAATGTGTTTGTATTTCAGTTAAAATCTGTCAAACAAGAGTCAAGTAAACAAAAGTTCCTATGGATTTGGCAATATAAATTTACTAGTTTATTATTTAAAATCTAGAGATATTACTTGTGGAGCTTTTTTGTGTATATGCAGAAGCTTCTCTTTAAAGATATTTCAGGATTTTTTTAAAAAATTAAGTTTTTATTGAATATTCAAGTTACAGACATTGCACTAGATTTAATTGCTTTCTTTTTTTTGAGAATGGTTTTAGTTAAACACATTCTATTTTTACCCTGGCCAGGTGGCTCAGTTGGTTGGAGTGTCATCTTGTACACCAAAAGGTTGTAGGTTCAATTCTTGGTCAGGGCACATGCCTAGATTTAAGGTTTGATCCCTGGTTGGGGCACATATAAGAGACAACCAGAGGACTGATTATTGTTTCCCTCACTTTCTTTCTCTCTCTAAAAATATCCTCGGGTGAGGATTAAAAATCAACAACATACTGCTTCTCAGTTCATCCCATTATGTATTTTTGCTAGACTGCTTAACATAAAAAGTACGGTTGCATGCAGTATGGTTTGCAAGAACACATCACATAATGAGGTGTGTTTTAGTAGTACATTTAAAGAATAAAAGCTAAATCTTTCCAAATATTGCAGATACAAAGTGATGTCCTCATTTTATACGTTTTTTAAAAAAGCCAACAGTAATGGATTTTGAGTGAAGAAATTACTAACCAGCAGCTAGCTATAAATGATTGACTATTTATTAATATACCCACAGTAATTTTTAAATAAATTTTAACCCAAAGTGTTAAAGAAACATATAAGATAGGCTATATAGATATAAATTTAAACCTGCCCCAATGAAGATTTTATTTGGATCTTAAGGTGTCAGGTTGAACAAACATATTTAAATACATATATTTCTGAGTGTTTGTGGTAAGAGCTGCAGTAGCCTCATTCAAGACTGCATTGAAGTTACTGGACCTTATCTTGGGCACTGTGGAGCAGTGAACACGCCACCTCATTATAATGACATATGTCACCTTTTGTGGTTACAGAACTCTGAAGGGTCCCAATGTTTTTTATTTCTCATGTCCTCTTTTCAGTGGTGCTTACAAGATAATGTAGGCCACACATACTTTTTGATAACTGGGTAGAACACATTTGGTCTGTAGACAGGGTACTTAGTCCAGATATTTACAGACTTGCCTCTTATCACAGGTTTAACTTATCCAACACTATGGTGCTGAGGAATGGACTTCAACCAGAGCCTGGACACAATTCCTAAACACACAGAGCGAGTTCTTTAGTGGTCATCTGATTTTATTTTAGAATATTTTGGACAAATCTGCCATAGAAGAAAAAAATACAACATTAAAAAAAGTGAAATTGTTCAAATTCTTGAGGGACACTATCATGAGTTAAAATCATATTAGATGATAAAGTCTTTGACACAATGGTATTTGTTCTAACTATCATCGCCAATATGGGAATAACTCCTCAAGTAGCTATAGGGACTTTTATTTAATAAATGGAGTTTGAAAAAGCTATCAAAATGATTTCAGATTGATACAGTAATTACTATGACATTAAGGTGGAGAATTGATTAAATATAGAAGATACTTAGACTTCTGGCTGCCCAACAGTACCAATAATTTAATTTTCAGATAATTGTTGAACTTTATTTCATTGAATCATCTGACATCTCCTGAAGTTGAATGTGATTTTCGTCTCTAGCCTAAAGAGGCAGGCATGATTCTTTCAACTCAAAGTATTAAAGAGCAAAGAGATTGCAACTGTAGTTTCTGCATTGAAAAATAGAGCCAACCTTAGGCAGGATTTTAAATTGGGCAAGATTTTCTCCTGATGGTTTGGTCTACCTTCTGTTCCAACTCATGTATTATATTGATTGTCCAGAAACCCAAGACCTTGACATTCTTTCCATAAACAAAAGGTAAAATTTCTGTTTCTAGTTATGTGTTTAAGGAAAGTAAAGGGACAGCTAGATGAGTGAACTATTCAAACTGATCAGAAGAAAGAAGCTTACTGTCTTAGACAAAGCAGTATTCTGCACATGTGAAACACATGATACCTCTATTAATCTTTTGGGGGCAGTGAGACAATGCAAGAGAGAGTATTGAGGATGTGAGTGTGAGCAAGAGCATGAGGGAAACCTTTAAATATTCTGACAGTACTTATAACTTTTTAAATGGTGATAAATTTGATTTTTTTGAAAGTGTTTTAAAAATGAGTAATTCTGATTCTATAGATGACTAACTTATGAATTATATTAAAATTAAATCCATTCATTGGTAATATTGCTCAACATGTCAAAGCCATTTTTCTTGGCAGAATGAAAAGTAATCTATGTTAGATTACGTTCTGATCAGTTAATTTTATACATCTGTATTTGACACAATGGTATTTGTCACAACAAGGTAGCTTGTAAACACATGTTGCTTATGATTAATCTTATCCACTGGGAACCTTTTAACTTTACAAGCTGGAATAAATACAAAGACAGTTATGCAGGTGCTGATTAATTAACTTTGAAAGCCTGCAAAAAGAATTCATACAAAGAGATAATGGATCATTTGCAAACTCATCTCAAATGATGATAAATGAGAAAAGCAAGCATGAATAATAAGTCTAGTACTTAAAATGGTGGAGTGATAGAAAACAAATCCATGCATATACAGCTAATGCTTTTGGAAAGTCGACAGGAAGAAACATATGGCATCATTCTTTAAATCATTTCATTGCCTGCGTGTCCCATAGAAACTAAATCAGCACCCAGTTGTCCTCCTTGTTATTGTCTTAGTGAACAACAGTCCCTAGTGTACATAGCTTACATGTTGCCTATTGATCCTGAGTCTCTTGTCTTCTTGAGCCTTCTATCTCTAACTTTTCTCTCTGCCTTCACTAGATATTTTATTTTATTTTATTTTGAGTCTGGTATAGGATTTAAGTACTTCATAGATGTTCATTATGTTTTTTCTTCCATGTAGAGTTGTAAATGTAGCAATTCATAGTCAAACATTTTCACTGCATCTTTTGGTTTCTTACTGGTATATTTCCACACACAGCTACTGTGACATGAATGAAGAAATTCAGTGAGTCCAGATGAGGGAAAACATAGCAAACATACTTTGAAGAATGGTACCATAGCATTGGTTTGCCATTCTACAGTTGTGCCTACTTGAGGTTGCTTCAGAAGACCCCTGTAGACTTAAATAAAGCCTTAAAAATTCTTGGGTTGAGGATTATCTTGATCTAAACTGGCAGTAAGCCTGGAAACTATTCATGCATGAGGAGACTGCTAACCTCTGGCTCCTTCTCAGTTGTGGAGGCTTCAGAATGACACTGATTGTTAATTTGACATGTATGTATTGGGTGCAAATAATGTGCCATCCGTTACTTTTGGCATTATAGTTCAGTGGTGAATTCAACCAACTTCTCACACTCACATAGTTTATAATCTAGTTGCAGAGACACAATATAATTTTTAACATATTTAATATAATGCCCAGAAGTATTATCCACTATGAATAAGTTTAAAAAAAAAAAAACACACCAAAGAAGATAAAGGTTGCATTCTATTTCACACAGAACATACAAGGAAAAACTCTCTAAAGACACATGTGAGCATGGGTCTTAATTAAATAAGATATCAATAAACTATCTTACCTAATAATAGACAAATATGTAAATTGACCGTACCTTCGCTATGCCCACAGCCAATCAGAGTGAACGAGTATGCAAATTAACCCACCAAAGATGGCGATTAATTTGCATACAAAGGCAGGCGGGCAGCACACCATGGCCTGCTTCCGGAAATATGGGTCCATCGGGAGTGGACTAGGCCCTGGCACTGCCCACCCCATGGCCAGGGAGGCGGTGGAGTGGGCAGCGTCAGACTGCATAGGAAGGGTCCGGGTTCATCGCCACCCTGGGGAGGCGAGGCCAGACCACCTAGCCGCTCCCAGGGGTCCCTGGGAACATCGCCTACCCGGGGAGGTGAGGCCGGACCGCCTAGCTGCTCCCAGGGGTCCCTGGGGACATCGCCACCCCTAGGAGGCAAGGCCGGACCACCTAGCCGCTCCCGGGGGTCCCTGGGAGCATCACCATCCACTGCTCCCAGGGGTCCCTGGGATCATTGCTGCCTGCCACTCCGGGGGTTCCCTGGGAACATCGCCACCCCGGGGAGGCAAGGCCGGACCGCCTAGCTACTCCCGGGGGTTCCTGGGAAGATCGCCCCCCTGGGGAGGCAAGGCCGGACCTGCCTAGTCGCTCCCGGGGGTCCCTGGGAGCATCGCTGCCCACCACTCTGCTACTCCGGGGGGTCCCTGGGAACATTGCCACCCTGGGGAGGCGAGGCCGGACCCGCCTAGCCGCTGGGTGTCCTGGGTGTCCCTGGGAACATTGCAGGCAGGGGGTTGCTGAGACCCAGACCAGGCCTCTGGCCACAGATTCATAGCTTCATGGAGACCAAGAGAATCTGCCTTATCTGCAAAGAGACAGAGGTTCTGCAGTGGCCCCAAGACACCGGTGAATGGTGAATATAGTCAATAGTGTTGTAATGATGGTATGATGCCAGGTGGGTACTAGAGCCCTGCCAGGGATCAAGGGGCATGGAAGGACTCTGGGCAGAGGGGCAAGGACCCTCACCCCTGAGACAGGGGTTGAGGGGCGGTGCCACCTCAGTGGAAGGGTGCTGCACTGCAGGGTACTGGACTGACTGATGTGATTCAGAGAAGCTCCCAGTGCTAACTGGCCTTTCTCAGGCAGCCTTCACACTTCAGAGACAGTGACTCCTGCTCCTGCCTTGACCCAAAAGCAAGCCCGCGGTGCCCTGCCCCATGGCAGAGCATGCCTAGGCAGTGAGTGTGAAGCCTTCCACCTGCTCCGGAGAAGCAGGGGCAGTAAAGAATGGGGGGGGCAGGGGACGGGGAGAGGAAAGAATGTGGAGCATCCGCAATGAAGAGGTGCTTGAGAAAGAGGCTCGGAAGCCTGACTGGAAGGTTTGTTCTGTTTGCTGGGCGGCTGCCCCTCAGGAAGCGCAAAGAGCATGGCTCTGAGGGCTTTCTGTGTGCTGAGTCAAGTTCCACAGCCAACTGGAATTGGCCTCAGTTTCCTGGTCTGTAAAATGGATGAAGCATGTCCCAGTGCCTTCACTGAGCTTTGATGGCCAATTGAGATACTATATAAAGAAAATGAGGGAAGAAGTGAGAAAGAAAAGGAAGGACGAGCAACACAAAAGAAAGACTGAAAGGAACCTGTAAACCCATTGTCACTTAAATAGGGAATATAGTCAGTAGTGTTGTAATGATGGTATGATGCCAGGTGGGTACTAGAAATATCAGGGAACACTTTGTAAAGTATATGATTTTCTAACCACTATTCTGTAACTAATATAAAACCTGAAACCAATACAAAATAATATTGAATGTAAAGAAATGAAAATTGGAGTGAAATTTTTATAAATTTCAAAGTTTAAATAAAAGCTGTAAAGGAAGGAAGGGGAGAATAAAAATAGTGTTTTTCATTTTAAAGAGTTGTCTTTATATGGTGCTTTTATACTTTTCTAAGTAATTATCTCATTTTAATTTCAGGGCAACTTAAAGACAAGATAATTGTTCCCTCCACTTTTCAAAGAAAGGAAATCTTGGTGTCTGGTCCTAATGATTCAATTGTCAAGCCCTTATTGTAAAGCAGGGTTATTAAAATTTTCTGTGCAGGGTCATATCTATACTAATAAAAGCCTTGGGGGTGATAAGGCCAGCAGGGGAGGGTATTTGGGGGCAATTAGGCCTGCAGAGGAACAGTTAGGTGTCAATCAGGCCAGCAAGGGAGCAGTTAGGGGGCAATCAGGCAGGCAGGTGAGCAGTTAGGAGCCAGCGGTCCCGGATTGTGAGAGGGATGTCCAACTGCAGGTTTAGGCCCGATTCCACAGGGATCAGGCCCAAACCTGCAGTTGGACATCCCTTGAGGGGTCCCATATTGGAGAGGGTACAGGCTGGGCTGAGGGACACCCTCCCCAGTGCACGAATTTCGTGCACCGGGCCTCTAGTAAAAGAATATATTGACAGAAGACATAGCCAACCTATAATCATTCTCTAGAAATCTCAGTCCTAGGATAACTGACATGGTGAAGACTTCTGAAAAGGCCATTGGCCTAAATGACACATTCTTAATGAAATCCAAAGGAGCTCGGAAATGATTAACACAGTCTTAAGAAGATAGCCTTCTCAGCTGATTAGAGCTTCTATGCAATAAAAGCCTTACATTTGGTCATCGTTTAGTTAACTGCCACAGGGCAGAAATCTTCTAGCAGCAACTGAATAGATATTTCCTAGACTAGGAGTTGATAGGCATGAGCCCCATGGTGGCATGCCCCAGGTTCACACACTTAAAGAAAGCATTCTCCTGTGAATCCAGGGACTCCCTGCCCAGCAGGTATTTGCTTCTGCTGCTAATTGGCATGTTGCTTATTATTCATTTGGCAAACTAGGGCAATGCTTCTCAAACAGTAGCATGCAAACATAGGTGGGATCTTGTTAAAATGTGGATTCTGGGTCAATGGGTCTAGGATGGCGTCTGATTCTTTATTTCTAACAAACCACCAAGTGACACAAGTGCTGAGTGTCCATGGATTGTACTCTGTGTAACTAGGACCTAGGAAATAGAGCAGAACTGAATGAGAGTCTCAGAAATGAAGTGAAAAATAAGACACTGGTTCAAACCTACAGACAGTTCTGAAAATGTTAATATGGACACCATTCTGGGTGGTAACTAAGTACCCTAGACTAGGAGACTTACAAACAACAGAAATTTATCCCATGTATGGAGGGTGATAGTCTGAGGCAGTGGTCGGCAAACTCATTAGTCAACAGAGCCAAATATAAGCAGTACAACGATTGAAATTTCTTTTGAGAGACAAATTTTTTAAACTTAAACTTCTTCTAAAGCCACTTCTTCAAAATAGACTCGCCCAGGCCTTGGTATTTTGTGGAAGAGCCACACTCAAGGGGCCAAAGAGCCGCATGTGGCTTGAGAGCCGCAGTTTGCCGACCACGGGTCTGAGGTAAGGACACCAGTGTGGTTGGGTTCTGATAAGAGCCCTTTCCCAGGTTGTAGACTGCTCACATTTTGTTTTATCCTCATATGACTCTTAGTTACACATCCTGGAAACAATCTGAGAGGTCTCTCTACAGCTAAGCATGCCCATCTCAGATATGCACTCTGGAACTGTGGAAGTTAACCACAGTGTGGACTGTGTGTCCAGTGAGTATACTGAATTCACTGCAACACAGACATTACTCAGGAATCCATTTTTCACCTGACCACAGAAACTCTACTCTAACAAGGAGGACGTGACAGTGTTTTGGCTGTCCTGGCCTCTGTGTCAGCTCAGATCATGTGTCCAAGAGCCCTTGAGATATATATATGCTTTTTACCCCAGTGTACAGTTACCTAGGTAAATGTCAAGGGCCCCTTAGGGAGAAGATAGTGAAAATATGGATTTTGTGTTCCTTCTGCAGCATTGCAGAGTTCTTTCTCAAGTGAGTCTGATCTCCCCTTCAACCGACAGTGTCTGGATCTGAGAATTGGTTCAGGTCTGGAAAGCATGTGAGGGATAGTAATTTTTCATTACTGTGGTTGACATGTCTTATTTTTCACATCTTAATCATTTTTTGTTATCTAAGTCATGCAATAGCATCATTGGCTATTATGTCTAACTTTATGAATATCGAGATCTGTTGGCCATTGCCAGAGATCCTGAAAAATCGAGTCTCCTAATCCACATTATTGCCTTGCTGTCTATTATTGTTAATTATGAAACCTTACCTCTAATGATTAAGTCCTGCCACATGTTTTTTTATTTTTCAAAATCAGTGTATCCCCATTGACACTAGGTTGCCAAGATCAATAACAGTATCTCCTACCATTAATTTGGCCCACAGTGGGCAGCTACCACTGAGTTTCTCCTTTTCAACACTTTAGGGAAAGAACTGTCTTCTGTGTTCTCTTGGGAAACATACACAGAAGCTGGTTATCTTCTTTCACAGAATTATTCCATTCTAGCATGCCCATCTTTCTGAACTTTCTATATTTTTCCTCAATATTTGCCAAAGCATTTCAACATGGTTATCTCATTAACTATATGTGATCTACAAAATGCAAGTCATTCCTGAAGTGTATTAGAACTCAACCCAGGCACCCTTGCCAGGATGTTAAACCCTGGATCATGGGAGAGTGCCACCCTATCAATAAACATTCCCTTGTCTGACCTGAACTTCTGTCCCTGATTATCTAACTAACGTTTCACTCCCATGAGTGTGATCCCAGTTCCTGTCTTAGTATATATCAGCTGGGTTCTGCAATTCTTTTAGTGCATAATCACTTCCACCACCCTAAACAGGAATAGCATTTCTTTTCTCAGCTCATGCTGAGCTCTGACTTTAGTTATTATTATGGAAAGTAATGAAGGGAGGCAAAGGCAGTTCTTAACGAGTAGAAACATCACCCTGTTGCATCCCTTTGGATGATTCTTTGCATAATCTCTCTTTTTCTATTATCTTACTGATCTTATCTGGTCATAAGGCAGCTAAGGCCTTACAGAAACTGGAATCCATCTGCTTGACTTTCAGACCCAACTACACCATTTAACCAAGGGCAAGCTATTAAATGTTTCTGTGTCTCAGTTGTTTTAATGATGAAATGAGGATGCTAATGATACTTAACTCTCTTAACAGTTGTTGAGAGCATTAGGTGAGAGAGGATATAATAAGTATATGGCATAGAGTGAAACATTATTTTAGGTTAGTGTCTTCTTATTACTACAGAATTCTTTCTTGAACCCTTTCATTATGAATAATATACACATATTGTCTTGATTTATTGATGAGTGTTAATGTGCATTGTTGTTATATTCCCAAGTTTCTTATAGAATCTTGAATACAGAATCCACATTTCACATTTCATACTTCTGTTTCCATTAGAGTTAAATGTATAAGGAGTGCTGAATAAATACCAATAGGCTGCTTAGTGTTTGGAAGTAAAAGTGTGAACTAGGGATCATTAACAAATATGTTAGAGTTACTCATAGACAGTAACTAAAGGAAGAAAGTAGAAAATATAAAAAAATTGGTTACAATAAAATAAATTGTTTTGTTTTCTTTTAAACATACAGGGTATCCCCAAAAAATGTATAATTATAACTTTGAATAATTATTAATTCCAATGGGTTAAATCT
This sequence comes from Eptesicus fuscus, assembly GCF_027574615.1. NCBI lineage: Eukaryota > Metazoa > Chordata > Mammalia > Chiroptera > Vespertilionidae > Eptesicus > Eptesicus fuscus. The sequence continues at coordinate 67,163,722 of NC_072478.1, forward strand.
GAAATGAAAGAAATATCAATTGAGCTATCAACAGTTAAAATATATATACATTTTTGGGGGAATATATATATATACACATAAATATATATAAATATATATAAATATATATATAAATATAAATAAATATAAATACACACACACACACACACACACACACACACACACATGACTTTCCCATAAGGCAGGTAGAGGAGGAACAGGCATATTCCTGCTTTAAAAATGCAAAAACATTTTCATACCTTCTAAGGTAATGTCTCTTTGATTTTATCTTTCACATGAGAGCTTTTCCAAGAAGTTAGAATACCAACATGGAACCACTGAGAAGTAACCCAAATATAAGACAGGAAAATTAAGGTCAGGTTCATGGTGCCTCAATATTCTGTGTCTCGTTTTGCTGCTCCAACTCCAATTCATATTGAAAAATGTAATATGTGACCTAACTGTTCTGAAGCATTGTAAATACAATAATAAATTCTTCCATTTTTTGTGGGAATATCTTGGATTTTTATTATTTTTAACCAATATTTCCAAAAACTTAAAATACTCATATGTTTAAAAGACAAAATGAAGACAGTTTATGAAAATGTAAATATTTTCGTGTGTTTTATACAAATGGAAGCTGTTGGAATTGTAAAGGGTCAATACTGCCATTATACATAGGTTATTACATCTAACAAAAACTATAGTTGCCATGAAATATATAAATTCTTAAAACATAAGTTTTTCCAATGCAGAATAATAGGCTTAGAAATATATATTGAATAATTATTTTGTGACAAGTGTTTTGCATGTGATAAAAAATTCATTATTGAAACAATTGTATTAAGTATCAGCACTTTTATATTGAAGATAAGGAATAGGGTTTAAAGAGGTTATATAACTTTGCAGGTTTAAACACATATCAAATGATAAGGGCTAAAGTAAAAGAATATTCCCTTTTTGAGTTGTACAAAATCCCAAATCATTACTGCAGTCATGCACCACTTAATGATGGTGGTAAGTTCTGAGAAATGCATCCTTAGGCAATTTTGTCATTTGTGTGAACATCACAGTGTATTTGCACTCTACATGGATGATATAACCTCCTACACACCAATGCTACATGGTCTAGCTTATTGTTCCTAGGCTAACAGACTACACAGCACATTACTGTATATGATGACAGGAGATTAAACCAAACACAAGAGAAAACAATGCAATCATAAGACCTGGTAAATGTGAGATACATGAGGCTGCGGTGGGCATGACAAGACATATTGTTGTTGTTTTTTAAATTTATCGGGGTGACTATTTTATAGCAAACTTTCTTTTAAGTAGAAACAATCCACTCTAAAATAATGATTAAAATTATAATATAGTAAGTACATCAAGCAGTAACGTAGTCATTTATTATCATTATCAAGTATGATGTACTGTACACAATCGTCTGTGCTATACTTTTATAGGACTGGCAGTGCAATAGGTTTGTTCACACCAACATCACCACAAACACGTGAGGAATTGTTGTGCTATGACATTATGTTATGATGGCTATGATGTCACTCAGCAGTAGGCATTTTTCAGCTCCATTATAATTTTATGGGACCATGGTCATACAGGCAGTTTGTCATTGAATTGTTGTTATACCATTCATGACTGTAATTAGCTTTGTGAGTTTAAGCAACTCATTCAATTCCATTGTTTTGTGTTTGTTTGTTTTGTTGGTTGGTTGGTTGGTTTTGTTTCTTATCCTATAATAACAACATAACATTTATTCCTGCTAAACTCTGGAGACACACAGCCTGTATCTGGATATCAGAATTTGTAGTTATTATATGAATAACCTACTCTAGTCCTCAGTTTCCTCATTTATAAAATGAGGGTATTAACAATTTACTACCTCATGAAAGTGTGTGAGAATTAAAGATTTAATATTTTTTAAATCCTTAAACAGTTTTGGAACATAGTAAAAACTCTAGAAGCATAAGTTATTAATATCTATAAAATGTAAACAATAATGCCTATTTTCATTTAACTCAGAATTGTGGAGAGAAAAGCAAGTGAGCTAGTGGTTGCAAATGCTCCTCCTCGTGCAATAGAAAGTGCTTTATTAATTTAAGATATGATTATATGTATAGCTTACATTTATATGCCAATGGTGAATGGTATAAATTTGATTGTATTTGCATTTAAGTATAGATAACATGTAAGTACTAAACCGAGAATGTTCAATATAGCTCTTTTAAATAAATATCTAATAAACTTGAAAATGAACTGCCTTGAAGCTGGGTAATATAGAAATTATTTGCTAGCTTTGGAAAATAAATTTTATAATAAATTATGTTATGAAATGTTTCTGATGCAAGACCAGGAATGCAGATACTAAAATGTAAAGATATCTACATATGTTTCACCTGATACTTTTAAAAAATTTTTAAGTTTTTTAGGATATTTTTATTGCTTACACACATTTAAGATTTTATGTGTACATGTGTGTATTGTTGTATATACAAACTCCTCTCCTCACACATCATTTTGGCCATCTGATGAATTGTGGGGCTGAGTCACGTGACCCAGAGTTGGAAATAATTTCCTTTAACAAGAACCACGGGGTAGCTAATGGCTTGCAGGGCCGGCATTGACTCCAGCTGCAGGCAATGCTTTGCGTTGCCTAGGATGCAAGCAGATAAAATATGTTTAGATTTCCCAAAGCATATTATTTGAATTCATGACCATCTGTCTGAAAGGTAAGAGCACTTCCAGTTTAGGTATACACACTTAATCTGTGTTTGTTTTTAAATTTATGAGTGTATAGGTAGTGTAATCAAGCTGAAATCCAAACTGTTAGGAGAGAGAGAGAGGGTGGGGAGGGGAGAGAGAGAGAGAGAGAGAGAGAGAGAGAGAGAGAGAGAGGGAGGAAGAATAGTGCAATAATCTGTGTTTCTATATGTTGGGGGGCGAGGGGGATAGATTTCGGATAGGGTAGTGATACAGGGGAGATTCAAATTGGAGACTGCCTAATTCAGAATTTCCTATACCTGGATCCTTGGTGTCTGTGACCACCAACAGAGTTTCCTCCACCAAAGCAGTCTGGCTTCAATGTGTCTGCTGTACATTTGAGCTGACCTGTGAGTTCTGGAAAAGAGATTTATCTGCTCAACACCACAAAGACAGCCAGATTCAACATACCTCCGTTTAAGGATGTAGTAGCACATTCCGCCAGCAGTAGGCTATCTGATTTCTTTTCCTTTTAGTCTTTTCTTTTGAGAGGTTCTGAGAATATTGTTTACCTGCATTGAAAATTTGTTCTTTCCACGGATAATTTTATTGCTTCCCTACCACCAGTGATCCCCTACGTTTAATGGAGATTTAAAATAAGTATGTACAGTAGAGCTGTGGGTTTGAATATAATTTTATCAAAGAATCAATAACCATTGTCAGCCTTTTTACTTAAAATAACAATAAACCTAATATTGTTTGCTGAAGAGGTGTGAGCAGAGTGAGGAAATTAAAATGATGGAGCTCATATTATGTGCCAGGTAATTTGTTAGTAACTCTACATATTTATTTTTGAAATGTATTCTCTCTGCAATCTTTGGAAATGAGAAAAATAATATTATGAGGGTTTAGGCTTTCTAGTTTAAAATTATGTCTGATGTAAAAATTTACACACCTTTTTGTTTGTTTTTCTTTGTAATAAACATTTTCTTTTAAAAGATTTCTAGGTTTACAGAAATTTAGCAAGTATATTTGCCACAACAAATGAATCAATATTATAATATTGTCACTAAAATAATCCCATAAACTATTTACATTTCTTAGTTTTTTACCTAATTTCCCTTTTTTGTACCAGAATTCCAACCAGGACACCACAGTACAATTAGTCATCATGTCTCCTAGAGTGTGACCATTTCTAAGATATTCCGTTTTTGATGGCCTTGGCAGGTTTGAGGAGCTCTGATCCAGTATTTTGTAGAATGCTCATCAGATGGAGTTTGTCTATGTGTCACTCATGATTAGACTGAGGTTTTGAGTTTTGGAGAAGATAAAGTGCCAAAGAGATAAAGTGCCATATTCATCACATCATCTCAGGGTACATAGGTTGTTGTAACCACACCTGACAGGTAGTATTTTTCAAGTTTCTTTTCCCTCTCTTTTCAAACTGTACTATTAGAAGGAGTCACTATGAGCAGCCCTCCTCAGGCTCTTGAGGGCTGTGATGGTTAATTTTACGTGTGAACTTGGCTTGACCGCAGTGCCCAGATAGTTGGTCAAACACCGAGGTCTCTGTTGCTCCGGGTCTTCCCTCCAGGCCCAAGCTGTGTGGGGCTGGTGGCACAAAGCGAGCATCTCTTCCTCCACTTTGCTCGCTGTTAGAAGTACTGCAGTGATTTACCAACAGTCACCTCTCATCCTGTTCATCCTTGGATCTGCATAATCATTAGCAGCTATTTATTTTACTCTCAAAAGTAGCGTACTTGCTATAAGAAATTTTATGGTCACCCAATTAATCAAGTCTTTCTGTCTCGCTTCCTATTTCTATCCTCCTTCCCTCACCACCCCCTCAAAAACAATATCCCCTGTAGTTCTTAAAAAGAAATCCAAAGATTTGAGACCAAAGAGAAAGAGGCTGGGAAACAAATTCTGATTTAAGCCGTCACAACACTAGCTTACCCTTACGAGAGAGCTACACCTTTCTTCCTGTTTTGTTTTGTTTTTCTTCACCTATTATTTCACTTAGATTTGTTCTTCTAAGAAAGTTTTTCAGTGTCATATGGAAAAAGACTTCTGAGGTCCAGCCTCTCACAATTCTCTAGGCATGCATCGATTATACTCAAGCTGCCACACTGCCCCTCCCCCCCCGCTTCCAAACACCACACAGCCACTCCTCTATGAATTTGAACTTCTTGTCCAGCCCTCACCAGTGCTACAGCCCATGCAATCTCATTCTCCCACTGCAATTTTAACCATTTATTCATTTTTAACTTTGATATGGTACCCTTCCTAAGCCAAATTAATTTGCTGTCTACCCCACCATCTTCACTTTCCAATTAGAGTGCCCCTTGTATAATGCTATCCCTTCAATGTAGAAAACATTTGCTCCTAAATTGTGCCAGTACATGACCATTGATTCAGCTGATGTCTACCAAGTATCCAAAATGTCAAAGGCACAGCGCTCTGTGAAATTACTCAACCCCTTACCAATTAATTGCATTGCTATGTTTTCAGCACATTCTCATGTAATGTTTTTGTTACACTTGACCATGGCTCCAATTCCAGCTTCAGCCTCCTGACTTATATATCAATTTCCTATAACATAACTTGGCATAAATATCAACTAGTAAATATTACTTTAATTTTCTTAAATTTTCATGTACGCTTATAAATTATATTAGATGATACACTCTAGTTAAATTGCATTATCTCTTAGTGCCTAGTACAATGTTCTCAAATCCACAATGCAAGTATTACTGACAATAGTTCAAATTATATGTATTTCAGGTTAGCTAATACATATAGCTATAAATATATGTATATATATATAATCTCTCTATATATATGTATATATATATATATTTCTATATTATAAGTGATAATAAATTTTCTTTCTATAAATCACATTATAATTAAGGCTTTGTGAATATTTTAAATAAAATCAATGGTATTTCTAAATTCCAAGCAAAATTTTTTATACATACTAATTGCCATAGTATGTGTATTAAATAAGTGTATTATTTCTACTAAGCATTTACGTATATATTATGTATATATTATTCTATTATTTACTTATTTATATATAGCATTTATTTATATAATCATATATGGTTGTAGAAATTGTCTGCATTTAGACTCACTGGAACTTGACTTAAGTCAACTTGTTTTCTGCACCTTGTTTCAATCACAAAGCATTTAAAATAAAATAAAACTCCATTTTGATTTAGCTTGAAAAAAAGTTAAGAAAGATTTGAAAAATTACCATTATGATTGAAGGAACAAAAGCAATTTTACTAGTACCATTTTCCCCAACAGTAGAATGGTCTTATTGGCTCATACCCAAGCTTTATTTCCTAGAGGCTGACATAAGAGCTGGTTGTAAGTCTCAGTTTGACAAGAGACTTTGGAAAAAAATAACACAGCTCAGTGATTTTGATGACAATTTCTTACAACCAACATAAACAGGCTTCAGAATCTAAAAAACAATTGATTGTATATTACCCACTCAAAAATAAGTCAAAAGAGTGCAAAAATTAGATTTAGAAAAAAATATGTTGTTCTGTTTTGATTTGATAGGCAGTGGTTCTAAATACTTGGGTGCAAATTACACTTATCTGGAGAAGTTTGAAAGAATTTCCAATATTTTGGCCCAACGTAGCCAAAAAAGTCTTTATCTCTTAGGGTTTGGGGTAATGTACTAATTCTTTCTGGGTTTTGTTTTTGTTTTGTTTTTTGAAGCTCCCCAAGAGATTCTTTAGGCATCCAGGATTGAAACAAATGAAACAACTTTGATGTGAGGGATGCAAGGAAGTTCTCTAATAATTGCTTTTCATTCTTAAATTCTCAGTTAAGCTGGAATATCTGGACAATTTCCCCAACTCCCCCCCCCCCCTGCTGTGTCAGGGTTCATCTCTATTTAATGTGCTTGATCTCCATAATATGGACGAATTGCCTGTTTGCAGCCTACATGACAGTGTGTTTCTTGAAGGCAAAGAGAATTTTGTTTTTCTCTCTCTGAATAAACTACCCTATGGTACAAAGTATGACACAAACAAAAGCTAGATTTTATGGTAATCTATATATATAAAAAGCCAGTGTCCGTGACGACCATGATGACCAAACAACCAGACACCATGAGGTGCATTGAGCACCTCTCGGTCCCTCCCAACCCCCCTCCCGCCATTGAGCGGGGCGGGGCGGGGCGGGACTGGGGACTGGCAAGTGGGCTGAATGGCTGACCTCTTAGTCCCTGCTCCCAGCCCACAGGCTCTAATGAATCAGCAATGGTGAACGGGAAAATCGGTGGCGGGAGGACCAGGCTAGCTGTCAGGCCATTGAGATCACCAGCTCATCCCCGGCTGCTCGGGGCTCAGGCCTGCGGGAAAGCAGGCGCAGGCGACTTCACCTTCATGCGTGTGCACCGGGCTGGCCGCTGATGGAACATGCTGCCCACCTGGAGCCGCTCACTCTGGGGTGGGTAGGTTGCAGGCGCACCCCGCAGCTTCCATCAGTTCCTCAAGCCCCAGCAGCAGCAGCAGCACCCACGTGAGCGGCCCCGAGTGGGCAGCGCATTCCATCATTGGCCACCTGGAGGTGGTGTTCGGCCTGGGGACTGGCAAACAGGCAGAAATGGCCCTGATTGCCGGAGGCTAGGCCCTAGGGACCCTACTCACACAATTGTGTTCAATGGGCTTCTAGTGCATACATAAAAGAACGGCACTGAAATGCACAATTCTAGAGCTCTTCCTTCAATACAGCTGGCCGTCACTTGGAATAATCATGGAATCTTTTCACATGGCTATCTTACAAATTTAATGCAACTAGAAAACTAAATGCAGTGGGAAGTAAATAAAGAATACTAGATAAGCAATTGACTTAAGCCTACTTAATAAATTGAATGCATGGGGATATTTAGATTACTTGTTCTTAGCAGTTCTATAAATTGCTTTTTTCTGATTTTAAAAATAGAATTTCTCTCCAGTTATAAGAATAAACTAGACAGAATAAATCTCATTTTGTAGAATAAATACATGTGAAGTGCCATTATGCTAGGGAAGGTAGGTGTATATTCATTTTTTCTAATGACTATCGATTAACACAATGGTTACATTTAATAACTAGAACACAGTAGCAAAATCATTGACTATAGTTTCCATCATGCATGTGCCTCTGCTTTCTCCCAATACCTTTCTCAGGGGAATACATGCCCAAGGAGTACCTGGGTTCTTTCTACACCAAATGAGTGAGAACTCAACCAGAAGAGAGGTAGTTGATATTTAACAAATGTCTTATATTTGAGGGGAATGGTAATATTATAAATGGCCACATCCCATTAAAAATGCCATATGATTTTTAGCTTAAGCTCTAACCATTACTGCTGGAATCAGTCAAAAAACAAAACAAAATAAAATATTCCATTTCTATTGAGAACATTTAGATGGTTGACCTATTTCTATCTGATCTAGTAACTGTGAGTTGCACACATTCAAATGTTCAGTTTATTATTTCCTGTAGTACCTCTTTCCTTAGATGAACATAATCTATAAATGGGGAAAACTAGCAGCATACATTTCATTTCAGTACAAAGGGATCACTTAGATTAGAAAATTGCATTTAATTTTAAAATCTACATTATTTACATTGGCTTTGTTATAATTAATTCCTTGTTATTGAACATGTTCTTTATCTTTAATTTTGAGAAAGAATTTAGTGTTTGATTATCAAATATATCAGCAAGTGTGGGAACATTATTCAGTGAGCATCTGGCCTAGTCATAAAATAAACATCTGTCTTATGTTTAGAACTTAGAACATTTGATTCATTTAACCAGGTCCCCAAGTTCAGATGTTTATCTGAAATCTACTTGGACCTACCTGACTTCAGGGTTGGAACATAAATCGGGTGGAATCAGACTTTACTGTCTCCCATGCATTCCTCCCTTGTTGGCCTTTAGAATGTGCAAATATGGAATTTACAACCAGAATGAAAATAGAGATGAAAGATGAAATTAACATCATATGAATTCTTTGTGACCAATAAAACCTAATTCTCTTCTCAACTTTGCTCATCTACCTTGAATGAAATGTCCCTTGAAAAATATCTACATAGTCTTATTATTAAAGTAAAGCAAATAGTCATAATAAAATATTTCCCCCATATTCTAATTTATATTTTATGTGTCATAATGTCATTTTTTCCCTAGACCAACACTGTTTGTAGGCAGAGCCTGTGTACATACACTGACAGATTAAACCATATTCTTGGGTTTACCTAAGGTCATGTTCTTACTAATGGTTCAATGCAAGTATTGACTTGCTATTTATTAGATTCAATAGCATAAAAAATGAGATCTCAGGAGCATTGTTGCCTGCCATTGCCATTTACTGAACCTGTAGCATACAAACTCCTCATCTAATGTTCAATTTCATTCTCAAGTAACTTTCCTCCCATCTACACCTTTGTCATGGGCACTTTCCCCTCAACCCAGATCAGTGCCTCTGCAATTTCTCTCCTTCCTCCCTTTGAGGAATACTGTCCTTTGCCCATGGTTTTAAGACCTATATAGGCCTTTTGTAGTGCATGGAACCCTCTATTTTGCATTAGAACTATTTATATGTCAGTCTTACCAGTGGGAAGTGAGTTCTCAGTGGGAATGAGTTCATTTTGTCTCTAAATATTTATAAATGTACTAAGAATTCTTGTGCCAAACATTGGGATAAACATCTTCTGTAATAATAATTAATAATCACAGCAATAAAACTTTCCTAGGAATTAGGATTGTTTTACAGAGGAGGCAACTGAGGCTTTTGGAGGTTTAGTTCATGGCCGGGCTCATAAAGCAAATAAATGGAAGTGCTAGGATTTGAATTCAGAACTCTCTCTCTAAGGCGCATACTGTTAACCACACTACTTACTGGTTCCCAAGTTTAAGGGTGTGAACATTCATAAAACAAACCAATAAAAACAAAACATACAAATAAATAATATGCATCTGTTCATGTGGCCCAGATGTCCTCAAGCCTGGGAATACAAACAAGGTCACATTTGCATTTTAGAAGGGAGAAGGGCTTCACTTCCATCTAACACCACCCTGCTTGCTCTGTGCTCAGAGGAGGGAGTCTACATTTATTAGATGGCGGATGATGATGTGCTAAAATGTTCAATGTGGTTCATGAATCCACAAGAGCAATGCCAGACATCTGGTCCTCTCTTTGCCTCCACTCACACCAACTGCAGCCTGTTCCTTGCTTCTCTAATCAAGGTTGACTGATGGTAAGATTTTAACTTGGGTTTATTAGAGGGTGAAAATCCCACCAAGACCTTCGGCTTTGGCCACACACTTCACAAGAGATATCTGATTATCAGAGTTTGTTCTGCATTTACTGAAGCTGCCTTAGGAACCTCCTGGAGAGTAGGGAGTTAGGGCAGACAGGATTTTGGTTCTTGAACTTCATCCCAAATGCCATTTAATATTAGCCCAGACTCCCAATTATTTATCACTTTTTAAAAATTGAATATATTTACCTTAATTTTTTTATTTTATTTTTTGCTTTTTCTTAATTTTTCCCAAGTTTTATTGAGGTATAACTGACAAATAAAAATTGCATATATGTAAAGAGTGCAATGTGGTGTTTTGATAAAGTGTGATTTGTGGAATGATTACCACAATGAAGCTAATTAACATATTTATCTCACATAGTTACCACTTGTGTATGTGTGATAAAGACATTTAAAATTTGCTTTTAGCAAATTTCAAGTATACAATACAGTATTATTAATATAGTTACCATGTTGCACATTGTATCTATAGAACTTATTTTCTAACTGCAAGTTTGTACCTTTGCCCAATATCTCCCCAGTTTCCCCTCTCCAACCTGGTAACCACCATTCTACTCTTTAATTTTTTGAGTTTGACTTTTTTTGGATTCCACATGTAAGTGATATCATGAAAATTCATTTTTCTGTGTTTGGCTTATTTTACTTTAGCATACTGTTCTCCAAGTTCATCCATATTTCCAAATAGCAGAATTTTATTCTTCTTTAAAGCTGAATAATATTTTATTATATAGAGAGAATTTTGTATAATATATGTAATATATGGGTAATATTTGTGCATATGTGTGTATACCTATACCTATGCCTATATTTATATATAATTTCACAATTTATTTATTTTTTCATCCATCAACACACATGTAGGTTATTTCCATATCTTGGCTACTATGAATTATGCTTCAATGAACATGGAAGTGCAGGTATTTCTTCAGGATACTAATTTCATATCCTTTGGGATTAGAGTGGGATTGCTGGATCAGACAGTAGTTCCATTTTTAATTTTGTGAGGAACCTCTATATGGTTTCAAATATGGCTGTACCAATTTACCTTCCTATCAGTGGTGTTCAAGGATTCCTTATCTGCACATCCCTGCTAGCACTCAAATCTTGTCTTTTTTACTATAGCCATCCCCCTTACTAATATGAGTGAGATGATATTTCATTGTGACTTTCATTTGCATGTCTTTGTAGATTAGTTATGTTGAATACCTAACTATTCATGTACCCATTGGCCATTTGTATGTCTTTGAAGAAATTGTTTAGTTCCTTTGCCCATTTTTAAAAATATATATTTTATTGATTTTTACAGAGAGGAAGGGAGAGGGATAGAGAGTTAGAAACATCGATGAGAGAGAAACATTGATCAGCTGCTTCCTGCACACCCCCCACTGGGGATATGCCCACAACCAAGGTACATGCCCTTGACTGGAATCGAACCTGGGACCCTTTAGTCCACAGGTTGACGCTCTATCCTTGAGCCAAATGGGCCAGGGCCCTTTGCCCATTTTTTAATTAGTTGCTTGTGGGTTTTTGTGAGATTTTTGCTGTATTTTGGATACCCGTTATCAAATACATGGTTTGCAAATATTTTCTCCCACACTGTAGGTTGCCCTTTCATGTTGTTTCCTTAGCTCTGAAGAAGATTTGATTATCCTTTCCCATTGTGAATTCTTGGCACACCCTTGAAGATTTGTTGACTATATATTCATGTGTTTATATCAATGCTCTCTATTCGGTCCCATTGGTCTATGATTTTATTTTTATGCCACTACTATACTGTTTTGATTACTCTAGCTTTGAAATATATCTTAACATTAGGTAATATAATTCCTCCAGCATTGTTTTTCTTTCTCAGGATTCATTTGACTATTTGGAGTCTTTTGTTGTGCCATATGAATTTTAGGATTGTTTTTTTCTATTTGTTGAAAATTTGTAACTCTTGGGCAGTAAGAACATTTTAACAATTTTAATTCTTCTAATTCATGAACATGGACTATCTTTCAATTCATTTGTGTCTTTAATTTCTTTCAACAATGTCTTATAATTTTCAGTGTACAGATCTTTCATCTCCTTTGTTAAATTTATTTCTAAATATTTATTCTTTTTAATGCTAGTATGTTCTTTTTTTCTAGTTCCCTGAGGTGTAAAGTAATGCTGTTTATTTGAAACCTTTCTTTGTTTTAATGTGGGCATTATTGCTATAAACTTTCCTCTTATAACTGCTTTTGATACATCCCATAAATGTTAGTATGCTGTGTTTTCATTTAACTTTATCTCAAGATACTTCCTTATTTTCCTTTTCATTTCTTCTTTGACCATTGGTTGTTCAGGAATATGCTGTTTAACTTTCACATATTTGTAAATATTCTAATGTCCTTCTTTTATTGATGTCTATCTAGCTTTATATCATTGTGGCCAGAAAAGAGGCTTGGTATTATTTCAATCTTCTTAAATTTGTTAAGACTTGTTTTGTGGCACAACATATTACCTATCTTGTGTGCCTGAGCAGAATGCTCATTATGTAACTACTAGAGGCTCGGTGCATGAAATTCGTGCATGGTGTGTGTGGGGGGGTGTCCCTCAGCCCAGCCTGCACCCTCTCCAATCTGGGACCCCTTGAGGGATGTCCAACTGTCCACCAGGATCGGGCCTAAATGGGCAGTTGGACATCCCTCTCACAATCCAGGACTGCTGGCTCCCAACCGCTCGCCTGCCTGCCTTCCTGATTGCCCCTAACCGCTCCTGCCTGCCAGCCTGATCACTCCCTAACCACTCCTCTGCCAGCCTGATCGATGCCTAACTGCTCCCCTGCTGGCCCGATTGCCCCTAACTGCCCTCCCCTGCTGGCCTCATCACCCCTAAATGCCCTCCCCTGCTGGCCTGGTCACCTCTGTCCTCCCCTGCAGGCCTGGTCACCCCCAACTGCCCTCCCCTGCAGGCCTGATTGCCCCTAACTGCCCTCCCCTGCTGGCCTGATCACCCACAACTGCCCTCCTCTGCTGGCCATCTTGTGGTGGCCATCTTGTGTCCACATGGGGGCAGCCATCTTTGACCACATGGGTGCAGCCATCTTGTGTGTTGGAGTGATGGTCAATTTGCATATAACCTCTTTATTATATAGGATGATAGTTTATTTTTGGATTCTCAATTTTATTTCACTGATCTATATTACTCTATGCCATCACCACACTGTTTTGATTACTATACCATTACTGTACCAGTTTTTAAATTAGGAAGTATGAGTTCTCAAAATTTGGTTTTCCTCTTCAAGATTGTTTTGATTATTCTGGGTCCCTTGAATTTCCATAGAAATTTTAAAATCAGGTTGTCAATTTCTTCAAAGTCAGCTGAGTGAATCATTTAGTGTTAATTCTCAAAGTCTTTGGCATGTGCTCATTCACTTTAGATGGCGATGGTTTTAGCTGGACTGTTTTTTTTACTCTCTTTCTCTGATCTCTCTGTTAAGCTACCTGCCCCATTTGGCGTTACACCCAGCCACTCTAACAGTTGATTGTTTTTCTGCTGTTGACAATGCCTTGGAGCATAAACTGGTCCGATGAAATTTTGGCCCCTTTGTTTTTGAGGACAGTGTTCAAAACTGTCTGATACCAGGTGGGCTCCACTGAGCTGTCCCTTTCCCTGGTTCTCTTTTTGTAAACTAGCCTGCCTGGAGCTCAGCTTCTCATGCTGCTGCCATCTTCATTTTAATTGTTTACATCCCAAATCTCTATTATTTTCAAGAGCACTCTTTGGCTTGAACTTCCCCTCATTGTTACAAATAAAGTTATTTCTTTTGTGGAGAGTTTCAGTGCTCTATGTTCTTATGGACTGTCTTTCCCCAAGGAAAACATGTCTGAACCAATACTCCTGAGCTGGAGGTAGAAAGAGTGACCCACTTGATTACACTTGTGGTTTGTAATTAGGGGGAGCTATTATATTTGAGAGCACCCTTAAGCTTGAACTTGACATGAAATTAGTTCCTTTAGAGAGAGTTTTGATCTCTCTTTTCTTGTGGACTGCCTCTCCTAACTAGCCAAAATCTCTTAGCCACTTTTTTGGGGTATTGAGTGGGATGTTAGCCTCTGATCTCTTCTTCTTGCCTCTCCCAGCATAGGACCTCCACCCTAAGTCATCTGGGGTGAGAACATTAAGGCTTATACTTGGGATGCCAAGAATCTAGTCAGGGGCCTCAGGTAGAGTTTTTATAGGTATAGTATATCCCATATACACTTTAGCTAAATAAGGTAGAGTCTCTATACTATGGATAAGGGTGTGTTGAGTAAGGAAGCCCTTGGACTATTGGCCAAGATCACCAGGAAATTAGCTTCTTCAAATGGGAGTTGGTTGAGAAATTCTGGCAGCCTGTGCTGCCCAGTGAGATGAGGTAGCCCTTAGTTGAGAACTGGGAGGATGGAGAGCCTGTCTATTTGCCACACATACCCTGAGTATAGCTTCCATCAAGTTGAGTTGAGGGAAGGAGGATTGTGAATCAATGTGTTCAAATGCCACATACTCTTTCTGTTATTACTGAACATTAATAGATTTTCTTGAATAATTGGTTCTTATTTTGTTATATGACCTTAGTATAATATCAGATACTTTAAATGATTCTTGTTTTATAGTTTTATAGCTTGTATACCCTCTCAAACTACCACCCTGGAATTCATCATTCTTGACAATTTGAAGATTATAAAACAGAATTTAAACCTAGATCTCTAACTATAATATTTATGTTATTTTTTATTAGGCATTAAGAATCTCACTTCATGCACAACCAAATGCAATGATCACTTCTCCAGTACTATAACTGGTGGTAAAAGGGACAACATACTGAATTCAGTACATAGGAATAGACTTCAGAGGACCTGTAATACAGTGTTTCTTTTTTATTTTTAAATTTATCTTTATTATAGAAAGTACTACATATGTTCCTTTTTCCTCCCATTGAACCCTTCCACCCTGCACCTGCCCCTGTCCCGGGTCTTCATCACATTATTGTCTGTATCCATGGGTTATGCATATATGCATATAAGTTCTTCAAACAATTCCCCCCCTTTCCTCTGAGATTCATAAGTCTGTTTCATGCTTCCATGTCTCTGGATCTATTTTGTTCATCAGTTTATTTTCTTCATTCCATATATAAGTGAGATCATGTGATACTTATCTTTCTCTGACTGGCTTATCTCATTTAGCATAATACTCCCCAGGTCCCTCCATGCTATCTCAAAGGGTAAGTGATCCTTCTTTTTACAGCTGCATAGTATTTCATTGTGTGTGATATGGTACATTTACACAATGTAATACACTTTCATTGGATTGGAAATATCAAGGATGTACCCCATATTACTTGTATTGATGTTTTATTTGTAGTTATATAACATAATTTTTGGCTTGTTACACTTCTGGGCAAATTAGCCAGGATATTTTTGAATCTTAAAATGAGACACAGGGAAGAGAAAAACTTACTTTTATCTTCCCAGAGATGCTACGTCCATCATTAAATCCTGAGAGATGATTACCCAAGAGGAGGCATATTAGGTGAGAATGATAGTGAATAAAGCTTGGAAGAGTCTCAAACTTTGATGTTAACCATTTCTGAATGCCCCTGACCTGTTATAGAATATTATGAATTGCCCTGAAATAAGCCAATAGAGTTGGATTTGTCCATTACTTGCAGCCAATACATTTTGATAAAAGAAAGGGAATAGTGTTTTTAAGATGCTCATGGTGGATAAAAACATTGTAGCTATGAGTAATGAAACAAAGTCATGAAGTATGAAAAGAAAATGACTAGAGAAAATGTGGTTAGAAAGAGGCCAAAACAATAGGTGGAGAAGAGAGTAGGTGAGGCCTCTTAGGACATGTTAAAGAAGTCCATCCTTATCAAAATGACAGAAAGAACTGATGGGAGGGTTTTAAGCAAAGAAGGATATTAATGTTTACATTTTGGCAATAGTGTTGGCAGAAATGCAGAGAGTGCATTTGTAATGTAGAACAGAACTTGTGCCAGATAGATAGACTGAAGATAAAGGAAGGAAGGGAGAGATGATTGTAACTGGGAATTTCAAATATGCAGAAGTAAAGCAAAAATGGCTAAGCTCTAACTACAGTAGGACTTTTGATGGACTGGATTCATGGGTTGGACTTTGAAGTATGTCAAGAAAAATGTCTATGTTATGTTCTTGCAGTGAAGTTAATAGTGATATTACTCATTAGGGCAGTAAACATTGGAAGAAGACCATGCAGTAGACTGGGAGGCAGATTGTGAGTTAAGTGAAGAGGCCCCTGGGAAGGTCTCCATCGAGTCAGATGATCTCTCTAGGCAGCAATTAAAACCACACATGAGAATAAGATAGCTAAGGGCCCAGGGTTGAGCCTTCAAGAATGCCAATGTATTTCTTTAGAGAAAAAGAGGAGACAAGAGAAGAAACAATAAGAGAGGTAGAAGAAAAGCTCAAAGATGACTGTGTTAGCTCACCCAAGGAAAATACATGCTGTAAAATGATGGTAGAGAAGGATTGTAATCACCCTAGTTTATGTTATTGAGAGGTTAAATTATAAAAATGAAAATACATTGCAGAGAAGATGGACATTTTGGCCATTTAGAGATATAAAAGATAAAGTATTTAATTTTGCTGAATTATAGTATTTCCAAAATCAAATTTCTTCTTTGGAACAATAGATGCTTTCATAGTATAGTCTGAAATATAAAAGTAAATGTGGAGCACAACCCACTAAATATATATTACATTCATTGAAAATGTATATATAGCTAAAGTTTGTTCTAAATATTTTCATAAGTAATACCACAAAAAAATCATATACTCATTCCCCCAGAAATGATCAAAAGACACACTTCTCCAAATTAAGAATACCCAGAGGATTATATAACTCTAATTCCAGCCATTTGTGAAGGATTTTATGTTCTTATTTACTACATGATCAAATGAAAATGTGAATTTGTCATAGAAACTCATGTCTGGAACTGAGCATGCACCACTTCTTAAAGTTATAGCACCTCCTGAAATAACCCTACACAATAGGTCTGGATGCAATCTGAACCGTTGCAAGAACTTAATTGGAAAATATGGTTTTAATAAACAACATAGTTTTTCCAGTTTTAGAATAGAGCTAAAACCCACTTTAAATTTGGTAGGATTTTTTTTTTTACTGCTTTTTAATGTTTGATCAAATGCAAATGAACATTTTGTAGACAAGAAACTAAGATCAGGGTTTTCCAGTGAAAAGTCATGGACTCCAGGAAATATTTAGAGGTAGTTGTTAGCTTGATCAAACTTGTGGGTGGTCGGTCGGCTTTGACTGCTATCTTGCAGTTCAGTGAGAAAAATAATGGCTATGCTGGCTCACACAACTTCAGTTACTCTTGAATCAATTATTGTGTGTGCAAAGTTTTTAAATGGCTTTCTCATGATGTCATCTTTACATATTTGTACATCTACCCAAACTTATGAAAATTTTACATTGCTGAGGTTTTTGAATGAGTAAAATCTTTACAGGATTTATCATAAACTGCTTTGAAAATGCCAATCACAAACACCATTTCTCCTGTCTAAATATCAATAGCAAGATTTTTTTTTTACTTTCTTTATTGATTAAGGTGTTACATATGTGTCCGTATTCCCCCGTTACACCCCCCCCCCCATCCACCCCACTCATGCCCTCACACCCCTGTTGTCTGTGTCCATTGGTTAGGCTTATATGCATGCATACAAGAACTTTGTGTGTATGTTTATTTGTATTTTCCATTTTATAATTCCTTGACATAAGTTAGCTTTCCTCAATTTTGTTATTTATTTTTTTTGCACCTTCATCACCTAGTACAATACCTGGATAATTTAGATCATGAAAAAATATTGTTGACTTTATTTTTATTTATGAAAAAATATTGTCTGCCAGATATGAGTATGTGTCAATTTCCTGTGAGAAAACCTTTATGAGAAGCTAAATTGTGACCAGAAATTAATTTGTTTAGAGAATCTGGCAGCTGTCATTGATCTATACTCTCCAGAGTTATCTAATTTCATTGAAGAAATATACATTCTAATTCAATCAGATTTATAGAAGATCTGGTTAGTGTATTTACTCCTAGAAATAGTGCTAGGAAACCAAAATCTATCATCTGATTTTTTCCCACTCATTCAATATGAAAGTTATTAGATAGTTTAGAGATCACTCAGTCTATTCATATTTATAATACGAATTAAATTTATCCAAGACTTACCAATGTAAACACTTAGGTTGCCCATTGCTTTACTCACAACATCTATGCCCTCCAATAAGGGTGGAGGCACAAGTAAACGAAGAAACCGGTTCGTTTGAGACATAAGTTTATGATTTTGTTATTCTTCTATCAAGTGCACTTCTTAATAGATTTTGGAGAAATTATTCTACAGACTTACCTTGTAAACTGCAATAAAGAGTCAAATAATGGAGTTAGGCATTCCAAACACATCTTGGGGAGAAATGTTACTTGCAAAAAAAGGACAGAATCCTTTAGCAAGTGAGGGAGGTAGAGGTAGTAAGAGTAAATGTATCAACCTTTACAGTGGGGAAATAAAATGTAAAAATAACCCATCAATAGTTGAAGGTATATGTATACCACAGCAGTTTTATATTTATTTTAAAAATATATTTATTGATTTCCAAGAGGAAGGGAAAGGGAGAGAGAGATAGAAACATCAATGATGAGAGAGAATCATTGATTGGCTGCCTCCTGCATGTCCTCCTCTGGGAATAGAGCCTGCAACTCACGCATGTGCCCTGACTGGGAATCGAACCGTGACCTCTTGGTTCATAGGCCGATGCTCAACCACTAAGCCATGCCAGCCGGGCACCACAGCAGTTTTAAAAGTAACCTGGAAACTTACAGGTATATTGTTGGGAAGAGAGACAAGGGTAGAGGAAGAGAATGTTCATTTTGAGACTTTCTAACTGTTTGAACTATGTTTTTGTCATGCATGTGTATTATTTCTGTATTTTAGAAAACTAAACAGTGGAAATCTTCCATATAATTATAAATTCGTATTTTAAATTCTCAATCAGCCAGACTATACCTGAAGTGAATGTGATAAGATATTTGGGTTTCTGCTTTTAATTCTCTGTAGCATGGACTAATTCATTTTCTACTGCTGTTCATTCTGTTGGGTGTATCTGGTGTGACTGCTTGAAATAACATGTGTAATAAAACAAAACGCAGTGTGATTTATGACCTTTGGTTACATAACTATTTCTATTTCATTGAAGCCAGATGTTGCTGCCCTAATTTCTCCTGTGTCCAATTTAAATGTAGATGAGACTAAAGAGCAATTTAAGAAGATAGAAATTTACGTAAGTAATGAGGTAGAAATCAAAGAAAGAAGCAACAGCAGAATTAACTATCCCTAATCACCTTTGAATAAATCAACCCTTTGCCATTTGGAAATTTGGATAGTAGCCAAATAATAGAGTTCTTATAAGCATTCTTGAGAAATATACCGAGTTTCAAAAACAATACTTTTATATTTTAAGTATTCATTTGCAAAATTTGAACTACTCTAGTCTGACTCATATAATAACTCTAGCCAGATTAATGTGAATATATATATATATATACACACATATATATATATATGTGTATATATCCTATCTAATAAAAGAGTAATATGCAAATTGACCGTCACTCCAACACACAAGGTGGCTGCCTCTGTCAAAGATGGCTGCCCCCATGTGGACCCAAGGTGGCCGCCACAAGATGGCAAGCAGGGGAGGGCAGTTGTGGGCAATCAGGCCAGCAGGGGAGGGCAGTTGGGAGGGACCAGGCCTGCAAGGGAGGACAGTTGGCAGTGATCAAGCCTGCAGGGAGGGTAGTTAGGGGTGACCAGGCCGGCAGATGAGGAAAATTGGGGGCAACTGGGCCTGCAGGGAAGGGCAGTTGGGGTGGGGGGACCCAGGCCTGCTGGGGAGAGCAGTTGGGGGTACCAGGCCTGCAGGGGAGGGCAGTTAGGGTCGACCAGACCTGCAGGGGAGGGCAGTTAGGGGCAATCAGGCTGGCAGGGGAGTGGTTAGGGGGTGATCTGGCTGACAGGCAGAAGCGGTTAGGGGCAATCAGGAAGGCAGGCAGGTGAGCAGTTGGGAGCCAGCAGTCCTGGATTGTGAGAGGGATCCCAGATTGGAGAGGGTGCAGGCTGGGCTGAGGGACACCCCCCACCCTCTGTGCACAAATTTTATGCACAGGCCTCTAGGATGTTAATAAAAACTAATGTTTTATAATTATTCAAAGTGAGTATACAATTTTGGGACACCATGTATATACATCTACACTAATAAAAGAGAAATATGCAAATTGACCCTCACTTTACAACACCCACCAGCCAATCAGGAGTGAATATGCAAATCAACCCAACAAAGATGGTGGTGGTCCTGCCCCCAGCTGCTCTGGGCCTCTGGGAAGCATGCAGGCAGGAACGGAGCGGCCGGCGGGGCGGGATGCCTCCTATGAGAGGGAGGGCAGGGGGCAAAGGGAGCTACAGAAGTGGCGCTCTGGCTGGAGTAAAGACTGAAGACTCCGCCAGAATGAAGATGGAAGGTGGTGGCCAGATTGAAGGCCTAGGACCTGGGTGCCAGAGAAAAACCGGTGCTTGCAGCAGGGGAAGGAAAGCCTATTGCACGAATCTTCGTGCAATGGGCCTCTAGTATAATATAATAGTATTTTATTTGTACAAAAACTTTATTACAGACTTCAAATAACTCTGTAGGGTGTAGTGGATGTCAAGGAGAAGGGGACCAAAGATGAAAAAATTAGAAACTATCAGAGGCAGTTGATTATAGCTGTTCACTGCTAAAAGCCTTCACACAAATTTATAAATGTCACAAATTATTAAACTGTAACAATAAAACAACACTAGTAATTATTTGTGCTGACAGAAAAATCTATCCTGAAAAACCAAAGCAGCAAGAACATGTTTTTCAAATGCTAAAGGGCATTTCAAGAATTGTTTTGTTTTGTTAATTCTTTAAGGAAGGAAAAAGAATTTTTAAATATTTGAGCATAGATTGTTGAAGACTAAATATGGAGACACAAACAAACAAAAAATGGCATTAGTACATAATACAATTGTTATCATGGTCACTCACAAAATTAATGCATATAAAAATCACATGACACACAGCTCTAAATCAAACTTGCTTGCAAGATAGGCTAAATTTCTTAAGAAAAGTCTGCTATGTAATTAATACTTCTTTGAATTAGTCAGTCCATGTCAATACCACCAAATTGAAAACAAATAAACACAAATAGCTGTACAGGAAAAGAGAAATAAGTGGAAGGGAATCTATTATTATTTATTTGTATCACTTATTGGCAGTTTTTTTATTTTATTTTTATTTTTACTAATGTGTAGCAAAATATCTAGACTAAGTATATATGTAGTTACCTGATAGTTTAATCACAATAACTTTAGTTTTATGAGTACTGTTTATATTTAAAATATTGTTCTACAATTCATTCACCAAATATTTCTAAAATTTCTCCTATGTGGCAGGCAAATTTGGGGCTCTGGGAAATACATTACTAAAAACAACAACAAAAACAACAATAATAGTTCTGGCACTCACATAGGTACCCTCCACTATCCTTTGGCTGCCTTACCAAGTCACCACACAGGATCCCCCTGAGAGCAGCAGAATCTTGAATGCCAGGGATGGTTTAGAATTTTGGTTCTCCTCCAGAAGGATTAGGCTACTTCACCTTGACCTTCTCCATGTACTAGTATAATGACAGTCATTTGGCTATTTGAAGGCACTAGTAATATTCAAATTCTTTTTCCTTCCAAAAACATAGAAATGACTAAATAAAGGAAAAATACTTCTAGGAATCTTATGCAAAAATTTTGGATCTTCAGCTTTTTGGCTTTTATTAATTAGCAGCATACAAAATAAAGATAGATGCACAGCTTTAGTAACTAGGCATTTGATTAAAGCACAGTGCAATTGCCTATATTTAAAATATGCTTCAGTTACCTAATAATTAACTATCTAGTTACCCTTTGTACTGATGATAACATGTTAAAGAACATGTTTATCATTATACTAGAGGCCCGATGCATGAAATTCATGCAAGAGTAGGCCTTCCTTTCCCCGGCTGCCAGCACTGGCTTCCCTCTGGCACCCAGGACCCGAGCTTCCATCGCAGCCCCTGCTTTGTCCGGAAGGTCATCCAGAAGGACTTCTGGTCTTATTACGCTTTTATTATTATAGATAGTTTTCAAACAAAAATAGTGTAATGCATGTCGAATGATAAAATAGTTGACTTCATTCTTACTATGTCCACTTTTTAAATCATGCAGAGAAAAGGTGAGCTGGATTTACACACATACTAGTAACTATTGGTTATAATTTATAGTAATGCAAATAATAGTCAAAATCTCAGATCAGATGTCTGATGATTGACATAGATTATCTTATGCTAGCTCCAAACTTGGGGAACAGGAGCCCTGACAAGCAGGTATTCCCACCTTCATTTTTGGCTTTCTTGTACCACCTTTATTTTATACATTAGGAAATTGAAGCTTACTGAACTTTAATAATTGGTGTTTTATCACATAGGTGGTAAGTTGTAGAGCCAGAATTTCAGTCTTATATTCCTTGCTGCAAAGGACATGATTTTTTTTTTATCACTACTGTATAGAGTCTTATAGAAAGTGGGGTCTTCTTTGTAAAATATGTAATTATTATTAAAAGTATTTGATTCAGAATCCATACAATTCAAATCTGTTCAACAAATATATTTTTAAATATGTGGTTCAATTGATATATGCTGCTCAGATAAACCCAAAGTATCAGACCTCAGGTAACCCACAGATCAGCAATGAGGCTGTGACAAGTACAAAACAGCTATAATTCAAGGCAGAATGTAGTAAGTCAAGGAAGTATTACAATGACTTAAAAGAGGTTGAGAGAACCAAAGGTGTCCTGGAGCAGAGAGGTTTGATATGGCCTTGAGTATGGGCAGTGCAGATAGAGAGATGATAGGAATGACAAGGAAAGGAAATAGGGTGAGCAAATGCATAAAGACAGCAACAGTGTTATACTAGTAGATTTGGGAATGCAATCGGCCCAGAAGTCAGATGGAAAAGCTGCCTTTGAATGTCTAAATCCCAACTCCAGAAGTCTATATGTGCTTGTGCTAAATGCATCTCATATCCTTTGCTAATACAATATAACAAGACAACAATAACTTCTCTGATTATAATGTGAGGGTTACCTAATCCTATCTAATAAAGATGGAATATGCAAATTGACTATAACTCCACAACAAATATGGCGGTGCCCACAGCCAATAAGGAAGGAATATGCAAATTGATTTCATCAAGGCGAGATGTGGAAGGCAGCTCTGGTCAGAGTGAAGGCAGAAAGGCGGCTCTGGGCTGGAGCAAAGGCGGTGCCAGCAGCCAGGGGAAGGAAGGCCTATTCTTGCTCGAATCTTCATGCATTGGGCCTCTAGTATAGGAAGAAGATGTGTTGAACATAAAGAAAAAAAAAGATTAAAGAAGTAAGAAATAATTGAACTAGGGGTTTCTTATTGATTTATCAAATCTCTGTGAGTAATAACATTGGATTTTACTCATGTAAACAAGGGTAGGGGGATAAATGGTGATGGAAGGAGACTTGATCTGGTGTGGTGAATACACAAGACAATATGCAGGTGATATATTTTAGAATTGTACACCTGAAACCTATATGGTTTTATTAATTCATGTTTATTAATTAAAAAATAAATAAACTCTCAGGTTTGAAAGAAAAATAAGGAGAATTAAAATTTGATGCCACAGAGCTCCCAAGCAGTCAATCTACAAAAAAGAGGAAATTACAAACCAATATAATAACTATGTCCTCCTTGAAGATTCCTCTGGAATATAAATCAGAATTCTACATGGCATCCGTTTAGTCTAGACTTAGGTTAGGAACTGCTGACTATTCCCAAGCTTCCTTAAATCTGGTCTTTTGGGACTGTGCCCCTGGCAATAATTCATCAGAATTCTTTGTGGTTTCTAGAAGCATGGCCTTCTGAGTGTGCTCACAATAGAATCTGGGGTGGGTTCTAAATATGTCTGCCTTTTAACACTCTAGGATTTTGTATATTAATCAAACTATGGCAGTCTATTTAATGGTCAGATAATTAAAGTTTTCTATATGTGTAAGGGTGAGAATTAAGTGAGCCCAACCAAAATCCCTCTGGAAGTTGTTCTTGGATAAGCTTCATAGATTCAGGAGACATCTGTAGGGAGCGTGGTAGGACCACCAGCTCTGCTGAATTAAATTGAAGCTATTTACTTTTATGGAGATGATGCAACCCTGACTGGGTCTCATATTTTGATTAAAATTTATGTTGTTTCTAATAACTTTGAGCTTGGTTTCAGAGAATTAAAATTTATAGAATCTTTGACTTTAGTATATGGTAATCTTCTCTGTGATGAATCTCAGAGAACTTGTTACTTTGTACTTTTTCATATACTCTCTTAAGTTGTTAAGGATTTTTTAAGTAACAAGAATACGAAACTTTTGAAGACAATGCCAAATCTTATACTTCTCTCTTTCTTTTATAAAGTCTGGACCCATTCATTTTGAAGACCAGGTAAACTACTGAGTATATTAATTTTTTAACAAAATCTTTCTTCATGTAATACATTATTGCTACTCAGAACTCTCTGCTAATTCTTTTCCCTATGTTAATTTTTAGCTTTCTCAATGATTCACTTTCTTTTAAAAAAAATATATAATTGGTGTGAAACTAATCAGATATGAATGTCAAATACTTCTATCATTCATAATAGAATTTTTTTATTGTACTGTGGATAGATTATTGAGGTAAACATTACAGAATTTCTAAAGAAAGGTGTCATCACATGGAAATAAACATCAGAATTAATAAATTTTATTTAAGGCTAAATTTCTATGTAGGCCTTTTACTTCTGGTGCCATTCTGACAAGGATAAAAAAAATGGAGTGAATAGTTGGTGTCAAACATCCAAAAAAAATAAGCAAGCTAGAAACTAAAGAATGTTAGTCATTGAAATAAAAGAAAAATGGAGAAAAATAAATACTATTAAGACTAAGATGAAATTGGAAAGTATCTTAGCCAATTAAAGTCTCCATAGAGACAGCAGGTCTCAGAAAAATTGTAGGTTTTGATTTGGAAAGATTATGGTAGAGACTACAGGTGGCTGCCATTTTTTAAAAGCATGTATTAAAAAATAAGACACTATTGATTTTGATAAATGAGTATTTTTTTTCCATCTACTGTCATTTAAATAGCAATACAAACATAGGAAGTATAGTAACTTCAGTCTTCTGTAACAAGTCATACCATAATTCCTCTTATAAATATAGGTATGGAAAATATATAAATATATTTATGAGTAATGTTCTCTATTATAATGTAAGCTTTGTTTAATCTTGTGACTAAGTAATAAATTAGTAGTCATTTGCTCTCATGTTGATCAATTGCATACATAAGTAAAATAGATTCTTCATTCTTTATTTAAAATCATATGACCATTACTGGATAGAGTTTTGAGAGAACATGTTGCCCATTACTTCTTAATTGATGGTATCATTCAAAGAGAGCAGTTTGGAAACAGGCTACTATGGGGATGGAAAATTGCCATCTCTCCCACCATTTTAAGTAAAAGTTACAAAGAAAAACCTTAGCTTGCTATATTATTAGCAAAAATGTCAATTCATGGATTCTTAGTGTAAATGTCTACAGGCAGTTAATACTAGAACATCTGGATCTAATGAAGGAATGCAGAGCCAAAAACATTTGGTGAGAGTTTAAATGAGGTCATTCATCTGTTTTTGAACAAAGATTTCCCACCCTCAATCTCACATGCACAAGTGAGCAGTGTTTGATTAAGACATTAGTTTAAAACTATATTAGTCAAACTACCATAATTTTCTGTGACCCAATAAAAAAAAGTGAGTAAAAGACAATAACCAATAATTGAAATAATAATGACTGAATCTAGACTGGTTTTAATTTACAATAAAAATTGTGTCTACGCATTAAAGACAATATTCTTTTACATTATTATTAGATAACTAGAGACCAAGTGAACAAAATTCATACACCATGGGGGGGGGGGCGGGTTTGTCTCTGCAATTCGGGACCTTTCTGGGGATGTCTGACTGCCAGTTTAGGCCCAATCCCATAGGGATTCCTGCAGATCGGGCCTACACTGACAGTCGGACATCCCTCTCACAATTCCGGACCACTGGCTCCTAACTGCTTGCCTGCCTGCCTCACCGCCCCTAACCACTCACCTACCTGCCTGATCTCCCCTAACCACCTCTGCTTGCCTGCCTGATTGCCCCTAACCACTCGCCTGCTTGCCTCATCACCCTGGTCTCTGGTCATTCTGGTCATTCCACCATTTTGGTTGCTGGGCTTTTATTATATAGGATAATAATAAAAGTTTTATAATATTTTAACTATACACAATTTCAGAACAATGTTCTCCAATCAATAAGTATTTATAATAGTTATTATAAATATAATTACAGTTATATTAAAATGCAACTAATTTGTTTATATAGTAAAATTGATTCATTTGGGGTTTTGTGCTTAATTGGGGTTTTAATTAATATGATTAATTTTGGTTTTAAATTAAATAAAACCTATAGTAAAATGTGGATAATTTTGTTTTTTAAAACTAGCAGCAATTGTAAAGCACGCAAAAAATAGTGATTTATATTCCACAATGAGCTGCTCAAATGTCCATTTATGCTTCACATTTTCTTAGAGACACATTTTTTTATGAAACATGAATGCTCAGGGCAATAAAGTAGACTGCTGTTTGATTTTCCATACAATGGAAGAGGAGCCAGCAGCCACAATGAAAACACCTTCCTTGGGAAGTAGGACTAACTTCAGATGCTGAGCACATTTCAGCTGGCACAGTTTTGTTAAGGAAACACTATTGCCCGGTTCGGATGGGTTGTCTCTCAGAGTGAGAGAGACAAGAACATCTAAGCTTTAATGACTTTCTGTTACCACTGACACAGTGGATACCAAAACGTTTTCAACAATTTGTTGTAAATCAAGATTTCAGAATGTTGCTATCATTTAGATGTCAGGATCAGGAACATCAGTCAAAAAAAAAAAATAGGAAAAAAGGAAACCAAAGGGAATGAAAAGGGAGAATGAAGAAACTAATGGTTCTTTGTTGCCATCTGTGTTCCAAGTCATATTACTATTGGATTATGATTCGATAAAGCCATAAGAATATAAAGGGATGGATAAATGTGGATTAAATCAACGTCCAGAATTATCAGCTTCTAGTGTTCCAGTGGTTACTGAGGTATTGTCCCATTCAAATTATAAAGAAAGTTAATAAACAAACAAAAAGCCACAGTAGTACTGAATTCACCACTGTTTTTCATTAAAATTGTTTTTAACTCTTAACATTCTCTAGCAGCCAAACTTAATTATTTATTTTGGAAACCAGCCATGGATCATTTAAAGCTGCCTTTAAAAGGGCTCTAGGTAACTGCTAAATGGTTTACAATGTAAAACTAGACACTTGTGTAGAATTTTTTCCTATTAATTTAGGGCTCTTTGCTAATTATAGCCTATATGAAGTGCCATAATTAAATCTATGAACAGTTCAGAATCCCTAAGATTTTAAGACCTGTTCACCTTTAAGAGTAAAATTGTTTTTAATGGCAGAATAAATGTGATTCTCAAACTTGGACCAGGTCTTTGTGGTGATGGTAGTCTGCCTGCAAAACAGAAGGTGACCATGTGATGTTAATGTCTGCTCAGGTCATGGCCAATCTAGACTGAAGGCCCTGAGACTGAAGCAGGGGATTTCAGGAGCTATCTAGTCCACTTCTGATTTTAAAACTTAATATCACCTATAATTTATCTCCTTTGAATTATTTATAGCTTTAATTCTACAGTCTGAATTAGGTGAATTAATAAATATTTATAAAACTAAATTTCCCATACAGTAATTGGACAGGGTAGCAAATTTGAATAAAAAAAACATGAGTTAAGATAATAGGAAATGTTAAGTATATTCATTTTTTTTAGGAATTGAGGAATTACAAATTCATAAGGTGTAGTGGGATGAGGATTTGTAGCTGGATGGAAATAATCAGTTTTATGTAAGCATCATGAGGCAACATAAAACAACTATTATGAGTGTTTTACAAGTTCTTTATGCTAATACACTAATCATTGAGTACCTCAAGTGATTCATTTTTTCTTTTGAGTAAATTGTCATTTTGGGTCATTACTTTCACTAATTTTTTCTCCTTCCAATATTTAAAGCAATGAACTTCAGTTTAATATACTTATGTCTTTAAAGTTAGTTAGTAGATCTAAATTTACTGAATAAAAGTATCCTTATCTTCTATTTTTTCAACTGCAACATTTTTGTTTCATGGAAATAGTTTGCATCCATGAAGCCCATTCATAATTCAAATATGACACATGTTCATGTTTAACATAGGTTTAAAACTCCTCCACCAATAGTAGATGGGCCTGCGATTTGAGGAGCTGAATAGAGCATATAAGAAAACTAGAAAGAATAAAAATTCCGTCCACTTTCATATTTCTCATTTCTTCAGCTGCTTCTTATCAAGTGAAATTCAATGACAGCATTACATGTTTTATTTATTATTTTGTGGCGAGGCTCCCATCTATTAAAATACTTTGCTTACAAATATAATCAACACAAGTGTTTCTTTAAGGCCTACCTTTAGACCAACTTGGTGAGACCCTGAAGGCTATGGAGAATATATGAAATACAGGATGTACTCCCACAAATTTCAGAGCACATCCCGAGGACACAAAGCTTTCAGGTGACAAGTACAAACCTCAGTGCATGTGGCCTTTCTCTGACCTTTAATGAGTAATGAGAGCTTCAGACAATCCACCTGCTTACTGTGTGCCTAATGATGTGGGGAAAGATCCATGCAGATATATCTTAGTTGCAAATATTAAAAAATACTTATGGCCTAGCTGGTTTGGTTCAGTGGTTAGAATGTTGGCCTGCGGACTGAAGGGTCCCAGGTTCGATCTCGGGTATGTGGGCTCGATCCCCAGTAGGGGGCATGCAGGGGGCAGCCAGTCAATGATTCTCTCTCATCATTGATGTTCTATCTCTCCCTCTTCCTTCCTCTCTGAAATCAATAAAAATATATATCTTAAAAAATACATATTCTAAATGAGAAGCATATAGTAACTTTTAAGTTTTAAAATTGCAACAGATCCTCAAATAACTCACTTTGTTCAATGCGTTTTCTTTGTTATGTTAGATATCACAGGTACTTAACTCTTGCTTATATTTGGTTTTGTTATGTGTCATTTCACCTAAAGTTATTGATGCCATGAAGTGAAGACCTGTTGTAGTTTTATGTCAGAAGAGACCAACAGAGAGATAGATATTGCCAGAAAATGCTTTTGGCAGAGACAGGCAAATCTCTGAGTTGAATAATTGAAGGCTAGTCATCCAGAAAATCCATGGCAAGGCTCAGTAGGCACCCACCACTGAAAATCAGACTGGGGAGTGGCTCCGGTAAGAGTGAACCTCCAAGTGGTTAGCATGTGAGCTGGCTTCTCTTCTAAATTACTAATTTCCTCATATTTCGCCAAAGAATGGTCAGCCATGTCAAGGTTATTTACCAGCCAATTCTGAGAAGCCACTCCTACTATACATACAGGATCACAAACTTTGCTGTCCAGCAAACCTGGCTGTGAGATTCAGCTTCACTAATGTGACCTAGAACTATTTCATCAAATTCTGTGGATCTTGGTTTCTAAAGCTGTACAATAGTTACTTTTAAGCAGTTTAGTTTTATGAGCTAGCATATATGAAATACTGAGTTAAGTTCTTGAAGTATAAATTGGGACTTTATTTGAAATCTATAATTAAGAATAAGATTACTAATTCTAGATGCTATGCTCAAGCTAGGAAATTATATTGAGAAAAGGCTAAGATACTGAAAACAGAAATATATGAGATCAAATTATTACACAAGGGGAAGGGCGAACCAGTTTACAAATTCCTTCAGCCTTTCCTTAACTATACAGTTCACTGCTGAAAAGATCAGATTCTGTCTGCTGAAATTAAAATATAATTATCTGACACTACCTATCTGTTTCTGAGAATATCTTAGTGGCATGAGACTGGTATTCAGACCTCCCTGGCTCTGAAAAAGTGCATGCTACTCAGCCTGATGAATCCTAGATGTTTCCTCCTGCATCAGGAGGTTAAAGTTGAACTTAGTAATGCATTTCAATCCAATCAATGAGTTTATCATTTGTTTCCAAATATAATAGTTTCTCATCTTTTTAGTGCCTCCACCTTTTTCTGTTTACTCTCAACCATTCTCCAGATATAATTAGTTGATAACAGAAGGGGTATTCATTTTGGGCCCTTGATATTTGTCCTGTAAAATGAATACAAATAATATATTTTCTACAGCTTATTCAAAAATAGTATGTCATCCAGCAGAGTGGTATAAGCTATTTCAAATGTCAGAACTTTGAATGAAAGACATTGCATGAAATTTCAATGCCACATAAACAGGGGACGAGCTTTCAGTCTTTCAAAAACACCCCGTTTCTTACATGAGAAAGTAACCCTTGGTGACAGCAATTGCCTGAAGTGACCAATCTCTGACTACTTTCTCCAGTGAAAGGTGATTAAGAGGGTGATAGAAAACTGACTCTGTGAACATCTGGAATTTGACAGTAGACTGAGCCAGATCTGATCATGTTTCATTTCAGGAAGGTGGAAGAGAAATATTGCAAGTCATACTAACACATAGATTACTTATGACTTCTAGTCATGCCAATAGTACTTCACATTTTTGACCACATATTCTCACTGAAGGTATCATAACTTGGGGTCAACATAACACAGAGACACAAAGAAATGTTTTTCCCTTGGATCAAGAGACTTCTTTTGATTCTCTCCAGCCACCATTCAGATCATTATAGCAAAATACAAGTGCAGATAGTGAATTAAATGCTTTGCTGCTACAGATACAGAGATACATATGCACCTAGTAGAAGTACACATATGCTACCCTCTGTCTATGTAATCTTATATACCTTGACATACATTCCATTTCCAAATTCCCTAGAACTTTTTGCCTAATTGGAGTTCATATAAATGATTATTCATAAAATAATTTGAAAATCTGGAAAGATTTATCTCAAAATTCAAGAAAAGTTATCTGTCTATTCAAGCAAGACAGATAACTTTTCTTGAATTTTGAGATAAATCACTTCATAAAAGAAATGAAGTTCTGTCCTTGCCTGACTGGCCCAGTGGAGAGAGCCTCAGCCTGCGGACTAAAGGGTTCTGGGTTTGATCCCGGTCGAGGGCACATGCCCGGGTTTTGGGCTCGATCCCAGTACGGGGCATGCAGGAGGCAGCCAATCAATGGTTCTCTCTCATCATTGATGTTTCTCTCTTCCTTCCTCTCTGAAATCAATAAAAATATATTTAGAAAAATGAAGTTCTAAGTTTATGCTTCTTCATCATATTTTGAAATGTGAAACACTCCTATTCAGTTACAATCATCTTCTTACTGAGAATATAAAAAAATGCTAAACAGAAAGTTAGACTATGTTTAAAAATAGTGTATATCTGTTAAAAGTTTAAATGAGGTAAAAATCAATGAAAATAGAGCAAAGTAAAACCAAACAAGTCTGTGGTGCTATGGCTGGGTCTCTCGTGTGGTCTGTGGTGCTTCCCCGGCAACTGTATTCTGCAATAGTGGATATTTCAGGAAAATCCCTGTGCGACATCGGGGATGGAACTTTTTCTTATCTATTCTAATAGTTTTAATACTATTCAGAGTTTCCACTTCATTTTGTGTCAGTTTTTTCTAAGTTGGGTTTTCTTAAAAAGCCGCTTTTAGTAAATTTTTAAAATCGATTGGAATAAAGTTGTTGTTAATATGTACTTATTACGAGTTTAATGCCTCATGGACCTTTTGTGATAGCCTCTTTTTCATTCAAGGATATTGTATTCCTACGTTGTTGGATATGTGCATGTGTATGTATCTATATGTATGCATAATATTTTACATATATAAATCTTGCATACTAATAGTTATACTTTTTAAAAGGACCAGGTTTTTACTTTTCCTATCCTATGGATATGTTTCTTTTATATTTTTATTAATTTACTTTTGTACCATTAATTTGTTGGAAGGATGATATTGATTTTAACTGAAACCAAGAAATCTGGTGAGAAGCCAGTTTAGCGAAACAAGTTCACAAGCTGATTTAATGACATCTTAATTTTGACACATCTATTATTAGTATATGTAAACGGGGTGATGAATGTAGGAATCAGAATTTAGGGGAGTGATCTAAGCTAGGGATACACATTTTGCTCTTGTCAGTCTATAATTAAATGTCAAATAAGATGTTAAATAAGATCAAGGACAGGAGTTGAGATAAAAATGAGAAAAGGTGAAAGAACTGAGCACAGAGACATCCCAGTCTCAAAAAGCCAAGCAAGGAGATGAGAAGGATCCAGCAAATACTCAGTAGCAGCAGCAACAGAAATAGGAGTAGAATTACAATATAGTGTGTACTTATGCAAAAAAAAAAAAAATTAAGGTGGAAAAGTTAACCATATCAAACCTACCACTGGTATGTTAAATAGAATGAGGACTGAGCACTTCAGTGGAATGGTGTGGGTGAAAGCCTGATTAGACTAGGTGAATATAATGACATAATATAACGACATAGATTAGAAGCAAAATGAATAGACTGTTGAAGAAGTTTGCGAAAGCTATGAAGGAAATGGGCAGTAGGCAGAAGAAAAATGAAAACTAAAAGAGGTTTTTTTTCTTAAAATGGAGACAGATATTTTTATTTTGACCGAAAAGAGGAGAAAATTACTCCATGTGAAGGAGAGAGGGGGGAACTGCTACAACGATGACCTTCGGAGATGAGTGGAATGAGTAACGGGAGTGGAGTCCTAATGCTTGGCTCAGATGCTCACAGGTGTGTGCTTGTGGGGGGAAGGGGACTTGTGAATGTTATCTTGGTTTGCTTCTATTAATCATTGAAATGGAAAGCAAGGTGATCAATTGAGAATGAGGATGAAGGAGGAAGTTTTAAAGGTATCATGATAGAGAAGGTGCAAAATAGTCAAAGACTGAGCATGTGGATTGACCACGAAGGGAAGTCAGAATGAAAGGTGGGCACCAGAGATACCCCAACCTGAATTTAGTAATTATGATCTTAAAGTAAGACAAATCAGAATTATTTTTATTTCTCTTTTAAAATGCTAAGCTGCATGGGTGAAGGCACAAAGTAGATGGTAGTTTGAATATAATCAGGTCTTTTATTTTGCATTAAGAATAGTTTGAACTGGGAAAGTGCTGGGAAAGGATGTAAATAAGATATAAATCAAATTAACCATGGGATTTAGTTTCAGTAAAGAGGGAAGTAAAGAGATGAAATGGATGAGAAGTTTAATGTTCCTTGTGAAATGGAAGGAGAAATACTAAAGGGACTGAGTTGGGAAGACAGGAGGAGATGACCTGAGAATGGGAGGAATAGAAATGATGGTCATGAAGTGGATACACTTACTGGTAATGATAAGGTCTGGAGTGTGGCTTTGTGATGGAGTAACTGAGGAGTTTGGAAGTTGATATCATTGGAAGAGTTGTGGTTGACAACTGAAAGGCAAGGGTGTTGGGAAGAACTTGGCTCAGGATTTTGAAATTACCAGTAATCATAAAGGAACAATTTGGTGAAAGTTACTGTGAATCAGGAGCAAACATTAAGAAATTAAAGGAAGAGATGTGAAGCTTAGTTGTTAATTACAATAAAGAGTGTGATGAAGAGTGTTGTTTGATGAGAAGAGATCCAATGTGTAAGGGTTTTAGAAAGAAGCAAAGAATAGCCTGAAAATATCAGTGAAAAGGAAGGAGTGTGGGGTGTAACACAGAAACCAGTCTAGAAAACTACAAGAGAAGTGGCAGGGTCTTTAGAAGAGCTCCAGGTTTGAATTAGAACAGGTGGAAGAAGAGAGCATACAGATAAAGGATCAAGGCTCTGGGAGATATTGCTGGTGAGGGGCCTGGTGGAAGGGCTCAGAAATAGAAGAAACCTGAGAGTTGGGTTCAAAACAAGGAGAATATACAGCATATTATGAAGGAGGACCTGGGAGACATGGGCTTCTTGTGGTTAATACCTGGAAATAGCTCTAGGTTTATTTAATCAGCCCTCAATTGATGGAAATTCCATTCTTCTCAATTGGTCTTTTGAGAATCGAGTTCCACGTAAAAGCCTAAGTTATAAGAATCCCATGTGACTTATTGAGGATAAACATTAGCTTTTTACTTTAGAGTTGGTACTAGTTGACTTAGAAATATAGCATATATATAATATAAACATAACGCCTAAATATTTGGAATGCAATTCCAAGTGCCTGAGTAGGGGCCAATAATCTGGTGAAATTTATTAATACCAACTATATAAGTAACATTTCATGTATTCCCTTTTCTTTCTTTAATTAGGTTTATGTGAGATTTTGATATATGTGTGGTGGGGAGAGGGATTGAAAGGTTATAAATCAGCATGGATATATTCCTTATAGGATTATTTTAGTTTTCCAAGAATATTTTTCATGTAGACATAGCCTGATACTGCTCGTTAATATAAAAGCTTAAGAAAAACACCCTGATGGCTTGAGCTGCTATTTGGATTTTGTAACCAATGACAGCTGAAATGGATTTTTGTCCCTAGTTTGCAGAACTGAAGTTCTTTTAAATTGAGGCATATTAAAACCAGGAGGACATTCGCTGGTGAAGAGTTCACCACAGGTATTTTTCTCATTAATATTTTTTCTTGTGAATGCCTGATGTGACTATAATCTTTCTATATTTATAATTTTTAAAAGAGGCTTTTCTCAAAGATGCCTCAAAGAATTTGGGAAAGGTAGCATTTTACTTGTGTTTTTTTTTTTTTTCCTCAAAAACAATTTTGTGTGTTTTAGCTTTGAAAGAACATTTTGATAGGGACTAACAGGCCTTGCCAAGTTATCTATATTTACTACCTCTTACCATTAGAACACTGAAATTTATCAGAGATGTTGGGTGTAGACAATGAAACAGTTCCTAATTAGTGAGGAGCAAGGATTCATATCAGTGATCTAAACAGAAAACATGATAATATCCCAAAGATGGGAAAAGTTCCACATGGGCTGGTTTTACCAAAAAAAATAATTACTAAAGTGGAACTAGACAGGATTTGGGTAGGAAAAAAATAAGGAAAAAGTCATTCTAGGATGATAAGCTCCAATAAAATTGATTATTTCCTGAGAAGCTTTCATTGAATTTTTGACACAAAGTTAAACAGTAGTGTATTCTTATAGTATTTGGTATATAACTTGGCTGTAGTACTTATTATATTGATATAAAATAAGATAGGTCAGTAACTCTGATCTACATAAGAAAATAAGATTACCAGAGAAGGAATAAATAAAGGGGAAAATTAAAGCTTTATTGTTCTTATTCCTATCTGATCTAATATATGACTATTTATTCAAAATGATAGCAGCAGTAATGTATTAAGGGATTATAGTTCATAGGAAAGTAAAATGAAAGCCAGAAATGTTATAAAGAATGTGAGGGAGCAAATAAGAATACTCTAAGTTACCTACTCAACTATGAAATGGTATTGTTTATATAAAGGCGAACTTGGATTAATTGTATATGTATAGTGCACATTGTAGGGAAACCACCTAAAAATTTAAAGATAGAGTGTAATTGATATACTAAGAGTGGAGAGAAAATGAACTCGTATGAAATGCTCAAGTAAAACCAGAAAAAGAGGGTAAAAATAATAATAACCAAGAAACAAAGAACAAATGTAATGAATTGAAAACACTTACAAATATAGTGTTTGTTAATTTAACTAACTCAATAACCAGTTTAAGAGTTATTGGTAAAAAATACACTAATTAAAAGACAGAGTGGACAAAGGAAACAAATAAGAACAAATGATATTTACTTAAAACACACCCACTTTAAATATTAAACTCATATAGATTAAAAGGAAAGGAATGGAAAAAAATAAACTATGGTATCTCTAGTAAAAAAACAAAAAAAAAAAACAAAAAAAACGCTGAATTAGCTACATCAATTCCAGACAAAGCACACTTCAGAACAAGAAAGATTATGAGGGAAAGGGGGAAATTACGTAATGATAGGAGTCATTTCTCCAAGAAAAATAAAGATGTTAAATGAGTATATACCTAGTCAGAATGTGTCAAAATATATGAGTTAAAACTGAAAGAATGACAAAAAGTAGACAAATCCACTATTATAGTTGAAGACCTCAAAGCCTGTCTGTCAGTTAAAATATAGACATGAGCAGCACAATCAATCAACTTGATCTAGTAACATTATAGATGATGTCATCGAACAACAGCATAATACACATTCTTCCGAAACTCACATGCAGTGTTCACCAAACTAAAACATATTATGGGCCATAATACACACCTTGGAAATTTTTATTGTTTCATGTTATGAATTTATAAATTAAGTATCAGTGAGCATAATGGTATTTTACACCTCTGTAAATTTTACACTCATGTATATGGGTATATGTAAATTTATTTAGTCACAAAAATATACTTAAGATATATTGTGTTCCCTAGATATATTACCATTTATTCTATATTTATGACATATCATTAGCTAGCAAAAAATTATTTTTAATTTTATCACAGAGTGATTACAAAAATCCCACAAAATATGCAGACATTTAAACTGTTGCTTATTTTTTATGATATGCCTTGTCTTTCAACCTTATTTCCTGCTATTTGAGAATTTTTCTCAATTACTAATGAGAAAGAAGAAAAATGAAAGGATACACTGAAACTGCTGTAGCAGACCATTCAGTCTTTTAACTATTAATATTTTTTTGAAAAGTCTCATCAATTTACTGAGATGAATACATATTCTACATTCTTCACCTATTTATGTTGTGATAAAGAAAATTAATCTTTGAAAATAGATCAATCACTTCTTAGAAAATAACTTAAATGTTGAATTCATTTTAGGCATTAGCCCAATTTTTCTTAATTTCATTTAATTAATATCTTTAATTCTTTAATTATATTTGAATAATCAGATATAATCATTTCACATCTTACCCATGGACTGTGAAAAAATTAACTAGGAGTCATTATTGTGACATGGTTCATTAAATATATTTAATCTCAACATTTTTCACTGAAATCCTTACTTATAGTCATAAAAGTTGACTTTGGAGTCATTTCACTTCCTGTGAAATGTTTTAGATAAGTAGGATGTTTTAGTATTTTTTACCATATTTTACCATAGTGTCTCATTTTTATAATGCGGAAAATATACTTAGTTATGATTGAATATACTATGGAATCCACATAATACTTTAATTTTTGAAATTTTGGGAAGTATCACTACAGTTTTTACTTCCAACTTAGAAGGTGTTTCATATAAAAACCACAAAATGTATTAAAAACAGCAAGAAAATCATGCTTGCAAGTGGACCCCACTGTAGAAATGAGTATCCAGAAAAATGTTAAGGATTACTGTTTTTTTTCTTCCTTTGCTAGTAATTAGCCTTTTATATTCAGCAGGTCCAATCCTCAATCATCAATTTATTTAGGTCACTTGATTTGTTCTAAAAGTCATGTTAATTGAGTCTGCATAGTATGTGGCTTTGCTATGCATGTTTGTGTTTGTGTAAAAAGCATATTGCTGTATGTACCTGCATGTATCCAGAATGGGAGAGTATTCAAATTCGTCTCTAGTTTGGGCTTAAGTTCCCTTCGTCGATGGCATTTCCAAATAGAGGGAAACCAGAAGTTTATTAGGCAAACAAGCCTGTACAACAGGATCTGGCTCTCAGCACTGCTGACAGTGTGAGGCCATCATTTGTTGTTGTGGGGCTGTCCTGTGCATTGTTAGGTGCTCAGCAGCATCCCCAAACTCTACCCACTAGAAAAGTGTGGCATCTGTCTCCCAGCTGTGGCAACCACTGGCGTTTCCAGATTATTTCAAACATCTGGTAGCCAAAAAGCATAGCTGCGTAGGTTTCAAAGAACAAGGGGGATGACTCAGTCAGCATGCTGTTTGTGTTCATGTTTACCCTTGAGTTCAATCTCCTTAAACCTTTCTGATTATAAAAACTTTAAAAAGATGTCTAGCAACGATATCGGGTAGGCTGCCAGAATATGAATCGCACTGCTGTAAAACCCAGGTGGAGGTATGAAAAGTCTGCATTGTTGGAAAGAGGACATGGGAAATCAACAAACAGTTTATCCCCAGTGGCCCCAGTGAGATGTGAAAGGCCATAGGAGCACACGGTGTCCCCTGAAGACAGGTGAAGACGCCCAGGTAAAGGTGACTGGTGGACATCAGACATCACCAGGAGACATCCATTGCTACATTTGAACCAACGCCTCCCTAGAGTGTGCAGTAGTGGCGAGAAACAGAGAAAAGAAACAAGTCTTTAGGGCACCAAAATGTATACTCTTAACTACCATTCTAAAGAGAGGTTTTATTCTCAGAAAGTCTAAAGGAGACTGAACTAAAGCATAAACAGCAGCTCAATCGCTTCTCAGTTTGCCTCAGTTTATTTGCATCCACAACCTGGGCCCGGTCCTCTGAGACAGGCTCACTCTTGGTTATATGACCCAGCTGCCTGCATCCTTCCTCTGACCCCAGGCGGCTGCAGCCAGGCACCTACACATCTCAGGTCAGTGAGGAATGGCATTCATCCATTGATTTAGTGCATCATATTCATTCAAAAATCTTTTATTAAAAGGTTGTAGTAAACACTGGGACATCCTTAGTAAAATCACCTGAAAACAGGGTTAAAACTAAGTCCATAATTAATCTGTTTGCTTATATGTCTTGGACACATGAAGCTTGTTCTTATTCTATACCTGAACAAGATAGATAGGGAAATTACTTTTTTTCCACTTTCTGATTGTTGATTATCATACTTAAAAAAAAAATCTCAAATGAAATATGATACCATATTAAAACCCTTTATAGTAAAAGGAACATTCCAAATGGTCCTTCTAAAATTTTTGGTTTTCTGTATTACCTCAGACTTTAAAACAGGCTAGTGAAACTCAAGAAACTGTTAAGTAACAGCTTGAAAATTCACAGGAGAAAGATAAAATAAAATGATGAAAATACATTTAAGTTTATCTCAAATTCTGGTTTGAATTGGCACTTACACTCCCTCTAAAATGGCTTTAATTTGTCTAGTGAATGAGCCAGAGGCTTCTCTCAATCTGTGGTGAAGGCAAGAATAGAAAGAAAAAACATCAAAGAACCTTTGGACAAGTCTTTCTACTAGTCTTTATTATGCTAACCCTAAAATAATAGTATTCACTCTACTTTTAATTGTGCATATCAACTCACTTTTATTAAAGACAAATAAGAAAAAAATAATTGAATCATATTTTTTTCCAAAGAAAAAGCATCTTAAATTTCAATTTTATGTGAGACACTTGATATGTAGAATTTTATTTTTCCAAGGGAACGGTCTTTTAGTTTTACTAATTAGCCTCTGCTAGAATGGATTCTACTATGTGTTGGTCAAATAATTACTGAATCTGTGATTGAATAGATCTAGTAACAGAAATTCCTGATGTACCATCAGTAGAATAAACTTGAATTGTTAGTCTGAAATTGAAAAGACAGATATTTACTAGGAACTTGTATGGGAATGTCTTTCCCTTCTATAAAAAGTACACAAGTGGCCTGATCCTTAGATATGAATGTGGCTACAGCTTTAGGAATCTGACCAGGTTGAGGGTACTATACCTTTTGGCCGGGGGAGTCAGCACTATCAGGCATGAGGAGATGGACTGAGAAGGGGATATGCCAGCCCAGGACCCCTACCTTTTCCCCTCTTTTAATGGTGCATGTTCCCATTCCCCATGTACAGTGTGTTTCAACAGGAACTGGCTTGCTTCAGGAAAACAGGATGCCAGTGGAGACTGAGTAGTTCCCCCTCACCCAGGGTTTCAAAGTAACTCGCCATCCCAGAGGGCCTTCCCAGTGCAGATTCTGGTGCATAACTCCTCCCAGGCCTGATGGGCTTGGTGTTCTCAGCAGCATAGCACAGTGACCCTCAGTGAGAGTCGGGGCAATGACGGTCTCCTGTGACTTCCATACCTTCACAGTGTTGGGTGTCTCAGCAGGAGTCCCCAGACTGGACTATGGGACAATATGCCCTACTGGTTGATCATTCAAATGTATCAAAGCCTGGGACAGAATTTCAGTCCACAGGCCAAGATAGTTTTACTTGTTAGTAAATTAATCTGCAGCTTTAATATTCCATTCTTTCTTTATACCAACCCTACTGCCTGTTGGTTTTAGAGGAGATGGAACCTCAATTCAGTCATGTTCTTCTGCCCAGTCTTGCACATCATTACCTATGAAATGTACCCCCATATCCATACAAGTACTCAGTGTCTCTAATTCCCTAATGGTGACAGCTTGTGGTTTGCACAGTGGCGGGAGAGCTTGGGTGAAGCCGAACATGGTATCTGCACAAACCGAGCATATTTGGAATCCTCACTTGCAGGGAGGGGCCAGTAATCAACTTGCCAGTCCCTCACCTGTTGGGAACTCTGGTCCCAAGCTCCTTTGACAGTTGCCTTGGGCATTGTTCAGCACACACAGGACATGCTGTTCTGCATTAAAAAGTCACTGCATGCATATAAGCCTAACCAATGGCCACAGACACCAGGGGGATGAGAGCAAGAGTGGGTTGGGTGGGCAAGGATACATAAGTAATACCTTAATCAATAAAGGAAAAAAAGTCACTGTATTTCAAGGGCAATCCAGCATCTTTGGCAGCATGCAATTCCATCCAGGCACCATGGTGGCCACTCCTTTTGTGCACCCAACCTACTATATCTACTCAAGGGTCAGCTGCTAGATCGCATACAGGGGCTAGGGCACCAGCTTCCTGATCACGAGGGGCTGTCAGTGCTTTATGAGCCCGGATGTAGAAAATGGTGAGACCTATCTTGAGTACTTGCACCTGGACCCACATTTCTTTCCACATATCCTGACCCCCATGCAAGGGCTTATTCATGGTCATTCATTTCTTGGCTTCCCATTGTTCAAACTATAGGGTCAATCCCTTTAGGACAGTCCAGCTGTCAGTGTAAAGAGTTCATGGTCAGGGCTCATTGAGTAGATCACTAGCCAAACTGCAGAGTTCAGCCCACTGGCTGCTACAGTTCCTTCCTGTTTCCATCCAGATGGTGTCAGTGTTGGGCTGAATAGTGACTGTAGTCCATGTGGATGGATTGCAGGACTAGACCCATTTATGTACCAGGCATCAGTAGGAATTTCCCCTGCTCCCTTTCTACAGGCCTCAGGGGCTACCACAGGATAAGGGGTGTAGGCATTTGGAGGATCCACATAGACTATAGGACCTGGTAGTACCCCCATTTCTAGAGACAATGGGATGGTGGACAGAGTGCTCCTCTGCAGCTGATAGGCATGCCACTTGGTCACAATGGGAGATCGAGTCTGGTAGAGGTGATCGATGAACATATTCTCAATCCACCTGGTGATGCAGGCATATGCTGTTCCTTCGTGAGAGGCTCTACCTAGAGATGCTGTGTGCACTGCTAGGAGCTGTTGCTTTATGGGGGTATATAGAGTTTCTGCCCCCTTCCAAAGCTGGGACCAAAATCCTTGGGGTACTCTCTCCCTCGGTTGTCTCTACCAAGTGCCCAGCTTATACCTTCCAGAGTCACAGACACATCTAACTCAAATGGCAGCTCTTCATGGGAGATGCCCAGAGCTTTAGTCTGCTTCATAGCACTTTTGCCTTTTCAAAGGTGGCTTCCTGCTCTGATTCCCAGTCCCACATACATATTTTTTTTACCAGGTGGTTTAAGGGACAGAGGCACTGTGCCAGGAGGAGAATAAAAGTCTTCCCAAACCCTCACATCCCTATAAAGCAGTGGTTCTCAACCTTTCTAATGCCGCGACCCTTTAATACAGTTCCCCATGTTGTGACCCCCAACCATAAAATTATTTTCGTTGCTACTTCATAACTGTAATGTTGCTAGTTATGAATTGTAATATAAATATCTGTGTTTTCCGATGGTCTTAGGCGACCCTGCTAGCGGTTCTCAACCTGTGGGTCGCGACCCACAGGTTGAGAACCGCTGCTGTAGAGCCTAAGACCATCGGAAAACACGGATATTTACATTACGATTCATAACAGTAGCAAAATTACAGTTATGAAGTAGCAACGAAAATAATTTTATGGTTGGGGGTCACCACAACATGAGGAACTATATTAAAGAGTCGCGGCATTAGAAAGGTTGAGAACCACTGCTATAAAGGCTTGTACATCCTTCATATTCTTGCAGGTAAGATAGGCTTACACCTTATCAATCCCAGCTTCTGGGACAACATGCGTCTTACCCCACCAAAGGACTCCCCAAAACTTGACAGCAGTGCCTGGGCCTTGAATTTGCTGTGGGTTTACCACACATCCTCTCTCTTGCAGATCTTCAGCAAAGCCTGTATAGAGTGTCCTATAGCAGAGGCAAGTCTTCATATGTGAACATTATATCATCAATGTGGGGAAGAAAAGCAGGAGCAGGGCTACCATCCCATGACATAGGGTGGGGCTGTGCAGGTAGCCTTGCGGAAGCACATGAGAGGTTTTTTGTTGTCCACCCCCAAGGTGAAGGCAACTTGATCTTGTGACTCAGTGGCCAGGAGTATACCGTTTTCTAAGTCCATTAATAAAATTAATCAATTCAGTTTGGGGCTTGTTCAATTTAAGGTGCCTATAAGATATAGAGGTAAAGATATTTAGTTGCCACAGGTGTAGCTCAGGGTGGAAGTCCACATTGGAAAATAAATGTAGAAGTCATTGACACACCAGCAGTGATGAGATTAGGAGGCCAAGATAAAAATGCAGAGGCAACATGTTTTAGAACAATAATTCATCATCTTTGAGTCACAGTCTGATTTGAAAACCCTGGATCTCCTCTCCAGAAGTAGGTAGTACATAGATACAATATTAAATATACAGCTTCAGAAATTGTATTGCTTCCTTAAAGCCCATTTCGGACAATAGTTTAACATGTCTTATCTGTTGTGGCAGAATGCCTGGGAGAATGATCAGCCAGCACTCTGAGGGAGGAAAGTTTAACCTTTATTTCGCAGATCTGCTAGTCCAGGGAAATTCTGGATCCAAAGCCTGAACTGAACTGGTGGGGAGGTTCTGACCTATGTATCTCTTCCTGTGGCGGGCCCCTGAGGGTCCCTGCAGCACCACCTGTCAGTCTTGGCGGGGCCTTGGGGGCATGCTCCACAGCTCCGCCCAAGTCAGCTGTGGCGGGGCCCTGGGCTTAGGCTCTGCAGCTCTGCCCAAGCCAGTCAGAGCGGGGAAGTAAGACTACAGTTTTAACCAGATACTGAACTAGATTGCAAGGCCTCCCCTCCATTTTCCTTTTCAATTTAGAGCAAAAAGACTTGAGGCTTAAATTCAGATTCATGAGGAAGACATGAAGTTTTAGTCCTGAGGAGCTTCATCATTTGAGAAAAGGAAGCATTGACAAAAGAAGCTGAGAAGTGGCTGGAAAGACTAGAAAGGAATTTGGAAATAAAGGGATGGAAGCCTTTTTACAAGGTGGCTGAAGTTCACTGTGTCAAAAGTTGAACATACATACATATATGTATGCACATACGTGAATATGTAAAAATGTATTCATATATGTATATGTGTATGAATTTTTCAACTTTTTATATGTTTGTATGGATGTAGGTGTGCTTGAGTGGAATATGTGTGCTTAGCAAAACTTAAAAATAGAGCACAGAATGGGAGTAATTGATAGAGTGAGGTGGACAAGGAAGAAGGGCCGGAATAACTGCTGAGGGGAATGGGAACTAGGGCAGATAAGAAAAAGGTAACAGGATTGCCAAGCAGTTGTGGTTACCGCTGAGTTTGGCCGCTGTAAACTTACTGTGATTCCAATCTGTGAGATTACCTGGTTCCCTCTAGTGGAGCCCAACAACATGGGGGCAGGACCAGGAGCAGAGGAGCCAGATGGTTGAATTAATCCAGT
This sequence comes from Eptesicus fuscus, assembly GCF_027574615.1. Classification (NCBI taxonomy): domain Eukaryota; kingdom Metazoa; phylum Chordata; class Mammalia; order Chiroptera; family Vespertilionidae; genus Eptesicus; species Eptesicus fuscus. The sequence continues at coordinate 67,207,914 of NC_072478.1, forward strand.
GCTTCTCAACAGGTAAAGAGGCGGAAAATGTCAGAATCAAGGGGGACGTTATAAACTACCCTTGTCTATAATTCAAGACTAAGAAAATATCTTTTGCAATAAGTACCAGTGAGTGTTGAGTGGATAGCGAAGGGAGAAAAGCTAAAAAAAGACTCGTGCTTATCACCATGAGTCACAAAGTTGTTAAAATAGAAGAGGGAAAATGAGTGAAATCAGGGAACTGTGTATTACTGAGCTTGTAGTAATAAAATGATTACATTACATTAAACTATATCTTTAACATTATCAAGTTGAAATCCAGATGCTTCTGGATGATAAAAATGGATGTGGAAGCCCTTCTGGCATGGCTCAGTGCTTGAACATTGACCTATGAGCCAGGAGGTCATGGTTTGATTCCAGGTCAGGGCATATGCCTGGGCTGCCTGCTCCATTCCCAATGGGGAGAGTGCAGGAGGCAGCCGATCAATGATTCTTTCTCATCGTTGATGTTTCTGTCTCTCTCTCCTTCTCTCTTCCTCTCTGAAATCAATAAAAATAAGTGGATGTGGAAAATAAATTGGTTATTTACAAAAATGAGATTAATCAAATAGAAGCAACATCAGTCAATGTCTAACCATACACTGGGGCCATTCTGGCTACTCCATTCTCAACACTGGGTCTTTCTAATGGTGTGACTCAGGTGTGTTACTTTGTCTTGCTCTGTCTGGTTTCCTTATCCTAAAATGCATATGTTTGTAATGAGAATTAAATGAGTTAATACATTTAAAACACTTAGAACCATTCCTGGTACCTGGTGCACACTTGATAGATAGCAAATCTTATTTACCAAATCTTATTTTTACCTGAATTGGTACAGATGTGACTTCAACTAACAAAGAATTTTAACTGAATGTAAAATGTGTTTTAAAAGTAGTTAAAATCTACACCTTAGTACTTATAGAGACTAGTGTTTCCTAAAATTTGAAAGTTCCAGTCAACTTGTAAAACAGATTATTAAGAGTTATCTCCTGGCCCCCACTTCCTTAGAAGTTGTTAACTGTACTTATTATTTAGTATTAAATAAATCGGTTCCTGCAAACTTCATTCTGCATGACACTGTCATCTTTGTCTATTGTGACCTATGTCAACCATGGTTCTCCTTGACTGCATTTTCTCCTCCTACACATAAATCCCATGATAATTAGGGTCTAAAAACTTTTTTCTGAATGAAATAGAGGCCCAGTGCATGAAATTTGTGCACTCAGGGGGTCCCTCAGCCCAGCCTGTGCCCTCTCGCAGTCCAGGAGCCCGCGGGCCTAAGCCATCAGTTGGACATCCCTAGCACTGCAGCTGAGGTGGGAGAGGCTCCCTCCCACCACCACTGCTGTGCTCGCCAGCCTTGAACCCAGATTCTGGCTGAGTGGCGCTCCCCCTGTGGGAGTGCACTGACCACCAGGACACAGCTCCTGCATTGAGCATCTGCCCCCTGGTGGTCAGTGTGCATCACAGTGTTTTCTATGTGGAGATTAAGAAGCAAAGAAATCACCACTAAAATCAGTTACAGAGAATAAGATACATGAAGGATAAATTTCTAACTTCATTTGGGTCTGTCTTATTCCCTTACACCCTCTTCTTCTATAAAAACATAAATCTCAATTTCTTAGTCCTATATTCATCCATCTCATGAATTTGAATTTATCAACTAACTGGTTATTATCTGCAGTGTTTATTCTCCAATATTCTTGAGATGTTTCTGACTATTGCACCTTGCATGAGGGAAACAACACTGGAGGGAGGCAGCTATATTAAGGCACAAGCATACATGCAAAAAGACTGATATTTTTTATCTTTTTCATTTTATTTTCTTTGTTTTCACCTTGTACCATTGTTGCATATGCTCCTGAAAAGCAAAACAAAATTGGATGCCTCTGGAGCCTCTTGGATAAATGTAAGTAAGGAAAACTTACCTTACTTTACTTTACACTTCTAGGACTTCATGAGGCCCATGATGAAAAAACCTGCCCCCCCCCCCCAACCACCCACCCCCCGCTTGGCAAAACAGTCTTTGTGATCTAGGCAAGTGGGAGAATGACGCCTGCTTTGACTCACACTGCACTGATTGTGTCTCTCTGTGTCTCCTGTTCTCATCTTTACATTGATCTTTTCTCTTGTGTTCCGGAGAATTAGTGCCCTATAATATTTTAAAAGTATATTTTACTTATCTTTTTTCTGAAAGCTTTCACAATATGGTTTTTTTCTGAGTGTTTGCTTGTGTGTTTTCCCATCCCCTCCTCCTCCCCTTGGTTGAGGCCATGAAGTCCTCTCACCAAAGACTTGAGAGTCCCATGTTGACCTGAGACCAAATTTGCCTCATTCACCACAGCCAATAACCTGAAGATCCCTGGAGAGTCTCCCGAATTGCCCCTTTTACCTCATCACTACTGAATTTCTTCAAATGAATTAAGAGTCGCAAGTAACTACTGCCTCTAAGAATCGTTTTATCTAATCAATCTTTTGCAAATAAATCTCCTATGAATAAATTTAGTCTGGGTGATGTAATGAAGTTAAAACATGTCATTTAACCTGAAGAAATTCTCCTGGACCCTTTAAATTAGGCAATTTCTAAACAACAGTACATTTTCAAATATAATTTTAGACAAAGGATTTCCTGCTTTTTCTTTTATGTTTCAAGGCCTCAGAGTCAGCAATTAACTGATCCTGAGATACTATTCAATATTAATTAAATTCCGTCAAGTAGATATGTGCTATTAAGAAATGGTCTTTTCTAGATTAATGTGGTTTTTAAATTTAATTTGAAAATTATTTAGTCAATAAGTTTTAAAACCTTATAAAGATTAGCATTCCCTTATTTCTTTGTTTTTGAATGCACAGTTAACCTGAGGACAAATGCTAATTAAGAGATGACATTATAATGTGACTCCATTTATTATGTGAGCTATTTATTTCAGTTCAGAGGAGGTGAAGAGATGGATGGAGGAGTTTTCTGGTTTTGAAATTTAAAGACCCAAACAGTTGTGTTTTGTGTTTAGATTTCATTACCATTATACTTGACCTACTTTGTCCTTTATACTATTTAGTATCAGTTTTCCTTTTGATGAAGCAATAAAAAGTCATGTAATTGGGTAATAGTAATTTGATGCACTAACTAAAAGCTCTTAAAATCCCAGGAAATTTGTCTGACAGGTTTTAGTTGCTCCATTACTGGAGACTAAATTTCTTCCTGCGTGCAGTTTTGTAGTAACAAAAACAGGTTCCCTTCAACATCACCATTCCTAACAACCAAAGAAAATTAGTTACATATTTGTCTTTAGAGTATATTTTATTATATTTTCTAATCACGTCAACACAAACTTAAACACTTTTTTCCCCTTAAACCACATCTCATTCCCCCACACCACCCCCAGATGATGTCATTTACCTCTTCTGGGGATATCCTGTGTAAATGCCTTTCTGCAGCATGTTGATTGGAGGGGATACTGAGGCACAGGAATGCCCCTGCACCAACCCTGGCAGAGAAGAATGGGAAACCCCAACAGCACCAGAGAAACCAAGCAGACCAAAATAATACTGCAAAATTTCCAAAAATTTAGCTGTCATTTAAAACAGCCCACCAAAGAAGGCCAGGATCTGAAAATTAAATCTAAAGAGAATGATGGCCTGATAAAACAAAATATTTTAAAAGGACTTTCCGAGTGTTCGTTCAGAATTGACAAAATGTCCGGGAAACAAAACTCTTACCAGGTTCTTACAAAACTAAACACACTCTTCCCTTACGATTCAGCAATTGCAATCCTTGCTCTTTACCCAAAGGGGTTGAAAACATGCCCATACAAAAATCTGCACATTAAAGTTTATAGCAATTTTATTCACAATTGCATAAACTTAGAAGCAATTAAGATGTCCTTCAGTAAGTGAATGAATAAATAAACTGGGGCACATCAGAAAATGGGATATTATTCAGCGCTAAAAAGAAATAAGCTGTCAAGCCATGAAAAGACATGGAGGAACCTTAAATGCATATTGCTAAGTGAAAGGAGCCAATCTGAAAAGGCTACATCATGTAAGATTCCAACTACATGACATTCCTGAAAAGGAAAATTATGAAGGTAGCAAAAAGATCAGGATCGCCAGGGGTTGGGAGTTAGAGGAGGTAGAGCACAGAGGATGTTTAGGGCAGTGAAAATACTCTGCATGACATCATAATGATGGATACATGTCATTATAAATGTTTCAAACACCGAATGAAACTTCATGTGTATTATTGACTTTGGGTGACAATGATGTGGCAATGCAGGTTCATCAGTTTTAACAAAAGTGCCCTGGTGGGGGATGTTGATAATGGGGACAGCTATATATGTTTGAGGGCAGGGCGTATGTGAGAAATCTCTGTATCTTTTCTCAGTTTTGTTTTGAATGGTAAAATGTTTAAAAAATTAAGTCATTTAAAAAAATGAATTGCATTTATGTAGTGTGATTATGGTGATTAGAAATGGCGTACACCTAACACATAATGAGCCCTGAATAAATAGGAATAAGTAGAGTTGTTATTGTCAGCATTAGTAATGATTAAGTAAATGGTCAAAATGTGGTTAGGGCTCCTTCGGCAATGTTGTGCTCTACTCTTGACCCCACCAGGCAATATTTGGCTATTTTTAGCGACGTCTCTGACTGTTACAACTTGGAGAATGCTATTGACTTCTAGGGATGCCCCTAAATATCCTATAATATATAGAATAACCACCCTCTACACCCCCAAATGTCACAAGTACCAAGTTTGTGAAACACTGCTTTAAGCCATGTGTAAATGAAGTAGCAACCCCGCCCCCAATCTTGTCTCTTTCTGAGTGTGTGTGTGTGTGTGTGTGTGTGTGTGTGTGTGGTTCATTAGCCTTAGAAGGCATTTAGACATTTGAAGAAAAACATTAATTTGTAATTTTTTAAGGCTTTAAGATGCATTAAATACTTATTCTAGAGAGGTTGCCTAATGCAAATTAAGCAATATATCTAAATTTAAAAAAAATATAGCCAATTTTCTGTATATCTTTCTGAGTACAGTGGCTTCAGATTACAACAAAATGGATATAACTATTTTCTTTTGAGCATTAGCAAATAAACATAGCCGCTATATTTTTGTTTTTTTATTTAAATATTCATAATTGCAGCTATAATAGCAGCTATATTTTTGTTTTTTTATTTAAATATTCATAATTGCTTATGAACTCTGTCATCGATTTCAGAATCTTTGGCATCTGCATTTATAAACAACAATTCAATTCATATTTCCAAATGCCATAATCAATAAAAAAATGGTCTGTGGATATGTAAAGAATATTTGAATGTAAAAGAGACTCCTATGATTTGTAAGCAAATGACTTCTCTAGAAACCAACTTCTTAGTAAAAACCCCATCTGTACTTTACCAATCAATTATTCCTGTTACATCATAGTTAAAATGGTTGGTAATTAAAATGCTTGTCATAGTGAAATATTCAGGCACTATATAAATCTTTCTATATAAAGGAACTTCATGATAGTCTCTTGGTGATGTAAAAATATAACCAACTCTCACTTGTTTTTCTGCTTTGAAAACAGTTTTCTTTTTTCTATTTACTTCTTTATTTTTTTGTTAATTCTCACCCAAGGACTTTTTTCCATTGATTTTTAAAGAGAGTGGAATGGAGAGAGGGAGGAGAAGAGAAAGAGAGAGAAACATTTATGTGAAAGAGCCACAAGGGTTGGTTGCCTCCCGAATGTGCCTCCATCAGGGCTGGGGATTGAACCTGCAATCCAGGTATTTGCCCTTCACCAGAATCTAACGAGACCCTTCTGTGTACAGGCTGATGCTCTCACCATTTAGCAACACTGGCCTGGCCCAAGTTTCTTTTTAAAATAACAATGTGAATTTAAGTGATTGCATTTGAATTGCCCACATATTTTATGCATCCTGTATTTCTTAATTTATTAAACATTTTTAACTTTAATTTTTATTTTTTCTAAAATTTTTTTGAGAATGAATGCCCAATTTAGCAAATAAAAATACAGAATGCCTAATTAAATTTGTATTTCAGAAGAAAAGAAAACACAACAAAATGTTTTTCCAGTATAAGGGTGTCACAAATACTACACGGGACATTCTTATAATGAAAAGTATTTTTTGTTTATTTGAAATTCAAATAGAACTGGGCGTCTATTATTTTATCGGGCAGTTCTATTTTAAATTCTCCTGGAATATGCTCACTTGTGTCTTCTTATTGTTTCCTTTTTTTTTTTTTTTTTTTTACCTTACATTTCCTCTCCAGAGCTTTCTCCTTGTCATTCCTTGATAAGTACTACAATAATTTTTCCTGCTATATTTTAAATACTTAGCACAGAGATACACTTAATAGTTAAAATGCAAAATATTTCCTCGTATAAATTATATAACAACTATTTATTTGGATATATTTTGTAATTTTAGTTATTCACTAGGAAATTATAGTTGTCTATATATGAGATCATAATAGATTGTGGGAGATAATATTGACCCTGAATTTAGACAGACTTTGACCAAGCATATATAAATGATTCTTTCACATCTTGCAACATTATATCTATGATTTGCACACTATGTCTTGATCCTTTGAGTTTACACTAGGATGGAAATAATCGGAGGATTGTAATATATTCTTTTATGTTATAATTAAATCTAAATTTCTTTCAGTGGGTTATGCAAACTAATCAGCACATTGCCTTTTCCCCTAGAAGACACATGATCTGGACTTCCCCAGTCTCTTCTCCCTACTGCTCACCCTTTGAGATGCTGTAACCACTGCTCTGGGAGAAAGAGAAACTGGCAGCAATCAACATTCTATCAATTAATTCAACCTGACAATATATATATTTTCAGTCTTTTTGTTTTCCACGTGCTCACTAAAAAGAACAATTCTCCAATTAGTATGTATTTTCATTTTGCTTTGTTTTGGTTTGGGTTGGAATGTAAAGTGTGAAATCTTGCCATGAAAATCAGTTGAGGATGAGAGAAATCTTTGAGCCTCTTTGAAAACCCTCTAACCTTATTCCTACTTTCTTCACTTGACCCATACTTCACTTGACCCATACTTCACATTGACCATGTCTATAACGAAACTATAAGTTAATTTGTAAGACAAATGTTTCATCTTATATGTTTGTGTGTGTGTTTGTGTTTTACTATCTGATAGTATCACCTCTGTCACTATCTGATAGTATTGCCTCTGTCTACCCACTGATAATCGACATGATTCAATATCATCAAAGCCTTTTGATGAACAGGAATTCCTTAAGTGGCTGACCTTGTTACACATAATCCATAAAATCTTTCTGCTGCTATTGGACACTACTAATCCTACAATTTAGTATACTGAAGCATCCAACTTGTAATATTTGAACAAATTAGAAATCAAATTTTTGGACCTTTGAATTACAACACATTTTGCTATATTTATGTTATCACATTGAATCTGTGCTCTTATAATACATGACATTAACTACAAAATTGATAAAATAATATTCCTTATATTTGGGAACTTTAATAAGATTTCAGTCTCAATGTTTTTTAAGAATTGAAAATACATTAAAATCTTAGCATCACCCTAGTCTTTTTACTTATATAAGACATATATTTGACTTATATAAGACATATGCTTACTTATACATATAAGACATATATATTACATTTAATTCAAATAGATAAGCTAATTACTTACATTTTAAATGTGTTTTTAAGGACTTCACACTTCTGACAAAGGAACACTTTTACACATGTATGTTTAAAGACTATCCTCTTGAATTAAATTTCAGTGAGTAGGAGGTTGGAGGCAGACGGCTATAAAACTGCACTTGTCTGATTATCTTACTCTTTGTGCCAACTCGGTCAATTCCAAATGTGGTTATAACGTTTCTGAGCATTTGCTAACATGCCCCTTGAAACTACACGACATCAAGGAAAATTGGATGAGAGTTAAAAGTGCTCCTGGGAAGCAACATGAGGAATAACAGACAGGACATTATTTTAAACAGAGCAAGAATTATGAGTTTCAGGGCAAACCACTGACCTCGGCATTAGAAAATAGTTCTGAAAGTACTTTCCAAATTGACTGTTATTATTATTATTATTTTTAGCTTTAGTCACTTTCTGTGGGAGGGTCCATTCTTCCTGACACAAACCACCACCCAGTCTGAAATCACAGGCTAAATGGGTGGTCCAGACCAATATGAATAGGACTCAGCACCTTTTACCTCCATACCACGCCATTTCCCCCTTTATACCTGATTTCATTGCCCCAAGAACATTGTGAACAAATATATGTGTGTGAGGACCCGTGGATAAAATAACTTGCCCGGTGCAACTTCTTGAAAAGTCTTGAATTTACATTTGTTTTATTTGCCACTGAATCTGTCTTTATAGTTGAGCATAATCTCTGGCATCAAAAAGAATTAAGTAAATATTTTTCAGTGAATGCTGAATAAACTCTTGTTTCCTTGTATTTAAAAATACGTCAAAGAGAAAATATTTCTGTATAATGGGAAATTAAATAGTTGACTGTAATTGCCATATTATTTAGGATATTCTGCTCTCTCACAATATTCTGAACAAAACAAGCAAATGATGCACATTTTGAAAAGTCACTGCTTGCTTTTATTGCTGTTTGTTTATAAGTAGAGTAGGAAAAAAAGGAAGGGATTATATAATATTCACAGGTAAAATAATAATATTCACAGCTTTAGTATAGAATCAACTTTTTAAATTTCCATGTTAATGTGAGATGTAATAGAAATGTAGACACTGACAACAGATGACAGAAATGATTTCTATCACTCTTCAGAAAGCAGAAATATACACAAAGGCATATAAACAAGCAAATGTTTAGACAAAAAATTACTGTACTTCATGATTTACTAGCTTGATTCTACAGGCTTCCTCTTAATGTCTGAAAAGAAAAATATTTAAAGCACTGGAGCTAGTCCATTGGCAAAGAGTCAGAAGTAGATCATATTTCATCGATTAAACAAACTGAACAAGCAGGGATGTCCCAGCAGCAGGGACCACCAATTACTTCCTCTCCTCCGCCCCACTGACACCTAGGTACCCCTCCTTCTTGGCAGGTAGGTCATATGAAGGGGAGTGGTTGGATGCCATCCCTGGAAAAAACTTTTGAAATATTGACAGGACTGGCTTGCCCAGTATGCTTCCTCTTTTTTATCCTTCTTCCTGCCCAGAATTGGGATGAGAAAGCTGGGGCACTGGAAGCCACTACAAAAGCATGAGGTTGGGAATCAGAGACTAAGATGCTGAACCAAGGACTGGACAAGGCAGGATGACTCAGCCTTTACACTCTGCAGGCAGCCTGGGACTGCCAACTCCTATGTCACTACCACCCCTGATTTTCAGGTCTGGGTAACTACTTTCGGAATCCAATATCCAGTTGGTACACCCAGCTTATCTTAAGTCCTCTACATCAAAATATTAATTTTTTATTTTCTCCACTGTATCTCATCCAAATAAGCTCCTTACAAATGGCGATAGTACATTGTTAGCCAAGCTGTCTTTTCTCACTCAAATTTGGCGTACCCCAAATTTGGTAAACTTTACCCCTTCTATTTCCTAGATGATTGTAAATATGTATGTTTTGTGATCAAATTTTCTCAATTATTTTAAATTTTTTCTCAAATCAATTTTATGCCATTCTTATTTCTAATTTCATCATCATTATTGCTTTATATTTTATTACTATTTGTTTGGGAAACTATTTCTTCATTTTATTGTCATTTATATCTTCCTTCCTTTCTCTCTCCTCCCCTTCATTTTTTTCACAATGCATCTGCTATTACTTAAATAATCCATTTTTAAAGTACGATCAGTTTCAAACATATATATCTAAAACCATGATTTTATCATGACAACGCCCATTTGAAAACACTCAGGGGCTTCTTGTACCTATCTTATATTAGGGCTTCACAGTTCTATTACCACTTTTTTTTTTTTTTTTTTTTACATTTCTGTTTGGAAATAATTTATTTGGGAAAGAAAAGAGAAGGTAGGAGATGGCAGTCAGAACTATGGGAATTTTTTTAGAATAATTTATTCACTTTCTGGGACTGCTGTAACAAACTGGATGGCTTAAAACAACACATGTTTATTGTCTGTCTCAGTGGGGAATAGAGAGAGAAAGGAAGTGAACTCCTCATGACTCTTGTAAGGGCACTAATCCCATTCATGAGGGCTCCACCCTCATGATTTCAACCAACATTAATTACTTGCCAAAAGAAATAATACCATCACATTGGGTGCTAGGGTTTGAACATATGAATTTTGGGGTAGGGGGGGCAGGGAACACTGATCCATAACACCTGAATTATGGACTTCTATCCACCAAAACTGAAAGAATAAATTTCTGTTGTTTAAGTCACCTTTGTTCTGTTCTACCTTGTTCTGTTTTCCTAGTTTGTGGTACTTTGTTACAGCAGGCCTAGGGTACAAATATAGACTCCAACTACCTTTCCAGAATGGCTTAGAACTCCAGTGATTAGCGGATTAGTGGGTAAAAGAAGTCTTCTCAGGTCTCTTGAATAATATAAAGTTAACTGAAATGACAAGCATTACTGAAATTCTTATGTAATAGATATTAATTCAAATGCAAAGTAAGCTTCAACTACAAGTCTATAGATAGATAGATAGATAGATAGATAGATAGATAGATAGATAGATAGATAGAGTGTATAATGTGTGTATATATGCTGGAAGCCAAGATCAACAGTAATTAACATAAATGCAAGAAGTGCCCTCAGAAGGCTGAATGGGGCTTTTGATATTCAGAAGGCTGAATGTCTGCATTGTTATCACCTGCTCCTGACTCAATAGCCAAAGGCAACTCCCCAAACCTGGTGATCTCTTTACTGTTTACTAAACATCACCTTTGATATGTCTGTTTGCATTCCTGAAAGGCAATTGTATATTCTAGTAAATAAAAGGCAGATGGGAACAGAGACTCAGTGGAACTTGGTCCCTTGTACCAAGCTCATAACTGGCTTCCCCCTTAATTTCCAAATTTATATTTCTTGTCTTGTGTATTAATTTGCGCGACTGCCCTTTCTCCGGGTCTTTGAACCCAGGCCCCATATATATATATATATATATATATATATATATATATATATATATATACACACACACATATATATGTAACTTTTCTTAATCTTTAGAAGCTGAAAGAATTGCTTATTATCTTTATAAATGAAAATTTCTCATCCAGACCCCACAATTTAACTGGCAGCTTGGGGCTGGTAGGGTAGAATCTGCATATTTTCAGCCACCTCAGGGAGTTGTGCGGTAGATAGGTGATCCTCAAATCATCAGAGACAAAGACCCTGAAGAGCCCCAAATAAGGTCAGTCATTTTATTTTTTTAAACATTTTTATTGATTTCAGATAAGAAGGGAGAGAGAGAGAGAGAGAGAGAGAGGAACATCAATGATGAGAGAGAATCATGGATAGGCTGCCTCCTGCACGCCACCTATTGGGGATCGAGCCCACAACCCAAGCATGTGCCCTTGACTGGAATTGAACCTGGGACCCTTCAGTCTGCAAGCCGACACTCTATCCATTGAGCGAAACCAGCTAGGGCAAGGTCAGTCATTTTAAAAATATGAATAAAATGTATTGCATATACCACAAATGCAAAAATGATGCAATTAATCAAATAGGAGTTCATTTTCTACAGATCTTACCACAAGGGAAAAATTGGTGAGAGGAAAAACTAGGAACTCAAGCTTAAGCTCCAGATAACTGAAAATTCCAAGTCCTTTTTTGTTGGCTGGGAAAGTCCACATCATAGTATAAGTATTGTTGTTCTGACTAATTACTGCTGTCTGTGTCAGTGGGAATGCTCACTAGCCGTAAAACAGCAGGAAAGAGCACCCCCCTCCCATTCCACTGGAGTATAACAAAACCATTTCAGGCAGAGACTTTAAAAAATCAACTGAAAACAGTGAACAAATGCGAAAATCAAGTGGTTTGTTTTGGGGGAAAATAAATTAATAAAAAGATCATTTTTGTTATTTGTTTGCTCTTATACATTTATTAAAGAACTAATGATGTCACAGTAATAAACCAACTCATGGACACAAATGCGATTGAAACAAACTCTAAATTTCTTTGAATTTCAGTCCATTCAAAGAGAACACGATTCTTAGCCACCTTATTTTATTTTTGAATAAAGTCTTTTTGCATTTTTCCAATTGAGTTCTAATAAGCCAGCCAACATCTCACTGATATCTCATGTATATTTTGGAATTTAAAGCATAAAGTCAGCAGTGACTTGCCTGGGGTTAAGGGAAAAAAGTTATTTCAGATTAAGACTCTAATTAGATAAAAATCATTAAGAAAATAAGTAATGTCAGCTAAATTTACAAAAGCTCATATTCATCTTTAAGTCAAAGGTTGAGTGTACAATGGCAAGCTAAAATGAAAAATTGCGTCAATTATTTAGATAATTTAGGTCTAAAATTGCTGTTATTTAGGAAGAGAATATTTAGTTAATGGGGTCATGATTTATGAAAATAAACTATCAACATTGACCAATTAACAATCTTTGCTATTTCACTCCAAATATACAGCATTATCTTAATGATTTCTATGGGAATATGTAACAAGAAATCCTCCATGTTAAATGAAAATCACAAAAAAATTCATGAATCAAGCAAAGTAAAACTAAATAGCTCAGTATATACCTTCTCTTTGTCCCTAACAAGAATAAAAAACAAACAACAAAAACCAACAACAACAATGAAAACCCAGGACCCAACAAGAATTATGTTGAATTCTGAATATCTACCTCTCCCATACATTTTTTAATCTTGAAAGTACTTCTCCTTTTTCTACTAATTTCTTAAAGTAAATTGTAAAGCCTCAAACAAAGGGTAGTTTTTTCCACACAATTTCTTTTTAAAAGCCATCTTAACATAATAGAACTGAGCTTCTAAAATAAATAATACTATGTTTGCTCATTTGGTTTCTCTCAGTATTTGCCTCTTTTTTCACTGATCAGCTTTTTTCAAAATTGGAGCAGGACTAATAAACTGAATTATTGGAGCAGGACTAATACACTGAAATTTACTGAAGAGACGTTTATTGTAATGTTTTGAGACTGAAATCACCATAACCAGGTATTTGCCTTCATTAGTTTTAACATGTAGTAACCAGAATGGCTGATATGTTTCTAAAACCATGATAAGAAAATGTCCTTGACTTATCTTCAAAACTGTGTAGCTTCAGTTAGCTTCATACCTAGCCTATGACGTAAATACTTCCACTTTTGGGATTAGATTACTGCAGTTTAGAAAGGTTAGACAAGTCTCTCATTGGACAGATAGGTAGTGATGCTAGAGCTTGGATTTCAATGCTCACATGCTTGTTCTTGTGTCTGTTATCTCTAATTGTTGAATGAACACTTTAAATAATAAGGTTAATAAGGAGCTATAGGGGAAAAGTGTGTGTGTGTGTGTGTGTGTGTGTGTGAGAGAGAGAGAGAGAGAGAGAGAGAGAGAGAGAGAGAGAGAGAGAGAGAGAGAGAGATCAAGAACAGATATAAATTATCATTAATATTTTAGTTGCAAATTCTCTCCCTAGTCCTATTTGCACAGAAATACAGAAAGACACATCCCTTCCATGCATTACTGAGAATGGAGACTGTACAGAAAAGGAAAATTTACTTTTTAGCAAATATCACAGCATGCTTTGAGAGCTTTCCTCATTCTGTGCTGCCTGAAGTCTGGCATGATCTTAATTACCACAAAAGTGTTTTGATCATTGAAAGAATAAAAACATATGCATTAAATAAGCATAAAGGAAATTTATAAAAAGCAAATGCATAATGCAAAGCATTATGCTGCTCCGTTACTGCCTTAATAAGCACACACACACATATGTGAACATACTCAGAGCACAGGCTTAGTAGTTCTTAACAGTTTCCCAATAGAGAACAGATGGAAACAAATGTCATTTTCATATAAGTTTATATGTTTTCTCATTTTATTTGCCTGGTTTTTAAGTCTTCCACTTATTTCTTAATCATTGCCTTAACCATTGCATTGAAATGAATTAAGCAAACTCTTTTATAGCTAACATGAAATCTAAAATGTGACTTTCTTCCAAAAGTTAATTGTTGAGCTAGCTTTTCAAAGAGAACCAATCAAATCAGAATTCATCACTAATCCATCATTTGCTTCCACATCTAGCTCTTTTTCTGATTCTCTTAGTTCTGGTAACATAATACATGTCTTGTCAAGTTCAGCTTCTGAGGGTCAATATTCCCTGAATTATCAAATACTGCAATTTTTTCAAATGCTACACCTCTGACATCCATTTTGTCTCCATCTGCATTTCTGAACACTTGTTCATTTCTGTTCAAATATCACTCCAAATAATCAGATTCTACATTATTTAATTAATTCCAAAAACATTCAATCTAACAAATATGTATTAAGTACCTAAATTCTATGTAGTGTACTACTAGTATACACAAGGCAATTGCAGTCTTTGGAGTGAAACACATGTAAACAATGCCCCAGAGTTTATTACAATGAAACAGTAGAATCATGTGCATATGGAAGTGTGGGGAGTGATGCAGAAGAGGGAGACAAAGACAATTTCACAGGACAAGTGACAACTTCTTAAACATGTGAAGCATAGTTATAATTATTTTAATGTGCTTGTCTAACAATTCTATCAATTTTGTTATTTCTCAATTGATGGATTTTTATTCTTATTCAGTGCTGTATTTCCCTGCTTCTTTGTATGCCTGATAATGGCTTGTTGGGTATCTGACACTGTGAATTTTACTTTGGCAGATGCTGTCTTTTTTTGTATTCCCATAAACATTATTGCACATTGTACTTGGATGCAATTTGTTATTTGGAAACAGTCTGTACTTCATGGGTCTTGCTTTTAAGCTTTGTCAGGCAGTATCCGAGCAGAGTTTCATCTCAGGTAAATGTTTTCCTACCACTAAAGCCAAGCCCTTCTTAATAGACTACTTGATGCCTTGTAATTACAGTCTTCACTCTGACTCTTAGGAACAGTCACTCAAGTAATTTCCTCACATATATATGCTTATCAGACTCAGCTGAATACTGAAGAGGATCCTCTGTAGATCTCTAGAGTTTTCTCTGCTCGGTTCTCTTCTGTCTGATAATCTGTATAGAGCCGCCCTGGCCTCCCCTGTTAATAATTTATTCCTTTGTATTGTTGACTACTATTGCAACATATGGCTATAACACAATTGTTATTTCCAGTTTAGGGCAGAATGCTATTATGAGTAGTCAACATAGATCTTTGTATGATTATTTTATGTTGATATTACCCCTCCCAGTTATAGTGTTTGTTCAAGAACAAATTCCCCTCTGCTCTGAGTCTGACTTCGAACACTTTCTAATACCTTTCAATGTGTTTTCTCTTGGTACACATTTTACCATGATCCCTGGTAGGGTTTCTGTAAACATGTCACTCCATTGTCATTAATAGAAGTTCTTCAGGTATAATTCCTGCATGTAATTTAAACAAATTAAATTGTAACATCTAATTGCAACACTTTTCTTTCATTTTAGGCACTAGGGAGCATTTATTTAGTTGTGTATTTATTTATTTTCTGAATTATTAATCAAAACATAGAAAATAAGCAAACAAGATCTACAAACAAAGATTTTCTACAAATGCTACCTTTTCTTTTTTTTTTCTCTTATAAAAAAAATTGCATAGAATTTAGGGCAATTTATAACAATAGTCATTGATCATGCCCTGTTAATTGCGTCAACTTTCCCACTAATATATAGGGTGCCCCCCAAAAATGCATACACACTTTAACAGCTGATAACTCACTTAAATTTACTCCTTATCAGCATTAGCTGATTTGAAATAATGGGTGAAGCCAGGCTAAGCTTTGAACAAAGAACATTTATCCTAAAGGGCCACTAGGCTTTTTTTATGGGGATACATAAAAGATAAAGTTTACGGTACAAAACCACAACAGTTGAAGAAATGAGAGCACACAAATATTAAATAAAATGATTTTTGATGCTTGTGATTCCATTGCTTCATGTTGTCAGCAGTGCCTGGACCAGAATGGTCATCAGTTTGAAAACAAGCTTGACAAAAAAACTTTTTTAATTTCTGTAGATTCTTTTCAATTTTGAAAATAAACTGTATGTTAATAAGCACTGCCTTTATAATCATTCAAAGCCTGTACATATTTTGGGGGATACCTCTATATAATTACATAGTAATGTCAAGTCCTTTATCATCTGTTCTGGCATATGGTCTCTTAGCTTCTTGCACGTTTCTTTCCATACACGTATCACAATTATAGTATGTCCTTAAGATGACTTCCTTTAAAATGTATCTGTTTCTCACAGAAAGACTTTAAAGTTCACACATTTTATTCACAACTACAGTCCTCATTGCCTAACACAAAGGCTAGCACATACAGCTCAATGTATAATTGGTGAATAGTTAAATGAAATAGAGAACTATCTAAATGCCTTGTTAAAAAATGGTGTTCCCTACATTTTACCTGCCATACCATGTCTCCTTGGTAATATCCATGGCCTATTGAAGTAAACGTGTGTTGTCTATCCCTATACTAACTTAAATATTGTGTTTCACTAGTTAATATTGTATACCAATTCTCCCTCACCTTCCCAGGGTCCAGCACACTATAAATTTTCCCCAAAATCTTCCATAAGAGAGGTAGGATTGTATCTTGGTGTTGATGGGAAACATGGGGTATGTACCACCAACAGGGACATTGTCAAAAGAAAAATAAGAGAAAATATGGGCAGGGCCAGGTGTCAACCTCTAACATACTAGTGACTGTAACCTCCGCTGCTTTTTCTTATATGTCATCATTCCAGTCTTTGTAAAAGCAACACGACCTGACTGTCTTATAATACTCAAGGGCATGGTGGTGACTGCAGTTGAGTTTTCTTCTTTAAACTGTAGAACTGAAGATGGCCTTTTGCTGTACTTGTTGGTGAGCTTGGGAGAGGAGATTAGAAAGAGGAGACAGTCTGAGGAGGACTGCTGGTACCCTGCAACGTGCAGGTAAGAAATATCTACAAATAATTGATCATGTATTTTAAAGAAACATGCAGTAAGTTGTTTAAGAGAACACATTTCTTGTAAAGATCATGCATGAATTCAGTAGGAAGGGTATGAGTCTTAGTTTGCTTTTATTACAAGTTGATATTAAATTATATGTTCTGGCTTTCAAAAATCCCTACAGTCAACCATTTATATGGGATTATATCATATAATCCTATTTGTAAAGAACATAAATATATCACATTTCACATATTATGAAAATATTATGAAATAATCTTAGTCCTCCTCTTACCCCCAATTAACAGTGTAAATACATAAGAGGGAAGCCGTGTGCGCCTTACATTCTCCACCTAATTTATAACTACTTTACATTAGACTGAGTGTTTAATGTTCTCTTCATGTCATGGACTCCGAATGCAAATCTTGAAGTCTTTGATGTTTTAGGGCAGTTTGAAGTGAAATCAACTCCCACTGTGACTAACTTTAAAAACAAAACCAAAAGAAAGTGTTCACTTGTTTTTTTGTGAAAAATCACTTTGGCAATTCTCTGAAGCAAGTTATAAGTGTTGTGTGTAATAACAAAATCCTGCCAAATGGGAGAGGTGCAAACAGTTACTTTCAGCTGAAGATGGCTTTAAGAATTACCACTGGGCCGAAACCGGTTTGGCTCAGTGGATAGAGCGTCAGCCTGCGGACTCCAGGGTCCCAGGTTCGATTCCTGTCAAGGACATGTACCTTGGTTGCAGGCACATCCCCAGTAGGGGGTGTGCAAGAGGCAGCTGATCGATGTTTCTCTCTCATCGATGTTTCTAACTCTCTATCCCTCTCCCTTCCTCTCTGTAAAAACTCAATAAAATATATATATATATATATAAAAAAAGAATTACCACTGGTTCAGTCCAGACCCTTTCACAGTGTAGTGTTCAAAACAATGAGTGTGCAAGGAATACACTTATGGGCATATTAATTATTAATTCAGAACTCAGGATCTAAGCGAAAGAAGGAAGCTGAAGATAATACAATGAAAATTAATTATTCTAATTTCTAAGTAAGGCAACTGTGTCTCTATTCAATGGCTTCTTGACTACACAATGCTGGGTTTAATGACATGTGGAGGGGGCAGTTTTAAGCTAAAATAATAAATTGTCATATGTTTATGGAGAACATTGGGGTTTTACAAGATTTTTAGATAGAAGACATATGTTGTTGTGGGATACTTCTGAATTTCTTCAGGTTAATACCAGTGAAAAGTTTGCCCCTCTCCAAATATATTCCTTGGGTCATAGTCTATGCTTATTTATAGTAATCAATTAGCTGCCTAATCATGGAAGTTATGTTTATATCAAAGTTATTTTCAAAGTAAGTTAGGTTAAACTGTTGTTTATTCACTTAATGCCTTTTGAAATAACATATAAGTGTTTTGTTATTTACGCTTACTTTACAAAGTATTTCCACTGAGCTTCCAAATAGGCCTGTGGGCTTTACAGGGAACATAATTATTCATACTCTACGAAGGAGAAAACAGTGATAGAATAATTAAATGGCATTTAAAGTGAAACTCAGGGTAGTATTGTTAAATAGATATACAATGCAAATCAAAAGGTAAGTCACACATGCAATCTTAAATTTCTCTTGTGTGTGACATGAGTCGGCTCTGACTCCTGATGACCCTCTGAGTGAGGTCTCCCAATGTCCTGTACTCAACAGCTCTGCTCAGACCCTGTAGACTCATGCCCATGGCTTCTTTTATGGAGTCCATCCATCTCATATTAGGTCTTCCTCTTTCCCTGCTGCCTTCTATTTCTCTCAGCATTACTGTCTCCCCCAAAGAATCTTGCCTTCTCATGCTGTGCTCTAAGTAGGAGATCTTCTATTTTGTCATTTTATTTATTTATTTATTTATTTATTTATTTATTTATTTATTTATCTATCTATCTATCTATCTATCTATCTATCTATCTATCTATCTATCTATCTCCAGTGATGTTTTCAGGATTGATTTGATCTAGGACCAGCTGGTTCACCTTTCTGGCAATTGGTGTATCTGTAGAGCTCTCCTCCAACACCATATCCCAAATGATTCTATTTTTCTTCTGTTGTCACTCTTCTTTATTATCCAACTTAGTACATATCTGTAAGAAACAAGTGAAATTTCTTTTAATAGTATTATCCACACATGTCCAAAATTTTGTTGTTTAAATATATAACCATGCCCTGGCCGGTTTGGCTCAGTGGATAGAGCGTCGGCCTGAGGACTGAGGGGTCCCTGGTTTGATTCCAGTCAAGGGCATGTACCTTGGTTATGGGTACATCCCCAGTAGGAGGTGTGCAGGAGGCAGCTGATCGATTTTTCTCTCTCATCAATGTTTCTGACTCTCTATCCCTCTAACTTCCTCTCTGTAAAAAAAATCAATAAAATATATTAAAAAATAAACATATAATCATTACAAACCACTAATATTATATTTTCTATTCTTTTTTTCTTATTAAATCTTCAAAATCTACAGTGTACTTTACATATGAAATGCATCTCAGTTCAGACTAGTCACATCTCATGTGCTCAGTTAATTACTTGTGACTAAATGGCTACCATATTGAACAGTACATGTCTAATGTTTCAGATTCTTAAACAATTTTTTCCTCACCATAGTGAAATCTTTCCCTTCTTTTTAGACTATATTTTCATGCAATCCTCTGAACTGTCTTTTAATTCTTTCTTTTGATCTCTATATCCACAACCTTAATTCATGCTCCATAGTCCTCACCCAACTTCCTACGGGAATTTCCCCAATAGTATACTTCCTTCTTGTATCACCCATCCACTCACATCCTGATGCCCCATTGACCTTTTTTATTTCCTATATTTGATCATATCACTCTCTGATTTAGGGAACAGACTCCCCCCATTTTGTCTCAATATGAGGCAGGGCCAAGGCTTATGCAGTTTTTAAATGTTCCTTAGGTAATTTTCATATGTTGACAGCTATGGGAGGTCCTAGCCCTGAGTGTAGGCTTGGCTCATGGTGGTACATGTTTATTAACAAATAAAATATATATTTACAAATTTAATAATGTACTTTATCTACCAAAATTATTTAAGTCAGTTCAAGTGAAGGAGCTGTTAAATGCATTCATGTTAGTTTCTTAGTTGATTTTTAAAAAAATAAATATTTTTATTAATTGAAAGGGATATTATGATATTAGACTAAGAAAATTTGAATTGCCCAACTCTGACCTTGAATTCATAATTTCTGCTACATTTAGGTAAAATGAGTGAATGTACCTGTTTTTATATTAAAAATGAGATTGCTAGAAAAAGGCAATTATTTCTTAATAAATTTCTGTTTACATATTGTGAAATTCTTTATGATGCAGCTAACAATTTGTATTATAAAACAGAAATACATTCTATAGGACATATTTTTAGGTGATAAAGGGATTTCTAACTCACTCTTATTGGAGGAAACATGCATTTATACATGTAGCATCAAAATTAGATTATTCTTTGGTAAAAAAAAATTAAAAATGTATTACCTAAGGGGAAAATATGTTTTAAAAATACTATTAAGTTTTCAGCTATGATCAAAGTTAAAATAAATAAGCATGTCTTTGCAGGCATTAAACTGTATCTTCAAACTGCATGCAAGATGAGAGCCACCTCGGGGATTTTTTTCCAATGAGAAAGACCCCAGTAATAGGATAAAAAATGGAAATGGGTTTATAACACTTCCCAAGGCTTATATTTGATAAGACTTTATAAAGAATTTAGTAAGATGAAATAGAATGGCAACATCAAAGTACAGATAAAGACAAAAAAGGATTTTCTGCTATGAAGCATGTAAATTGGGATGACGTAGCTAATGAAAATCTTATTTCTTAGGTTTCTTAAATCGTGCCAGAGGGGGAAAAAAATTTGATTTGATTAATGCGATCGAATAATTCAAACCTTTTGTTTAAACAAGTCAAAGCATTTATTTTAAGAGCTTTCCTAAATATTCGGTCTTTTGCAGAGAATGAATTGGAATTATGTAGACATGTCACTGTGTATTAGAAACTGCAGACATTGGTTATACTGCCCTGTGACAAATTCTTTCTCTCTCTCAGGACACTATGTTAAGTTCTAGGTTTACCTTAAACATAAAACTAAACTAAGAGATGCTGGGACAGGGTTTGAGAGGAAGGAGTTTATGAGGAATCCTTTAGGTCTCAGTGTTGTGGAGTAAAGGAACAAACTGAAAAGACAAAGCTTGTGAATACATCATCAAAATAGATATATTACAGTGGGATTATTTTTAGATGTTGCATAGTATACACCGTTTTTGCCATATAAGAAATATATTTCAAGCAATCTTACATGGCTTGTTAACATTTCATTAGTCTATCATTTGTGAACGAGGAGGAGATAGATAATCTGCTGTCATAAAGATGAAAATGCTCCAGAATTTCTTGTGAAATAAATAAGTAAATAAATAGCAATCCAAAGTAGGAAAATAGTCCCCAAATAAATAAAAGCACATATGTTATTTTTGATCCATGAGATTAGAGGGAGAAAATGCAAGTAGACACAGAAATCATGCTTGAAAGACAAATATTGCCTAAGATTTCATGAGGATTAAAAATAAAAACAAAAAAGTAAAAAAAGGCCAGACAGGAAAGGGAGTGGGTTGTCTGAAATGACATAGCTGTCTGCAAAGAAGGTGCAAGTTTTTCATTATCACAGACTCTTCAGCAGCCAAAATATGCATCTCAACACGAAAATCGCACAGCCCTCTGCATATAGGATGGGAAACAATTTCTCACTCCAACCTGTGCCTTTGAAAAGATACCTCTCAAACTGTTTGAGTTCTGGAACCTAGAGAATGTGTGTTTATTGTTGATTAAGGCTCTGCTTTATTCTGCCATGGTGAGACGATTTAAAAAAGACATAAAACATCAACATTGGAAATCATGGAACTTGATCATTTGTAACTTTGAGGAAATCAGTGCATGAAAGAGAATCCTCCTGTATAAATGGATATCAATTCTATTAAAATGTGTATTGAGCAAGTATATATTATATAATTTTAGAATCTATTTTATTTCTTTTTCTGGTAATTAATTCCTCGGAAGAACTATAGCCTGGGTTTTCCCTCAGAAAATAAAGGTTTATAGGTACATACCCACTACTTTTCCCTTCTGATGGCCCCAGTTCTGTGACTATAAAAATCATATTTTGCTACTAACATAGGATTAGAGATAAAGAGGTAGATAAAATTTGCTCAACTGTATCATTAATGAAAATGTCTTTCTGAAATTGAAATTATACTACCCTTCCCCCAATCTTAAAGTATTTGTGCATTCAGTTCATGTAACTGGTTGTCAGCCACTAAAAGCCTGCCTCAGTATGCCCTGATGATGTGGACAGACAGGATTGGAGGCCAACAGGAGTGGAAGAGTGAGGAGATTTGAAAAGAAAGGATAAAGGAAACAAGAGAAGTAAAAAAAAGGAAGGGGACTAATTGCCTGCATCTAGCAAACTGCACTGACAGGAGACTCTTTCCCTCTAGGATTACCAACAACTAATCTTTTTGTTTTAGATGCTGGTTATCTGGGTAACCCAGTAATCCTGAAACTTCAAGAAATATTCTTAAAAATTCTGAGTGTGTCTTGAATTACTGAGTCAAACCAAATGCTATGAGTGTATAGTTCATTATCATATAATCTGGATAATATTGAAGATCAAATTTGATGGCATTTGTCCACATAGCATTAAAATCTCATGAATAGCCTAAATATTGCTAGTTTTAGTCTCATTTCATGACCATAGGACTATAGAGATGACCCTACCACATATATATACTCCATTCATTCTTTTAATGATTTAATTATAATAATATAAACCACCCAAACTCCATAAATTTACATCGAGTAATAAGAGAGAATATTGGAAACTCTCAGGCAATACGAGTGTATCTTATAACATTTTATTGAGATATAATTGACATACCATAATATTCACCATTTAGCTGCACAATGGCTCTTAGTATATTTACGGAAGTATACAACCATAATCTAACATTAGAACATTTTCTTTACCACACAAAGAAGCCTCAGACCTATTAGCTATCACTTCCATTCCTATCCCGCTGGCACCCCCAGCAAGCACTGATCTACTTTCTGTCTGTATATATGTCTGTTCTGGACATTTCTCATAAATGGGATCTTCTACTAATAAGCAGTCTTCTGTTACTTGGTTCTTTCAATTAGCATAGAGTGGTTGGTTGTTTTGTTTTTTTTTGAGATTTAATTCATGTTGTAGAATGTACCTTCAATACATTTCTTATTATTACTAAATAATATTCCACACATTTTGTATATTTATTTAGAGTAGTTCTCCTTTGGGGCTATCATGCATAATGCTGCACAGCAGTGTATTCTGAAGAATGAAACAATGGCCCACAGACAAACTGGCCGTGTGCTGCTTCCCCTCGGGCAGAGCCTCGCTTCCCCCTGTGAAGCTGCTGCAAACATATAAATCATGGTTTTATTAAGATATGGTTTCACTTCTACTTGATATGATCCATCTGGTTTCTCTTTGTGTAGTGTATGGGACCTAATGCCATTCTTCAAAGAACTTTTATTTTTGACTAAGTATTTTATGATATACTAGGTGTCTGAAATTTTTAGGCTAGTATCTAATATTTTTCTATAAGAGAAATCTTAGATTTGTTGATAGTGTCGAGCCGTAATTTTCCAAAAGTTAAAAACAATAATCTCACACAGATATAAAACTAGCATGGGCCAAAATTAGACTTAACTCATGAACGAGGGAACATGGTAGAAGGAGCTTCAAGGGCATTTTAGAAACAAAGTTTATGGGGGTTTTTAAAAAGAGAAAATGTTAGAATAAGATTCCAAGTGCATGATAGAATCTGAGAGTTTATAGACATGAAATAAAAGAGAATGTTAGAATAAGATTCTGTCAGATACTAAACTAGTTATGCACAATAAAAGTGTAATCTTTGGAATTATCTTTTGTTCTAAACAAAAGTCTTCAGGTGAATATATGACTATATAATATCTTGACTAATTAACATATGGATACAGAGTCAAACACAAGTAAATGTTCCTAGAGAATAAAATAATTCAGAGAATGCCCTTTGCAAGCCACTGAAAAATATCCTGACACTTTCTTCTTATTTTTTTTTCTGACTTGTGGGTAATTTTCCTTAATAATATAATGCTGCAGGAAGTAGACATATGTAACAAATGTTAAAAGCTTTGTTATTATTGATTTTTTTTTCATTTTTATGTTGTATGTTTATGTGTTTGGGTAATCATTGAAACAGAGATATCATATTGCCTTGAGGAAAGCTACTTTATTTTATTTGCTAAGTTTGCATGACTTTTTCTATATTCTCATTGTGTCTGCTTGAAAGTTTTTGTTCTAACCTTCAAATTTACTTAATATGAATAAAGGTTTGTCTTGTATATAGCTAAGCTTAACATAGAAAAAAATGCATGAGACCATTATGAGTAAATTGGACCATGACCTGGGGAAACCTCAATATATGTATTTTAATTGATTTTATTTTTATTTTTTTTTAGTATTTTTATTGAGGTATTATATGTGTACATATCTTACCATTACCCCCCCACCCCACAACCACACATGCCCTCCCCCCCAGAGTTTTGCGTCTATTGTTTATGCTTATATGCATGCATAAAGTCCTTCGTTTGATTTCATAACTCCCCCACCTCTCCCTAACTTTCCCCCTGTAATTTGAAAGTCTGTTTGATGCTTTACTGTCTCTGTATCTATCTTTTTGTTCATCACTTTATATATGTATTTTAATTGATTTCTCCATTATCTGGGTTATTATTAAAGGTCTATCCTACCATGTCCAATGAGTAGGAAAATGAGACAAAAAATTAATAATAACCTGTAAAGGGTAAAACCCAGTGACTTAGTAAAACAATGTGTTATGTGTGGTTACTTTATATTCTTGCCCTAAAGAATTACTTGGAGGAGATTTTTGAAATGTAAATCTATAGAATGATTGATTTGGGAAATTTACAGAGACAAACTTGTCTATGCAGGCCATGCTCTAAAACTGATAGGAAATCCAAATACTGGCCTGATGTGTTCTTCTCTTACCCTCAAAGGAACAAGAACACAGTGGGAGCACTGATAATCATCGATTTAGCTAGTCTTCTTTTTCTTTTTTTCAAATTGACAAAGAAACACCCAACTACATTTGGAAGAGGAAGTAAACTTCATTGAGCCTCCTTAAACCCATCAGCTATTTTGACAATGAGTTATGGGACCTCATTAATTTGTCTACAACCTTGCTATAAGTAAACCTGGAGAAAAAGTCAAATTCATCCATGAACAAGACTGCAAAAGAAGGGCTTTGAGCAAAACATGTAACCTATGTTCCCAGCAGCCAGACAAGTAGACACAACCCAATTGGTCCCCAAGGAAATAAGACATTATTTACATAGGGGCTGCTGAAGTACCATTAGGAATAGACAGGAGGAGCCTGTGCCTACATTTACATGGTATTTCATGAAAAATCATATATTTCACAGGGAGACACACTGTGTCTGAGAATTAAATAGAAGCTATAATTTTATTACTCCACTTGTTTCCCCTTTTACAGTGGATTTTGGGAATTATAATTTCCTCAACTCCTTTTTTTTTTCTTTTCAAAAAGTAATCCATCTATATTAAAAATGAAAAAAAAGGGTGTGAAAGGTTACATTTTTCTCCCGTTCGTGCCACCACTTTGTGGCTGCTGAGGGACTATAGAAGACGTGGCTACTACTGTTTCATTAAAGCAGATCTGTGAGGTTCAGCTGCAGAACACGTGTTCTTTTTGAAAACGTACTCCATTAAATCCCCCTTCGTCTGCCAGTCCAGGTCCAGGAGAGTCTATATGTCCCTGCTCGAACGATCTGAATTCTGCCTCTGAGGCCAGGGACATAAAGTAAAAAATAATGAAGCTGCAACACAGCAATCTTAAAGGATGCCAGTTGCCTCATGACTGATAGGGTTCAGTAGTTGACACTGATAGTGACAAGACCAAGCCGAGGAGAATGCTCAGAACCCAGCTGCATTGGCGACAGCTCTGATAGGCTAGTTCCTGTGAAAGGCTGGAAAGAGTCTATATATATATTTTAGTAACAAAAATTGGAAGTGGCATCTTTTATTTCTCAATTTATTCAGGGACTGAGGTCTGATTAAGGGATTAGGAAAAACAGTTTAAATTATCTATAGATAATCTGTATAATTTCCCAGAATGAATGGGAAGAGAAAAACCTCTCACCTCAAATCAGAAATCATTTACAATTTAGAACAATATGTATGATTCCAAGATACTGGAAACTCATAGAGGATGGATTAAAGGGCATCTGGGCTACTTTCTGAGAGAGGTTACACAGGAAGAATGAAATCGAATAATTTTTTTCAATTATGTAAAATATGTTTGGTCGGGAGTGTGTGGTGGTGGTGGTGGTGGAAATATCTGACAGGAAATGAAAGAGAAAAGACTGATTGCTGCCAGATCACAGCCTATCTTTTTGCTTTCCTGAAAATTTTGGAATTATTTCTGGGAATTCAGAAGAGGAGAAATTACATTATCTAAATTATATTTCAGAAGCATAACTGTTTGTTGTCAAGAAAGAATAAGACCCTAGCAATACTTTAGTCAAATGGGGTACTCATTCTTAGGAGGAGGGTTATAGATTGCTAAGAAGGCCCAGCTGCTAAACCTTTGCATTACTGAAAATAATGAAAAAGTTAGGTGTAGATGCCATTTGAAGAAAGGATTAGACTACCAAAGGAAAAAAACAAGGTTCTCAAAGCTCTAATCTAAAAAAAAAAAATGATTTTTGCATTTGTCACCTCACAATGAACCAGAAATTAAGGCAATCTTCGAAGAGCTCTGGGCTTTCATTTTTTTGGATGGAATGCATCCTATGAAGACTGGTCAGGTTAGAATCTATATGATCCTATTAACCAATGTCACCCCAATAAATTTAATTTTAAAAAAAAGAATCTATAGCCATACATAGGGCATGAGTGATACCAAATTCACACAATCAGCTTAACCATAGATTTTCACATTCTGCAAGCTTAGCAACTAGTACAAATACAAAGCTTAAAGACAATGCCTCCTCGAAGTCACACTGAACTGTTAGACATTTCTGTAAGCTGGGAATTGAATAAGGCCACCTGGCAATTTTACAAGGTGAAAAAATGCTTTACTCAAGATGACAGTTTTTGCTTCTATTTCCCTGGTGTGAAATTTCACTAATTATTTGCTGCTGTAAGAGAATTTCACAGCATTAAGAAACTGAACTTAGATGATTATTGTCATGTTAGGACTTTCAGATTTATCCCTGCAGTGTTCTTAATTTCAAACACATTGATTATACCAGAAAGAAATATTAAATTCATTCATGGGACTCTATTTTTAAATAGTGGATTAGAAATATATTATAATTGGGGGCCCCAAGTCCTTCTGATCAAGGCCCCCCATAAAATGAAATATCATTGTTATATTATGTCTAATTCTAAGATAAATCTCCCATAACCACACTTACGGAGGACTTACTTTATCCCAAGCATTGTTCTATGTATTTTACAAATACTATCTTGAGTAATCCTCATACTTCCTAGGAGATAATTACTATTTCCTTATTTTCAGAAAAGCGAAGGCACAGAGAGTTACTTGCTGATAGCATGACACATAATCAATGAAAAAGTCACAATTTGATCATTGGCAGCCTGGCTCCAGAAATAGATATTATGTAGCTTTGCTCGTTTTACTTTCAAAGCAGATAGCATTAGATACCATATGGTAATGACTGATTCCATGTCTCTGTATGGTTATGAATGAGCTGTTTTCCTTTTTCGTTTTTTTCCTCTCCAAATGGCCTTTCTTCATTATCAAATGCTTAGCTATGCAATTGATTTATAGACCTTTGAAGATTGCTGCTTTTGTATCTGATGTGGTATATTTAATGATATATATCCTTAAACATACTGGTTACAGATGACTATGTTAATATGTACATAATGCATGATGTATTTTAATTCCTGATATATTTTAGAGAATAATGTCAATGCATGAGAGGCCACCAATCTGTTTCTAGTATAATTTTGAGTGCAGATTGCTGTAAATAAACAGATCCGAAATGGTGACAAAGATGACATAAATCCACTGAGGGTTTCAAAACCAAAATGAAATTATTACCAGTATTATCTCTAACATTCAAAAAAGGAAGAAATAACAAAACCAATTTAGCCTCCAGAGCCCAGCAAACTTGGGCCAGTATAAGTCATTTTAGCTCTGCTATAGCAAAGAAAAAATTTAATAACAAGACCTTAGTATTTTACCAGATGGTTCAAATATTGCATTCATGTTCACTGTCCTCCTTAATGACTATGAGGAGGATATTCAAGATCTCATTTCACTTTCAGAGCCTTTGCTTCCTTTGTTCTTAATGAACTTTAGTTAGGCCATGCTATATAAATAACTCAGTAACCAATCCATTTATTACCTATAGAAGTTGAATGTTAAGCTATACAGTAGCAATTCTTGTTTAGGAAAGTTATGTTTGTAAATTTCAACAAAGGACTTCTAATTCAGAAGAAACAAAATAAGATGTGTGTGTGTGTGTGTGTGTGTGTGTGTGTGTGTGTGTGTATGTGTGTGTGCATATATATGAGACAAGGTCATAACTTTAGAACATGTGATATTGAAAAAAATCATTTTTTCCTTAAAACAATATTAGATTTCTAGATGAGCCTAATACATACCTCCTGGGTTGTAGAAATATGTAATCTAGGTAAGTGAATCTAGGATTTTAGAAACAAGTGGAAGGAAGAAGAGGAAAGTAAGAGTCAAGTACATACTAGTCAAAATATTTGGACAGGTGTAATTTTCCTATAGGCTGACATCTTTGTTTTCTGTATCCTTTTCAACCTTCTGGTGTACATCTCTTCCCATGCATAGAAATGGTCCTTTGAGTGTGGGAAAACCCTTTGGATAGAATAAAGTATGAATATGTAAACATCCTTTCCTTTTATGCAAATAATCAGAATTCTAAAGCCCAAAACTTGGTTCTGCCACTAATGAGTTTTTTGACCTTAAGCAATTTGCTAAATCACACTATGTCTTCATATACTTAGCTTCAAAATGAAGACAATACTAGTAACTAGCTCATAACGTTTTTTATGCAGATAGATTGAATGGTATATGTCAAGCTTTTAGGAAAATAATTGACAGAATATAAGCAGTATGAAAATTTAGCTGTTATTATTGTTGTGTTCTCATTACTATTAATTAAGAAACAGGTATTGGAGCATCAATTTTGTGCCAAACTCTATACCAGAGGCAGGACACACACTATAACAAGAACAGTTTCTATATCAAAGAGTTTCAGGCTAGAGAAAAATGGAGATTGTCTGTTTTAAAGATTATCAAATGAGATACCAGGAGAAAAATCCATGGATAAAGAATAAAAAAATGTGTGAATGCTTTGAACCAAAAGTATCTGTGTTCAAGATGAACATGACTATCCAGGCATTGAAGTAGTGGGCAATTAACAGCAATCAAAAGAGCAAGAAATCAATTTCAATATTGAGAGATGAACAAGGGAATATGACAAGATTGTTAATGTTAAGCAACAGGTATTAGAATCCAAATTTGAGTGGTAGGAGTCCAGGCACCAGGAGACTTGAGGTAAATAGCAGAAACAAGTCATTAAGAAACCCCAGAGAACAGAGAAGAGAACTCAACTTTGGAGGAACTAGAATCCGACATCCCAAGACTGACTCGATGCAATTATTGAGCTGTTTTTCCTAGAAGTTCATTATTCCATATGCCTAGTGACAGGACTCAGCTCAGAATCTGAGGGCATAGTTTATAATTGGAATAACTCAGAGAAAAATCATAACAATTGACGTGAGAAAACCTGGCTTCCAAACATAGCAGCTATACAATCTTCCTGAGCATAGAGTGCCCATTTATGAAATACAGGTAATATTAAAACATTTTCTATTATGTAAATAAAGACAGAAAGTATTTTATAAGCTGCACTTATATAAATTATCTTAATTAAATGACGATGAACACAAACCTAAACATATTGGAAAATTGCAATTGAGGAACGAAATATTAGCCTGTGCAAGAACCAATGTATTGCTGCAGGTATTCATCATCTTGCTACAGTCCTAACTAGGACCATGGCATTCTCAAGCCCCTGGCTTCCCTAAAGTGCTCAGAGCAAAGCAGGAGATGAACCAGCATGAATTGACTCGTTAAATGAAATCACATTAATATGGGAAAGATTTTCAACACCTTCCTCCTTTTAATGCTATTTGTATTTTCCAAAGAAGAGCTTGTTGATCCCAAATTAAAATCCAAATGGGCCCAGCCAGTGTGGCTCAGTGGTTGAGTGTCTAACTATAAACCAGAAGGTCATGGTTCCATTCCCGGACAGGACATATGCCTGGGTTGTAGGCTCAATCTCTAGTGTGGGGCGTGCAGGAGGCAACCAATCAATGATTCTCTCTCATCATTGATGTTTCTCTCTCTCCCTTTTCATTCCTCTCTGAAATCAATAAAAAAAAAATTTTTAAATCCAAATGGTAGAATTTCAAGGAATATGACAAATTTTACATGAAAAAATAATGAAAAATGAAAAAAAAACCAAAATGAGACTGGTATGCATGGGAACCAAGGCAAGAGATCTAGCACGTTCCTGTTCCACACAGTTCCCTTCTCCCTTCCCAATTTGATAAATATTCTTTCAAACCTCTGTGTTATAGTTATTAGCTTTTTATTTAATTCCATAGCCATACTTATACTAGTGACAGAGGAAATGGGGCTGAGATAGGCTGGTCAAGAGCAACGTTTGCCCTTGACAGTTTGGTTCAGTGGATCAAGCATCGGCCTGTGGACTGAAGGATCCTGGGTTTGACTCTGGTCAAGGGCACATGCCCAGGTTGCGGGCTCAGTCCCTGGTGGGGGGCCTGCAGGAAGCAGCTGATCAATGATTCTCTCTCAATCATTGATGTTTCTATCTCTCTCTCCCTCTCCCTTCCTCTCTGAAAAATAAAAATATATTTTTTTTAAAAAAGAGCACCATTGTGAGTACAGGCTAAAACAGCTTTAAATATTAGAAAGTGAGTGATTATTTCTAATAGGAGAAATAATGAAAATATTAGATATGAAATTATGAAAGAATTAATCTACATCATAGCAATTCTGATCTAAACATTCACTTTATAACAGACATAGTTCACTAAACTGATCAGAATTCCCCTCCAGAGCTTTGAAAGATCTTCTTTCTCCTGAAATATTTTTTAGAATCTACAATACTCCTAAAAACTTTAAAGTTATGTACCTTCAGCATACTTACATGTGTGATGGATCTGTTATAATTCAGGAGCATATCAAATGCATACACTCTTAAAACACTTTAATTAGTTTTTTAAACATTTCTGCCAATCTTTTTCTATATGCAAGATGCTCTACTGTTAAATGGTACATTCCAGAATTCTCTCAATTACATGGCTTCTAGAAGTTTGGATTGGAGTGATCAGTAAAATATAAATAATGTGAGATTTCTGTTTCATATTGCTTTATCTGGACATTGAGGCTTAAAAAAACCTATCAATTAAATACTAATTATATTTTTTAAAACATAAATAATTTTTCAACAAAGGGAATTAAAAGTTCACCTAATACAGGAATTATGAGAATCATTGATTTCTTTCCCTAATGTAATGTATTTTGCTCTATAAAAAACTCACTTATACAAAAATACACTATATCTTTTTGTTTTAGTAGCATCAGAAATATTTCTGAACTCCTACTCTCCCACTGAAAGTAATTAGAAAATTAAAGAATGTGCTTCCAGTTATTTCTAGCTCTACCCAGATACAAATAATCCAGTATAAACCTCAGTAGTAACATAAAGAATCTCTTTGCTTCACTGAAATAAAGTTTTGAAGTAATCATAACATTTTTTGTACCCAGAGAGGTACTATTTCTGAACATTTGTATGGCACTTTTATTGTTGAAGTGATTTATAATTGCTTACTTTAATTATTCTATGCCTTTAGCTACAGTCTGTGGTGTCACAAACAAAAACAAAAGTGAGACATATCTACAAAAGTATATGTACTTTTCCAATGTTTTCTTTATAAGCATCTGTAAAGCAAGTCATCATATGATTTATTATTTGCATATTAGAAAGAATTTTAAATATAGAGTTGATAATTTTACTCTAGATATTTACAATATAGATATTATTGCACTAATATAAGGTAACTAGAGATATTAACATGGAAAATATACAAGTATTTGTCTTATGTGTAAAAGTAAGCCATATAACTTTATGATATAATAAGCAACTTCATGTTTAGACTGGATATATATCATCTCCTTTCATTAGTTAGTAATTGGGGTCAACTTCTTGAGGCATCAAACAATTTCAAGAGATGTATAATTAGTGGAAAGAACACAGTTACCTCAAAGGAGAGGGAATCCAGAAGGTGGGTTGATTTGAATAAGTGTCTAAATCTAAGGCAGCTTTAAATGACTGCTTGCAAAATAGAAGGTCACCGTGAGTGTGGTTAGCCTGGTCAAAGTGGGAGATAGAAGAGACAGATGACAAAGGAGCACAGATGTCAGATTTGAACTGATGCTATTTTTGTAGATTGAACAGTATATTACTTTCCTTATCATAAACTTGGTGGCTTATACAAACAGAAATGTATTCTCTCACACTTCTGGGGTTCAGAAGTCCAAAATGGAGAGGTGGGTAGGGCTGCACTCCCTCTTTCTATGCTAAGGGAGGATCTGCTCTTGCCTTTCTCAGCTCCCCGTGGCTCTGCCCTGCTTCCTCAGTTTGTAGCAGCATAATTCCAACCTCTGACTCAGTCTGCACTTGTTCGTCTTCCTAAGTCTTCTGTGTGCCTTTTTGTCTCTTTTAAGGACACTCTCTATGGACTCAGGACCCACCCTAATCCAGTATGCTCTCATCTTTATCCTTACCTTAAGTACATTTGCAAAGATCCTATTTCTAAATGAAGTCACAATCTGAGATTCCAGTGGACATGAATTGAAGGGGGGTGACTCACTATCCTATCTTATAATAGACAAATATGCAAATTGACCATACCTCCGACACACCCACAAGCCACGCCCACCATCCAATAAGAGTGAGTATGCAAATTAACCCAAACCAAGATGGCTACAGCCACAGAGAGCAAGGTTTCCTAGGTAACAGAGGAAGCCAAGCTTTCTGCCAGCTGTTGCAGGCCTAAGCCTCCACTCAAGCTACAAAGTTTCAATTATAGAAGGTAAACAAATTCAAACAAATGGCGGCATAATGGAGCTTGAGAGAGCAGGCCAGGGTTGCCGCCGGCAACAAGGGAAGCAAAGCTTTCCGCACACCCTGGCCAGGCCCACCCGCTTAAGGCAACAAAGTTTCAATTATAACCCCAGCACAAATGGCTGTGGGCCTCGAGGGAGCCCCAGGCTTGGCTCTGCTCCAGGCTACAAAGTTTCAATTATAGAAGGAAAATAAATTCCAGATACCAGGGCCTCCTCTTGGGTTGCCAGGGGGCATGGCCCACCTGCAAACCACCACAAGCCCCTCGCTCAGGCCGCCCCATGCCCCAAGGGAATCCCACCCTGATCAGGGACACCCTTCAGGGCAAACCAGCTGGCCCCCACCCCTGTACCAGGCCTCTATCCTATCTAATAAAAGAGTAATATGCAGATTGATCATCACTGCAACACACAATATAGCTGCCCCCATGTAGTCAAAGATTCTGCCCCCATGTGGACACAAGATGGCCACCACAAGATGGCCAGCAGGAGAGGGCAGTTGGGAGGCACCGGCCTGCAAGGGAGGGCAGTTGAGAAGGACCAGGCCTGCAAGGGAGGGCAGTTGGAGGTGATCAACCCTGCAGGAGAGGGCAGTTAAGGGTGACCAGGCCGGCAGAGGAGGGAAGTTGGGGGCAAACAGGCTGGCATGGGAGTGGTTAGGGGGTGATCAGGCTGGCAGGCAGAAGCAGTTAGGGGCAATCAGGAAGGCATGCAGGTAAGCAGTTGGGAGCCAGCAGTCCTAGATTGTGAGAGGGATGTCCGACTGCCCGTTTAGGCCCGATCCCTGGGATCGGGCCTAAACGGGCAGTCGGACATCCCTTGAGGGGTCCCATATTGGAGAGTGTATAGGCTGGGCTGAGGGACAACCCCCCTCCGTGCACGAATTTCGTGCACTGGGCCTCTAGTAGAAAATAATAAGAGATTTTTTTTAAAACTTGTGAAAAAGAATGGAGGGAGAGTAGATGTGTGGAACACAGAATAGTCATAAATATGCCTTATTGCCGAAGCCGGTTTGGCTCAGTGGATAGAGTGTCGGCCTGCAGACTGAAGGGTCCCAGGTTCGATTCCGGTCAGGGGCATGTACCTTGGTTGCGGGCACATCCCCAGTGGGGGTTGTGCAAGAGGCAGCTGATCGATGTCTCTTTATCATCGATGTTTCTAATTCTCTATCCCTCTCTCTTCCTCTCTGTAAAAAAATCAATAAAATAAAATAAAGAAATAGCCAATTGAACCTTCAAAAAATAAATATGCCTTATTGACATCAATGTACAAAATACCATTTTTAATGTCCTGAAACATATATACCATTAACTATCTGTGGAAATAAGAATGTTAATATTAGGGAAGGATGATGAATAGAGGTATTCTTAATTAAATTCTGGTGGAATTGAATACATTGTTTCCTGTCCCTCATGATCCCAATAAAATGACAGTAAAGAATCCTATATAATAAAAGGCTAATATGCAAATTGTCCCCTCGGGAGTTCGACCAACCAGGAGTTTGACCGCTTGCTGTGAGATGCGCTGACCACCAGGGGTTGGCACGGAATGAAGGAAGGCCCCAACTGGCAGCTGTCAGCCAGGGGAAGCAAGGCTCCAATCGGCCCTGATGGTCGGCCAGGCCTAGGGACCCTACCCATGCACAAATTTTGTGCACTGGGCCTCTAGTAGATAATAATGGAATAGCGTTATAATATATGCAACAAAAGATACCAATGAGAAGCAAGCCAAGTCATTCCACAAAACCCTAGCAATCATGGCATAGGGGAACTAGAAACTACAGATCCTAAGGTAAGTTATGGGACTGAAAACAGGCTCTGTCTAAAACTAACAAATCAATAAATAGAAATATAAGCACATTGTATTAGAAGTCAGATGTTGAATATTAAATAAAAAAAGCAAAAGTATAAGGGAGGGTGACAAGGATGAGGAAGGCATAAGCAGTTTTTCATTTTGTGCTTATTAGTATGATTTAATGTTTTTACATTATGTTTTAAATTTATTTTTCAATTATAGGTGACATAGTAAACTAGAATGGAGAATAATATTGACAGAGATTTTAAAATGCCATTAAAACATACAAAATAGCAATTAATAACTGTATTCATTGAACATTAACTTGGAGACTGGCACAATGCTAAGCATTTTGCTTGTTCTAATTCATTGGACACAACACTCCTCAGACTAGGTGACATTATTATCAACTCTATTTTAGAGATGAGGAACCATAATAATTTGCATAGATCACACAGCTCTTAACTAACAAAGATGAGATTCACACGTAAGGCTTTCTGCTTCCAAATCCCGTTTATTGGTGGACTGTAGCATACTGTGGAGACAAAACCTTTGTCTGAGGCCACCGAACCCAGTGATTCTGATTGGGTTAGATGACAAAACATGCCGCTGCCAGCATCCTATTACAACTAGGTTAAAGGGGAAGGAGTCTACTTTGAAATATCCAGTAGGATATTCCCAGTTAACAGCCAATACAGAAGGACCATTTTAAAGCCCCAGATGGTTATCCTCTGAAATATAAGTATGTATTATATATTGAATATGATATTAGAATACCTAATTACCATTCTTTGTTTTAGAAAAGAGAAAACACAACGAATAAATATTCTTTCTGTTCATTCCTAAGTGTAACCTAATAGGGTAACTTTATTATGTCCCCATTTTCACTGGGTAGTTCCAGGCTATGCCTCTTATTCTGTCATAATTGTTACTAGGCATAATGATTTTGATGTCCAGCATAAGGATCGATGGAACCCCATTTATTCTCATAAAGTTCCAATACAGGTGGTAAGTTATATAGTTCTCGCTATAATTTATGGAAGCCACAGTCATCACGCTTAGATATTAACGCTTTTTTTCATTGTGGAAGTAAGGCACTGATTTAGAACTTCCACCTACTCTGGGATTCGTCTGGCTCTTTAACTGAAATGCTTGCTATGAAATGGGACTTGGGCAGTTCCATCAAAGTCCCCTTCTTTTGGCAGAGGGCTGGAATTTGGGGATCAGTAAGGCCAGGCATCTTCCTACTCCTCCCTCTAGCTCCCAGTCTAATTAGGTTGCAAACAAGAGGAACACCTAGGTGTCCCTTACCTTTAAATATACCCTTGGGTTCCCCAGCAATTTACACCCCAGACTTCACCACAGACTTGTAAATCTCTGAACTGTGTGATATGCCACCCCCTTTCCTTCCTGTGAGCTCAGTGGCTCCTGTGGGGAGAGAGACACTTGTAAGTCCCAAGATTTACAAGAGCACTGTGCTTTCTAAGGTGTAAATTGCAGGGAAACTCCAGAGTGCAGTTAAACACTGAAATGTGGTAAGCATCATGCCCCTCTGGGCTCTGGGGCAGCAGTTACTGAAAAAGGGAAGAGAAACAGGAGAAACACTTGGGCCCCAAGTCCGTCACCAGAGTGTGCCAACATTGGAGGCATCCAGGATTCAGCAGAGACATACAAGCATATCCTTAATAGTGTGTGATTTTGGTTGTCCTGTTAAGAGTTGAGCATAATCAATTTAACATTTAACTGCCACGAGCCTAGTTATGAAATGGTTGTAGCACACCTATTCTTTAAGCAGTACAGTTATTAAAATTGTATTTCATGTTTGTTTCCTCGCCATTCATCTCAGCTGCGCTATCACAGGTAAATGTCATAGCCAGGACTGAAAGCAAATGTATGAATTGTCTTGCCCTAGATGCTACGTCTACAGATTGAAACTAGGGAGGGCCATGGAAAGAGTCCCGCACCAAAGTCACAAGGTAGCGAGCACCAGTTGCATCAAATAAATGAAGTTCATAAGGGGAGGCCTCTCTGCTCTATTTTGTTCTGGAATGGAATACCTTCTCTGCACAGGATTTCGCGTCTGTCCAAGACAGTGTTGAAAAGGCTGTGGCCCAAAATACTGTTCCCTTGACCGAAAGATATTCATATACAGAGCGACGTGCAGGTGTGATTGTCCCAGTGCCCATTGGTGCCGTGAAGGAGGGCCCCAGGATTTTCTCTAGAAGTCATAGTTCTACTTGCCAAATGTATCACCTCCGACTCCCAGGTGCAACTATACACACGGAGAAAAGAGCCCATTCCAGCTTACAGGTTTCTTGCTTTCAAGTCAATGTTGTTGCCTTTGGCTCCTGAATCTCCATTTCTCCTTCACCTGCTTTGAGAAAGAGGTGACACCCTGTTCTCTTCCAAATGATGAAATGCTAACAACACAGTTTCTCCATTTTGGAGAACTGGGTAGAACGACTTCATTTCCAAATAATCGTACCCTCACTTTTCCATGTTTTATGCAGGAATCCTAAGGCATAGGATAGAATTTACTGGCGTTTTAGAGTTTCCAATCCAGCCGCACTAGGAGTAAAGGGAAATGGAAAAACAGATGTAATTCTGAAGCTTCTTGCTGCCAAGAGAAACAAGAACCCACTGGCACATTCTCTCTCTTTTCTTCCTTTGTGTCTTGGGTTGCGCCAGGCTGTCCTCCCAGCAGCCTGGGGTCTTCCAGGGTCTTTGTTACCTTCATGTGGAAAATTTGTGTGTTCCTATGAAACGCTCTGCTCTTTTTGTTCCCATATTGCCCCATCCTATGCCTTCATCTGCAAACTGTTCATACTCCTCTTAAGAGATTTGAATATTTTAGTTTTAACTCCCTTATTTTCTCCTTTTAGCTTACTTGCTTATATAACTTTATATTTTTCATTGTCATATTATTTTAAAATTCTTCTTTGTTCTATCCTATTTATGGACTTTAGGAACTATTTAAAAATATATTTTAAATGTATTTTACTCCTCCTAGTTTCATTCACTTATCTAGATACTACCATCCCATGTTTTTTCCTTATGCATCTTTTTTTCCATTTTTATTTTTCCAGATGTTTAACAGAATGTTTGAGAACATGGAATTTGGAGTTGACTAATGTGGTTCAAATCTCTTACTATTCACCAATTCTGCAATTTACTTAGCCACCATAAGCCATATTTTCTCCATCTATTGAATTGAGATATTAATACTTGACAATTCTGTTGCAAAGATTGAGTATAATAATGTTTGAAGCAGTCAATCACAATACTTGGCTTGTAGTATAACCTCAATAAATATCATTACTATATTAATCTATAAGCCAAAGGAAATATGGAATACATTTTTTATTTATTTAATAAAGTGAAACACAGGGAAATGTGAACATTTAACTGGAGGTAAAAAAAAAAATCTTACAGCACCCAGTGTAATTTTAGCAACACAACTTGAGGACATACGTTGAATGTAATTTGCAAAAGGTAGCTTAATGTTAAAATAAGAACTTGACCTGTAGAGCCAGACAAGTTTTTTGTTCAAGTTACTATTCCTCTTAATTTGTTATGTAGATGTCATCAAACCACTCACCTTTTTGATCCTCAATGTTAGCATCTATTAAAGGTAATAACACATATGATACGGTTGTTGTAAGGATCACAAAGCTGCTCTCCTTTCGTCTGATCTATGATGTTATAGGGTCAGTAATTTGGGAGTGAGTCTGAAAAGTTTTCACTTGTACTAGGGAAAACATACATAGCCAAATGATTTCCATTGAGCCAAATGACACATTTTTTTCAATATGCATTGATAATAGTAGTTCACACACTCTGTTTAGAGGCAACAAATGAATAAGTTATTCTCGAACTTGGAAGAGCAGTTTGATATCTTTTGTAAACCACATTATGCCTTAAGTGCTCAAATCGGACATAATTTAAGCATATGTATGTGGACAGCCAAAAAGTTAGGTTCAATGACCTCTAGTGGTTCTTTCCAATGGGTTTCTGATTTATTTTCAAGAGAAATCTCTATGGAACTGACCTACAGGCCTGCTGAGCTTTCTGGATTTGATAAGAGCTCACTGAGTCTATAAAGCCATAGGCAAAGTCTTAGGTTACACATTTTAAAGCTACTCGACTCCTAAAGGATAAGCTGTTGTCTTGGAAACATTTAAACCAATAGACACTAAATTTAGAATTTTTAGTCTAATATATTTCCCTCTTTTTTTAAGTAAAAACTTGGCCTCTTTATTCACACTGATAATGAATGTCACACATGCTTTTTCATATACTGAAATTTTACTACATAAGAAAATATAAATGTTTCTAAAATGTGTGGATTGGTATTTAAGGTTTTAAAAGGTCATTCTACATCAATTATATCAATTTTGTATTAAATTTATCACTAAAATTATAAAATTGACTTCATAATTACAAATAGTATATATCAATCTTTTCTCTTTTTCTATGTGTTGGGAATTCAAAGATGACATAAAGGTTGTTTTACTTTTAAACAGAAAATGAAGTGAGAAATACTATTACACTATGTCTGTGAAATAAAATAACCATAATAGAAAATTAAAACAATGTGTTTCCCCAGAATTGATAATATAATAAAAACCTCGGGGTCTGTCAACCCCCAGAGGTGTTTAGTGAGAG
This sequence comes from Eptesicus fuscus, assembly GCF_027574615.1. Taxonomy (NCBI): domain Eukaryota; kingdom Metazoa; phylum Chordata; class Mammalia; order Chiroptera; family Vespertilionidae; genus Eptesicus; species Eptesicus fuscus. The sequence goes on from NC_072478.1 coordinate 67,247,875, forward strand.
GTTATCAATATCATTTATGTAGCATTAACCTAACTAATAAGCTGCTAAAGAAGCTTATTAGTGAATAAGGCAATCCAAGGTCAGGAAGAAAATGATTCAACTTACCTGTGTGGTGGGGGCATGAGGCCTGGGTGGGGGGAACAGGACGAAGAGTTTCTAAAAACCTGAAGAAGCCCTAGTTGGTCTGGATCAGTGACTACAGTGTTGACCTCTGGACTGAAGGGTCCCAGGTTTGATTCCAGTCAAGGGCATGTACCTCAGTTGCAGGCTGGATCCCTAGCCCTGGTTGGGGTGCATGTGGGAGGCAACCAATTGATGTGTCTTTCTCATATCGATGTTTCTCTCTGTCTCTCTCACTCCTTTCCACTCTCTAAAAATCAACAGAAAAATATCCTCAGGTGAGGATTAACAAAATAAAATAAAATAAAATAAAATAAAATAAAATAAAATAAAATAAAAACCCGAAGAAAAAATATAGGATTAGGTCAGGCAGCTCTGCTGTTGTTATTTTAACATATATATTTTGTATTAAAATTGTACTTCTTTCTCACATTTGTGATGAGTTTAATATAATATTAACCATGAATAATGCTTTACTGGGAGAAGTAGTAACTGCCATAAAATATTTAAAGTGTTAAAAAATGCTGGCATTTCACTTGGCCGGCATGGCTTAGTGGTTGATCATTGACCTATGAACCAGGAGGTCATGGTCTGGGTTGCTTGTGGGCTCAATCCCCAGTGGGGGCGTGTACAGGAGGCAACTGATCGATGATTCTCTCTCATTATTGATGTTTCTATTTCTCTCTACCTCTCCTTTCCTCTCTGAAATCAATTTAAAAAAAGTGGTATTTGTTCAAGCAACAATAGATAAAACTACTGTACTTTGGAAAATCATTTGAAAATGTACAGGTATAAATATAGGTGTAATATCAGAGATATTAATGCTTCTTGAAATTAAACTAAACATGTAAATGATAAAATTTTTACCTTCTTTATATGCCTGTTCACTTTAGCCCCCATGATAATAATTTAATTAATTCAATGTTCTTAGCCTCATGTAAATCAGCAGTTTTCCTTATTGCTTGCTTAAAATTAAGTCCACTTTCAATCTATCTTTCTAGTCCTAAAAGTAGTAAGTACATATTAGTTGATAAGAAGTAAGTCAACATATCTATCATTAATGCAGCAAGGCAATTAGTCCTCTTGGTTAGAGAAATCCACTCTCCCAGAAAATTATTATTGATGTTTCAACCAATAGATGACTTAATGTCTCATTAGGCCACAGGCTCGAATAGCAGCATATCTAGGAATAGTAGATGTGCTACTGAAATTATGAAATATAGACATTTAAAAAATAATAGCAGAACTGTACCTTTTCCAGGTGCACACACTATGTCAGCCGACTTCTGACACTCAAGAGAGCCAAGTACCTTTACTGTTTTTACACTTAAGTTAGGATTTGTGAGCTATTTTCTAAAATTTTTAAACACTTCTACCTTGACTATTTATCTTTGTGTGTGTGTGTGTGTGTGTGTATTTATATATATATATAATTATATCTGAAGATATACAGATAAATAATTGTGAGCATATTGAGATTCTACTATAATTTATGCACATATTCTCATTGCTCCTAATTTTCCCATCCTATTAATGATTAATAATGAAAATGTCCTATTATTTAGCAAGGAAATTACTTTCCTTAATGGCCATAAAATCTGATGTAGATGAAAGTTGATTGATGATAGTAAAGAGGCACAGAGAAAATTTCCTGACACAGATCAGTTCCCACCACACTTTCCTGATGACCACACCCTCTCCCTGATTTTTCCCTCCTTATTCCATGGGAGGCAGGGTCATCCACTGTCCTCTTCATTAGGGCTCTTCAATTCACCCACCTTTGTGTGTATATGATGTCTGCAGATTAGGAGCACATTCTGTATAATAGATCTCTCACTGGAATACGAAAAGAGGTTATCATTCATTGTTGTTGTTTTTTTATCCTAAGAAAATATAGAGGATATTTATCATGGAAAAGAGCAAAAAGAATTACGACTTATGTTTCACAAATAATGTCTAGTTTCACCTGCCATCATGTTATATTTTCTGCCCTCTGGGACATCAGGATTTTATATTGCATTCATAGTGCAAGAGGGTTGGAACATTGCACTACAGAAGGAGGTATGTGTCTTTAAATTTTGTCAGGCCTGTATGACTGGATAATGAATACATGGGCTATAGATGGGGAATATGTAGAAACCCAGGAACACCTTTTGCTCTAAGGATACTCATTCCTTTCATGTTTTGTTAACATTCAATATTATTTTGTATTGATTTTAGATGTACAGCTTAGTGGTTAGACAAGCATATATCTTATGCTTCCCTTAATATTTCCATTACCCCACCTGGCACCATAAATAGTTACCACAATATTATTAACTATATTCCCTATGCTTCACTTACATCCCGAGACTATTTTATAAATACTGATTTGTACTTCTTAATCCCTTCACCTCTTTCACCCAATCCTCCAACCCTCTTCCCCTCTGACAAACATCAGTCTTTTCTCTGTATCTATGAGTTTGTTTCCATTTTGTTTGTTAATTTATCTTATTAGTTAGATTCCAAGTTTAAGTAAAATCATATGGTCTTTCTCTTACTGATTTATTTCACTGAGATAATACCCTCTGGTTCCATCTGGTTACAAATGGTAAAAATTTCATTCTTTTTTATGGCTGAGTAATATTCCATTATAAATATGTACCACAGCTTTTTTTTTTTTTTTTTTTTTTTTTTTTTTAAATATATTTTATTGATTTTTTACAGAGAGGAAGAGAGAGGGATAGAGAGTTAGAAACATCGATGAGAGAGAAACATCGACCAGCTGCCTCCTGCACACTCCCCACTGGGGATGTGCCCGCAACCAAGGTACATGCCCTTGACCGGAATCGAACCTGGGACCCTTGAGTCCGCAGGCCGACGCTCTATCCACTGAGCCAAACCGGTTTCGGCTGTACCACAGCTTTTTAAAAATAGGATACTTATTCAAGGATACTTATTCTTGAAATAAAATATTTTCTTGACTTCCTTGGCAGCTGGTGCAACACTGAGATAAAAATGTTCCCACTCTTTCTCCCCAAAATCTAATCCCTCAAATAACATCTATCTCAACTAGGTAAGACAGGTTTTTGTTTATACAAACTTGTATTTACACAAAATAATTTATATAAAACTAGAGGCCTGGTGCAAGTAATTTGTGGGGGGAGGTCCCTAAGTCCAGCCTGTGCCCACAGGGAGTGGGCCTAAGCCGTCAGTCGGACATCCTTAGCACTGCCATGGAGGCAAGAGAGGCTCCCGCCACTGCCGCTGCACTCACCAGCCGTGAGCCCGACTTCTGGCTGAGCAGCGCTTCCCCTGCGGGAGTGCACTGACCACCAGGGGGCAGCTTCTGTGTTGAGCATCTACCCCCTGGTGGTCATTGCGTGTCATAGTGGCCAGTCATTCTGCCATCGGGCTGAAACTGGCTCTCCGACATCCCCCGGATTGCGAGAGGGTGCAGGCCAGGCCGAGGGACCCCACTGGTGCACGATCAGGGCCGGGGAGGGATATGGGAAGTTGGCTAGATGGGGAGGGACTGTGGGAGGCTCCAGGGCATGCCTGGCCCATCTCACTCAGTCCTGATCAGCCAGACCTCAACAGCAAGCTAACCTACTGGTCAGAGCGTCTGTCCCCTGGTGGTCAGTGAATGTCATAGTGAGCAATTGAGTGGCCTTAGCATATCATTAGCATATTATGCTTTGATTGGTTGAACAACCAACTGGATGACCGGACACTTAGCATATTAGGCTTTTATTATATAGGATTGCTCATAATTGTATTTACATCTCAAATACAGTTTCAGACATAAGATAGGCATAATAACTTTTTTTCAGTAAATAATTCCTAGGAAAAAAACTAACAATAATATTTGCCCTAAAATATCTTCCCATTAGCATAACATAATACTAAGAAGTTTGGACAAGTAGAACATCTTCTTTAAGTTAAGCTTTTTTTTTAATGCTATGGACACATCAATCAAAATGCAGATATAGTATTGCAAAAATAATTTTCCCACTATGAGAACACACTGACTACCAGGGGACAGCTCCTGCGTTGAGCGTCTGCCCTCTGGTGGTCAGTGTGCATCATAGTGACTGGTTGACCAGTCATTCTGGTCATTCCACCGTTTGGTCACTGGGCTTTTATTACATAGGATTACCATCTGTGCCATACATGGTCCACTCTATGCAGTTCTTCCATTAGCTGTAAGCACCAGGCACCTCAAATTTCCCTAAAGGTGGAACATCTCAAATTTATTTAAAATATCTCTCTACATCAAGATTTCTTGGGTTAGTAGTTAATAAGTGTGTATATTGCTCTGTCCTACCCTAGAAATATTGAACCTTTGAAGGTGGACTGAAGAAATCTCTATTTTTATAATTTCTCAGATAATTCTTACACACTTCGAAATCTTGTCCCAAGAAAGGTCAAAAGATATTACATTGAATGGTAGCAAAATGTATACTTACAGAATGTGTGTCCGCAAATATATATGAAATTATCCTATTAAATGCCAACCTAGAAACAAATTGAAATCAAATTTCTTATTTTACAAATGTCCAAAATTGGAAATAAGTTGAGATTTTAAATAATTTTTTTCTTTTTTTTTTTTTTCTGTTTCACTTAAGAATTACCACAGTTCATGGCTATTACTCTCAGTTGTGAAAGTAAACACTTGTAGAATTCGTAGGCTGTGTCTTTTTTTTCCAATTGAATCCATTGGAACCCATGAGGTTATGTGGCTTCCACCTTGAATAATCAATCAGCCACAGGTCTTCTCAAAATTGACCCAGTCATGTCCAGAAAGTTTGTTAAGCATTCAGTAAACCTAATTCAATTTTAAATTTTGTAACCAGACCTTTCATTGGGTGTGTCTCACTTAAATTGATTATAATTTTAAAGAAAAGTGTTATATATCCCAATGACTCTTCTAATAGCATAGAAGCCAAAACCTAGGGTATGGTGGGGGGAAAATGTTTATTCTCTGCTATTTCCCAAGTACATAAATTTTTTGTCTCCAATTTTACATACTTTCTTAGTAATAAGAAACTGGTCTATACCACACTCAGTCCTACTTTACCACATTCTAGAGGCAGGGGTGAGGGTAGAATACCTCCAAATTACGATTATATTCCACAGTCTGTAGAGGCGCTCTCTCCCACTACAGATAAACCTACAAACTAATGTTTGCTTATTAAAATTTCAATGCAAGATACTTGAAAAAATACACAAAATTAATGTATAAGTAACTGACAAAATTGAATATTAAGATAATATTGAAAGCTTCCCTTCTGCATTTTGCATATTTGATGTTACTGAATTCCTTCAATAACACTCATGATATGAATCTGATCATGAAGAACATAGAATAACACACACCAGATCGCATAGGTACCTCATCTTAAAAACTGTCCAATTTTCAATAAGGGGAGGGCGGCTCATGGTACAAATTTCATACTAAAGACATGTCAAAATCACCAATAGTCTAACTGTATTGAAAAAAGTGTCTACAACACACTATTTTTTGTACTAATAATTCAAAGTACATAAAGAAAAACAAGAGAGAATCTTCTTGGCTGGTCTACATACACAGAACATGAAAGCTTTAGAAGGTCATGAGTTTAAAACATTTGAGAAACAGGGTTTCACAGGGTCAAGCTAATTAAGGGCATGGCTCCAAGTCCACCTCATTAACCACAGACATTGGCAGCTCTTGGAGTGTGAAGCTGGGAGATGACTGGGGTTAGCCTCGCCTCCTAAATCATCTCTCATTAGAGCTAAGAAAATCAGACTATAAAACTTTTCCCTTAACATCCAGAAACCATCTATGACTGTTTAAAGCACCATGTCTACTCTCTTACATGAGGAATATGCCTCTCTCTTCTTCCATTATCTTGTCAGCATGATCTTTTGAATTTTAACATATTTTTGCTTCTAGCATTTAGGGATAGAAATTAAACTTTACTTTTTCTCTTTTACATATATATTTATTTCTAATCCCTTAAAATTGATAATTCAACTGTAATCTAAATTATACAAACCTTTACCTCTGCTAGTCATTCGAGCTCATCAATTTAGACCAGTAAACCCCCTCTCTTTTTTATTATTATAACAGCAGGCATTTTTTTTTTCAGGAAATGAGGAGGAATTATAACCCACATATTCAAGAAGAGTGTAGAGGAGAAACTGCCTAAATTCTCTGATTTGTCTGCTCAGAATCACACGCTTTTCAATAATGTGAATGAAGCCAGTCCTGCCAGCAATTTCCAGGAGTAGCAGACCTCTCCTAACACTTTTTTTCCAACATTAAAAATGTCAGGTTGCCTAACAGACCACCAAACAAATGTCCCACTATTACCTGGGGTAGTCATTCATACCTTGTAATCACCTACACAATGCCACAGTTTTATATTGCATTTCAGTCCAAAGGTGGACAACACAATATTTATGTGCCTCTATGGGATAAAATATTCAGTGCCTTTTATAAAAGCTGTTTCACTGAAGCTACAAAAAATATAGATGCTTTCTTTAGTGTAGCGTGATGACTATATCTGTGACTCTTTTCTCACGGAGCTTTAAAATACACAGACTTGAGCCAATACAATGGCTTTGGAATAATCATTAGGCAATAGACAATACAGTTTGTATTAGTTCATGCAGCCATTTGTTTATCAACATTGAACACCTATCTAATGCCAAGCATATGCAAGCTTTAAAAGTTTCAAGAAAAATACTATTCCCTTTTCCTTATGAAGTGTATGGTTTATTGAGGGACAGATAATAAATAATTATATCACCTCAGTCAGTGCCGCAATGCAGACAATAGAAAGTTTTACCATGTCCAGCAGACAAGGTCACACATTTTGCCTGAGGAAGGAAGGAGAGTTTTGGGTAGGTTCTTAGAGAGTGAAGAGAAGTCCTATGGTAGAGAACATGGCTGTGAGTGTGGGAAAGGGAAAAGGCAGTGGTAGGCACAGAAGTAGAAAGGTGTCTATGAAGAAGATAGGACTTCTGAAAGTGTGTTGAATATTTTAGCATGGGTGGGAGGTGAAGAGAAAGCTTGTAGGGGTGACATTGGTAAAAAAAAAAGTTAAATGGAGCATACTTTTTTTTTTTACTTTAACAAATCTATTTCATTAAGACAAGAGTAAGAGATTCCAGGCAATACAGTACCGATGACCATCGAGGCTTTCATTAGATTGAAATGGTGGACCAAAAGACCAATCTTGGATTAGAAAATCTCTACTTGAAAAGATCTGTTGTTATGATTTCCTTGGGGGTGGTTGGACATTTCCTGGCTTTTGATACACACATATTAATACCTGTCTTGGGCTAGCAACTTGCATCTCCCTGGAGCTCATTCTGCAGCACATGCAATCAGCCAGCTGTCAACGACTTTCGTATTAGGAAGATAAATCTGGGTTCATAAGATCTTTGTTTTCTGTACTTTATCCTCCCCTTCTTGAACTTCCTGCTTATGGAATTTTACCTACTCTATAGTTGATATTTCTGTTCTCTCTCATCCCATTCTTTTTTTAAAATATATTTTTATTTATTTCAGAGAGAAAGGGTGAGGGAGAGAGAAATGGAAACATCAATGATGAGAGAGAATCGTTGAAAGGCTTCCTGATGCATGCCCCCTACTGGGGAACGAGCCCGTAACCTGGGCATGTGCCCTTGACCAGAATCGAACCCAGGACCCTTCAGTCCATAGGCCGACACTCTGTCCACTGAGCCAAAGCAACAAGAGCTCATCCTATTCTTACTCTTCTTGGTAGAGTCTACTAATGCACCAAGATCACCGACCAGAAAAGGAATATGAGACAAGAAAGCATTCATCCTTTTGCCATCAATTTAAGTTCTGACTTACATTCCTAACCTTTGTACCTAAGAAAATCTACTTTGGGAGCTTGAGTGTTCATGAAATCCTGACCTTAAAATGTCTGAAAATTTAGTGAGAAAATTAGAAGTGAAAATACTTCTTTTTGAAATGATGAGGAGGTTTTGGTTTGGTTTTATTTCTTGAAAGAGGAGACTCATCTCCACCCTTAGAGCATACCATTCCTTTGTGGTGAAATCAATTAATCGGGCCATTAGTTCTGCAAATGAAAAGCAAAGACCGCAAACTGAAATGCAGTTGTTTAATACTACATAGATCAAAGGAGCATTTCACTGGAAAATGGTCTGTTTACATGGAAGGCAGAGGTTATTCATGAGACACTTTTTCTAAGTATCAATTGAGGTTCACCTGTTGCTTTTTTAAGTGTGAATCTCGGTCCAAAGCTTTCTTTTAATTTTTGTGACTTACATTCACTTCAGACTGTTAGCACTGGGATATCATAATGCTACATATTGGTTTTCTTGGTGAGTTTCCTCCCACAATACTGTTTTTCTGGGATCTTCTTCAGTGCTGATATCCGTGGTTCACCTGTGGAGTGGGAGGGATATGGGCCACCCACAGCATAAGAGAGGATTGCAGATAGGACAGTGTCTCTAGATACTGGATTGGGAGCTGACTTCCTGAACATGATGGTCATTGTTAGGAAGTAGACAGGGGGGGGCACTATATACCCAGTTATTACCCTCAAGGTGGGGTCTCCATGCCTTTTATCCTACTCAAATTAACCTCAGCTGTCTGTTGGAGAGAGAAAATGGGCTCCAACGGGGTTTAGATATGTACAAGACCAGAGAGCCCATGAATGAAACAAAGGAGACCCATTTTTCCTCTTCTATTTGGAATCTCTTAGAAATGTTCCCCTTCTGAAGGCAGGCACAGCCTCCTCTAGCTTCCTTGTGTAGTCGTTTCTTCTCCTCCAGACCAGCTTTCCTAGGAACGGGATGCTGAAGAGGAACCCGCCATTTGTCAGAGAACTGTGGTCCCTTTGCCCTGGTGCCTGAAACATAGCAAGAGTGACCGCCTAACTTGCAAAATATCTCCATTGGAAGGGTTAACACTTTCAGTCATACTAGTTGGAAGGAACTAAGCTGAGTCTACTGAAATTCGATTTCCTGCTTTAAGAAGAGGCCAGTGCTATTAAACATTCAGGGTAGAGAAAGGGTCTCTGAGAGTCCGCTTTGATGTCTTTTTTCAAAACATTCTACAGAGAATCCGAACACTGAATGTTGTGAGTAAACTCCAACACCCTGACATTTGCCCTTGCTTCCTGCTGCAGAGTCTATGCCAGAGGTTAAAAGTTACTCTGTGTATGTTCTCTCAGCTGTCTCGTCATTGACCTCTGGTAGCCTTGGAACCAACAGTGACTACTGAGAGTCCATATTTCTCAATATGTCCTGATTCTCCAAAAGCTTTCATTACGTTTTCTAAGTTAATACGTTCCATTTCTGGGGTTTTTTTTTTATCAATTCCCCATTCAGAAATGTCTTTCTTTAAGAGACTTAACAATCTTTAGTGAGCCTCTACATGTTATTAAATAGGATTCAAGGGTCAAAACTCAGACACAGCATAAGTGTTTGTTTTCTATTATTTAGTTTACTCTTAGACTCCAAGACTACATCCTGTCATAATGACAGAAAGTTTAACCCCCATCTCTCCAATGTCCCACTGGCTTGTGCCTCTGCTCCTAGGCATCAAGGGCTTATACTATAGTCATTAATCTTGGTGGGTCAGAGGCTTCCCTTGAGATATGACTAATCCTTCAGCTCCCACTGCTTGGAATTGAATTCATCCCACCATTAGAGCAAGGCAATGTTTCCTCGAAGCGCCCAGGAATCTACACAGCTGCTTCCTCCAGCATGGCTCTGCCCCCCTGCCAACGGCTAACAGGTCTGACCAGGGTCTCCTCTTTTGTAAAACTTCAAGCATCTTTCTCATGTTTCTCTATAGACTGAGGAGATTTTCTTTTCTTTTCTTTTCTTTTATCTAGAATAAAGCCCTACTCTCTACCTCCACAACTATTTAGTTTCTCCAAGTATCACTTCCCAAACTGACACATCCTCTTCTCTTGATATTTCTTTCAGGAGCACTTCACCTAATCTCATGAGGGGGCTTAAGATTTAAAATAATAACCCATTATCCCAGGAACATAACACACAGAAATAAAATTCAGGACCTGCTATCTTGTTAAACAGGAGGAAGGTAAAATCAAACAAAACAGAGAAAACCATAAAGCAATTTAAAAATAAAGTTTAGCCCAGCCTGTGTGGTTCACTGGTTGAACGTTGACCCGTGAACCAGGAGGTCATGGTTTGATTCCTGGTCAGGGAACATGCTCAGGTTGTGGGCTCGATCCCCAGTAAGGGATGTGCAGGGGGAAGCTAATCAATGATTCTCATCATTGATGTTTCTATCCCTCTCTCTCTCTCTCTCTCTCCCCTCCTTTCTCTCTCTTAGAAGAGTCAATAAAAACATATTTTTTTAAAAAAAAGAAAAGAAGATCTCAATGTTATGTTGCAGAGAGAAAATGAGAAGTGAGAAAGTATTTTTTGGTTGTGGTTAAATCAGTATAAGTGACTTTACTAGAGTTATAGGATATCAATTAGACTGTAAGACATTGTATAGGCAGTAAAGATCAGACTATAGACCATAACTTTAAGAAGACTGTGTATGAAATAGAGTGATTTAGGCAACCACCAGAAATACTAGGGGTATTTTGAAAAAAAAAGAGGAGATGGTATTACTTTTGGAAATAGAAACTGGAAATTTACCTAATCCAGATGAAATATAGTGAAAATAACTCTTAAAATAGAAATTCATTCCATGGATTTATTTGATTGTCATAAGAGCTGAATCACTTTTCAGAGAATCAGAAACTTTGCAAGAATACATTAAGTCTATAGTGACCAACATATTTTCTTGTCTTTATAACTCTTCTTCCATTCCTCTGAGTGTACATAATCTTAAACTTGAGACTCTGTTTCACTCATGGTATCAGAATTTATCCTCCCCCAGAGAGAACCCTATCCTAGGGACAATGTTAAAATGTTCAATTTAAGAGGTTAAATGACCCAGTTTAAACAACCATGTTGATATTCTTCCTACATTGTGTTTAGGTCTAAAAAGTATATTCCAAAATTGTTGAAACCACAATTCTTATTTTACCCACCAGTTCTAATAACTGAGTCTCTTCCTGTAGTACCTGAATTTCTAGAGTCTCTGTAACTTCTTGCTGTCTCTCCGTGAGTATTTATTTAGTTTGAATTATTACCATGACTCTCTTTGCCTGCAATGGGAACACCCATAGTTCCTGCATCTTTTCAAGGGGCTGGTGTCATTTCTAAATCACAACCTTTCCAATTCAAATCTTACTCTCCAGGGGTTCTGATCCTGGAACTTGACTTGAAACTCTTCTTTGCTTCTTTTCCCCCACTTCTTATTCTATGAGAGTTTTCAGACTGATAGGTTTAGAGATGAATTGGTGGGGTGGGGTATTAGATTTCTAGATGGGGGAAGGGATCAAGTTCCCCATTATATGATCATTCATGAATATCAGTTACTTTCCAAGGCATCATATTTACTTTTTCTACCACTCTTTAAGCATTACAAGGAAAGAGTAAAAGGCGAAGCTTCCAAAAACATAGAGGGTCAAGAAAAGTTGCACTTCTCTTGAATGTACAAATGGGAAAATTTTAGTATAAGGCAAAGAAAATAGTAGACGGCATTATACGGATAGACTGGAGATAGTAGAAATAATGCTACCAGCATTGGAAATGTGCTATAGTTGTCGTACTCATGTATGTTGTCACTACTTTAATTGGTATGTCATGTTTGGAAAATTATCCCTGAACATTGCTAGACTTTTATAAAATGCAAAGGAAACAATATTTACCTTCTTTTTGGAGCCTTTGCAAGAAGGGCCCTATTATACTCTCACTTCATCACTAATGCACAGGAGAACATACCCTATTATTTAAGGTGTTTAAGTTGCCAACATGTACATTTAATATGGATTTGTTTAAATCAATGTCCATGGGCACTGTTAGCAAAAAACATTCCCACTAGTTCGGTCTAGAATAATTGAGTCCATTTATACTCAACAGTCTACTGGCAAGCAACCGGTATAGCATGCTGGGAGTACTCAGTTTGATGTGGCCTTCTCCCAATGCCTGTAGTTACTGGCAATACTTCTCTGTTGTTTTATCTCTGACCTTTACATCCCATGGAGATGTTGTTCTCTCTTGCCTCTGCATGGGCTGGATGAACTTTGGAAATAGTTAGATAGTCTGACTGTCCTTTGGTGGATAGTCATCATATCATTTTTTCCTGATTTGGTTATTTTTAATCATCAGTTGTCATAGTATGAAGATCTCCTCTCCCTTCATGAATGATTAAAACTATAATCTTCTCTGAAAACTGCATGCTCAATTTAGATCACATTAATAATCACGAGTAATAGTTATGTAAAGCAATTACTGTATCTTAAAACATGAAATATTCTCTTCCATAGGAGACTGATAATTAGGCAAAATGTTATTTAAGAAAAATAATGATAAAGTAATAACTTAATACTTTAATAATGTAATCAATAAGCTCAAACCAAGTAATTAGAACTAATAAAAAATTTTAGAGCTCAACTTACATGATTTAATAAAGAAATATACTAATGTTTAATGAGTAACAGATTTTCAATTGTCTTACCCCAAAAAATATATGGTAGTCCATAACTGCGTGAGTAGATCATGTTTTTACAAGAAGCCTGCAACTCACACTGGGGAAACTGTTTTGAAAGGATTACCTAATAAAAATGGAGAAAAAACAAGCGGGTACTAATGTATATCAATACCAAACATAACTTAGTTACCCTGTCTGGGAGTCAAAATCTATTACACCCTAGTAAAACAGATGGATTTTCTATTTTCCAATTACAGTCTAGATTTTTACTGAGGCCAATAAACATAGATGTTATGGGTCTTGCATAGCATTTTTTCCAGAGAAATATATGTACTTTAAGTGCTATAAAGTATATCCTGGTATATAAAAACAGTAGCAAAAACAAAAATTTATGAGAATGAGAAGGAACAATCACACAGAAGATAATATTATGCATGGAATTACATCTTTCTATATTTAATTATTTCTTAGGCATCCTAATTAAATCAGTAGCTCCCTTCCATAATTTATGTCCACTTTCTAAAAATGTTTTATTCAGCATTATTAAAAAAAGAACTATTGCTTTCACCTTATCTTTAAGGTTGATCTTAGGCTTGTTTCTTTTCCTTTTGCTTTGAAGGTAAACAGAATACTGTGCAATTTCTTACAAACGTATCATAATCTAAAAATTTAGTTTTTAGTTTTTTATTTTGATAAATATTACTAAGCCCTAATAAACTTGGAAAAATGTTCTAAGAATATCTTTTAGAATAAATTGCCAACTTTATACTCATCACCTCGAATATTTTAGTGTATATTTGCTACAAAGAGGGCCATTATACTAATAACAAGACACTATCAAAATCATAACATTAACATTTACACACTAATATCATTTAATCCTCAGATCTCGTTTCATTTTTTACAGTTATCCTAATGACTTGTGTAATTAAAAAAATTCAATTTACAACCACATGCTGCATTTAATTGCCATGTCTCTTTATATTCCTTTGGTCTGGAATATTTTCTTAGTCTTTCCTTGACTTTCATGACCTTGGTATTTTTAAGATCATAAGCTTATCATTTTGCATAGTGTATTCCAATTTGTGCTAAACTTGATTAGATTCATGTTATAGATTTGGGGCAATAATGTCTTAGAAGTGACATCGTCTTTTTCTCATTGTCTCTTATAAAGCACAATTTCCATTTATTCTAGTACTGATGGTGTTTACTTTGATCATTACATTAAGGCAGTGGTCGGCAAACTCATTAGTCAACAGAGCCAAATATTGAAATTTCTTTTGAGAGCCAAATTTTTTAAACTTAAACTTCTTCTATTGCCACTTCTTCAAAATAAACTCGCCCAGGCCGTGGTATTTTGTGGAACAGCCGCACTCAAGGGGCCAAAGAGCTGCATTTGGCTCGCGAGCCGTAGTTTGCTGACCACGGCATTAAGGCAATTTCAGCCAAGCTTTCCTACTGTCCAGTTATGCTCTAACCCCCTGTCATTAATACATTAATAATTGATGACAAGATCGTTTGAGATGATAAATATCCCACTCTTCATCAAACTTTTGATATATCCATTAGCTGTTGTATATGTATCTGTAATGATTTACCACTTGGTATTTTATTGAATGGATTAAATTCATTATTATTGCTATTTATTTTAATGATCAAATTATTTCTTTTTTGGTCATCAGGACCCCACTCAAGCAGGCTTTTCAGGGAGAGGGTCATCATTTTTGAGCACTTATTGACACTATAAGCGTTTCATCTTGTACTTTCTTTACTAAACACAGATTTAAAATCTAGGATGCTTCTCACTGTACCATTCTATTTGTCAATGATTTATAAAAGTAAAAGAAGAAATGTTTTTCCATTATGACACCAAACCTCCAGAGTGGATTTACATCTTTGATATAATTTATTTTCATTCATAACACATAAAGTGTGGTAGGCACTTAAATACAACTTACTTTTATCTATCTGGAGTAGAAGTGAAAGCAAACTGATGAACTGATGAACAACAAAATACAAAAAAAGGGGGGGGGGGAAAGGACAGATCAAGTTCTAAATGCCAAATGACTTCTGAAAATTTAGTTTTAGAACAGTGGATAAAAACCCTGGCCTGTGTGTTCAATGGTTAGAGCATTGGCTGGGGCACTAAAGAGTCTTGGGTTTGAGTCCCAGCCAAGGGCATGTATGTACCTGGGTTGCAGGTTCATTCCCCCTCTGGTCGGGTGCATATGGAAGGCAACCAAATGATGTGTCTCTCTCACATCTTTGTTTCTCTCTCTCCCTCTCTCTTCCTCCCTTCCACTCTCTAAAAATCAATGGGAAAAAAATATCCTCGGGTGAGGATTAACAAACAAACAAAAAAGAATAAAAAGAAGAGTGGATAAAATATGGGAAACATAAATGCATGTTCAATATTGAATACTTTTTTTACCCTAACACCAAAATATATGTATGTAAAGATTGTAGAAAGGATTACGTTCGTACTTCAGAGCACTGATAATTCAAGGAACTGATTCACATGCAATTATTACCCTCAAAGAGTTAGCAAGAAGAACAAATTTGAAGAAGGAAGATATAATGAGGGCAAAAAAAGTCTGCAAATATTTTAGCTGACACTAATTTTTTTTACCCAAGTGGCCACTAAGCCTTTTATTTAACTTACACTTGCTATGTTAGAACACCCTTCTCAAGAATTGGCAAACCTGATCTAAAATAAATCCAATACGGTCATCTCTGAAAGGAACGGGTTTACTGAGAGATGAGTAAACCCGTGAGAACTGGAGTCTGAGAGACTGCAAGGATGGAGGGAGCCCGAGACCAGTGTGATGCGGGGTCAGCAGCCAGGCCTGCCGTGAACAGAAGTAACCATTATGTACTTGTCAGACTTTATGAGACAGTGTAGATACAAACAGCATGAGTAGCAGCCAGATCCAGCCTTTCATTCCTCTCCTCTCTGTAGCTGTGTCTGAAGCCTGGGCCAATGACCATTGGGATTTGTAACACCCTTTGCCAGTAACAGAGGCCAGACGGTCATTAAATTGGATATAAACAAGGCAGGAATTAAGAATGGTGAATGGACGGTCCGTACCTCCTATGAAACCATCTGGAGCAAACCCAGATTTCCCAGATGTAATCATGGGCCTTAGTGTTCAAATCAGCATTGCTGCTCTGAAATAAATGGAGGTAAGCTCATGTTGTGTGAGGGTGGAAGAAAACATAAAAAATGTTTGCCACCAAGCAAATATGATACCTAGAAACATTTGAAGTCTTCTGGGCTCACACTAACTCAACGTACATGCATGCATTTGTCTTTCTCATTTTATTCAGTATATTCATAAAGTTGATCCTCAGATTAATTTGAACAACCTGTATATCTTCCTTAAAAATAATTAAGTGAATTTTAATTTTATATAAGAAAACTGAAGGAGTCTACCTAGAAATGACAATAGTTCCCATAAAATTACTCTTCATATTAAGTCCTGTTGCATGTAATGGGAGCAGAACTCCTTTGAGGCACATCTGCTCCTCGGAACCCTGTGCCCTCCTCTCTCTGGAGTTGGACAAGCCTGAGGAGAATTATTCAGATAACAGTGACCTGAAACAGATTTCCAATCCAGCCCCAGAGAAGACTCCAATGTTGCCCCATTTGTTACTGTACATCATTAAAGTACTACACGCAGAGGCAAAGCTCTCACACAGTTAATGAAGCTGAGACTTCAGAGACCCTCACTTGTGCGAACCACTTCCGCAGCAGAGAGAGGCCCCAGCAATTCCATATTAATTATTGTGAGTTATCCATCTTAATGAGTCCCCCTGCCCCAATTGTATGTTGCAAGCCACACAAAGAATATATGAGTAAAAAAAAAAAAAATCTCCTATTATCTCCTAACTAAATTTATTTCCAGGCAGGGTATACAATTATTTATTAATGCTCATTCAAGTAATGTTATTTGAATATTGGCCTTGTATAAGGGACTAGGCTAAAACTTGTGAAGAGAAAAAAAAATTCACAGAATTTGCCAAAGAGTTTATGTTCTAGTAGGAGAGAGAGGCAGAGATAAAAATGTAAAGAGTAGGAAGCTAAATTTATTGCACACAAGGTTCTCTATAGCCAACACATATGGGTTTGCAGAAAATTAGACAGAGGCTTTAATGCAAAAATGGAGTAAGCCTTTGAAACACACATTGAACTTTTGAGTGTGCTTTGACTATATTTATGTGGTTGTTAGGTAGTCTTTTTTGGATAGTGCTGTCTAAATTTACTGGAGGTCTTTAGGGATATAGCATAATGGGCATAAAGACAGGAAACATTTGGAAAACTAACATCATTTAAAGAAGAAAAAAAAAGTTGTTATTTATACTTCAATGCCCCATTGTGTTTTGAAAGCATAATGACCCTTTTTAATCAGGCTGTGGGAAGTCATAAAATACCACAAAATTTAGCATTGCTTTATAGCTAAGGAGGACATGTTTTATGTCATCACTAGGTATCTAGACTTTTTTTCTGGTATCTGAAGTCTCAGTTCATTCTAGTAAGTACATTTTTCTGCTAACTTACATTAAGTTCTAAAAAGTGATTTAACAATAGAACAACCTAAAAGTAGGTTTTCTAAATTTCCATGCAGTTAAATTCACCAACATTTCATTAACTTCACAAATTTGTCTGATCAGTATCCCATTCAAACACCATGTAAACTAAATCTCTTCTAAAACAACTTGTGTGTGCTACCTACACAGTATGAGGTCCTCTGCCGACATCAAGAGCAAATTTAAATGAAAAGAAAGTTCAATCAAAGTTGACAATTCCTCAAACAATATATATATAACCAAACCGACCTTAAAACAAATTGCTTATAATCACCTCATTTATTCACAGAAAATATGGCATTAGTGAACCCCAACTATAGGAAGAGTATGTTTATCTCACTCACAACAGGCATACTCTCATAGCAGAGGTATGATCTCGGCTAATTATTCATTCAAGAATGATAAATTCAATGCTTAAAATGTGCCAAGTAAACAGGCTAGGCTTTGTTCACAATAGACTGGAAATCCAGTGGAGATAGACACAGAAACACAAAGAAATTATAGCAGAGCGAAGACAGTGCCATAAAGGAAGTAAGAACACATTGTGTTCGCAGCAACCAGGAACCCATCGCCCTGCTTTAGGCTGCGAGGTGATCCACCAAGAGGAAGTGACAATTTCTGTCTTTTGGGAAAAAGAGTTGGCACCTTGAAGTAAAGAAGGACATAGTTTGTTCAGGTAGGGAAACAGATTGCAGAATGAAGCGTGACAAAACCTGCTATTCTCAGGGAGTGGCAGATTCTGTGACTGGATTTGAGAAACAGCTTGGGCAGGTGCAGAGAGGAGGCTGGGGGAGCAGCCCACAGTCAGACTGCGGAGGGCAGGATTCATTCGTGTGGACAACAGGATGTCTAGCAAGGGTTGAAGCTGGGAAATGACATGATCAGGTTAATTGTGTGAACAGGCAGTACTTTGGGTAATGTGGAAATGAAATGTAGGTGGGGAAAAGTGTGAGCAGATGAGAAGCATTAGAAATGGGCCTTAGAAGGGGTGATATGTTTCAGACCTAAAGGCAGTGGAAATAGGACAGGAAAAAAGAGCAGATTTTAGCATGACAACAACGCTGAGGCAGATTCCCTAGCACTTGACGACAAACTGACCAAGACATGTGGACGAAAAGGGCCACATGCTGACCTGACAAGCTCAGGGGAGGCCTGCATGGCAGTCTGGCAAACTGAGACCTAAAGTGACCACAAAGGATGGTCTGAAATTAAACTTTAACTAAAAGCAGTTACGGTGGGTAGTCACCTCCTAGACCAGTATCTTCACTGACAAGGTCAACCTTTACCTTAGCTGAGCCTACCTATCTTTTTGCACCTATGATAACATATCCTTGAAATGTCTGGATAACTTGTAACTTCCCTTTTTCTGGACCCCTTGGGGCACAGCCTAATGTGTCTAGGTGCCAGGACAGATACCACAAATTCCTTCATTGTTATCATGTTAACTAGCGTTCCCGTTGCAGGAAAAATCCTGCAATAGGATTTCCTGCTGCACTCTACCCCGCCTCCGCTCCCCCCTTGTCGCCCGCCCCGCCTTCTCCGCCAGCCCGCCTGCTTTTCCCTTCACCCCCGGCCCTGCCTTCGCTCCTCCCTTCTCCTCCCCCACAGCTTGCTTGCTTCTCCGAAGCTTTACTCCCTTCTGCAGCTCTTGGCTTCTTTCCACGCTGTATTGATATGCAAATTAGCCACCATCTTTGTTGGGGTAATTTGCATACTCATCCTGATTGGTTGGTGGGTGTGGCTTGGCTGGTGGGCATGGCTTGGGTGTAGTGAAGGTGCGGTCAATTTGCATATTTGTCTATTATTAGATAGGATTGTTCCTGCACCCACCTAAGTATGTGTCTATCATTTTACTTTTTATCCAATCCCAGGGGTTGCCCCCCCCCAGCCCCCCAGCTTTGCTTTCTCCCGCCTCTCTAGTCTATCACCAATGGATTTCATGTAACCCACTTCCGTCCCTTCCTTTGATTGCAATGTATAAATATAGATGTAACCCGTCATTCTAAGGAGCATTATCTCAATCCGTTGAGGTTCTGATTCCCTGCAATTGTCGATAGTTTGGCTCAAATAAACTCACAAAAATTCTTTACAGGTTTGAATGTTTTTATTTTAACAGCATGAAAGTTGTGGAAAGAATCTTTGAATGTATAACCACTTGCTTGAAAGATTGAGGAATTCTCCTAACTGAGATACAGAGTGTGCAAAAGAGTACCAGGTAGAAAGAAAATCTCCCTTTTGGACAAATTGATAGGAACTTCTTTTAAATAGAAATTTTTCTGCAAACTAATACCATGACCTCCAGTCGCTACCCATATTCCCTCAAATCCATCTTCTGCATTGCCATCAAAATGGCTACAAAAACTCAATTATGACCATATTATTCATTTCACTTAAATCTTTTACTGGCTCCATAGTACACAGAGAAAATGGGTTTGGGGTTCTCTTTTGGACTCCACAATGCAGACCCTCCTGCCTCTCTTGTTGCACTCCTTTTTGAGAACATTGGCTTCAGGTAAATCGACTTATTGCTATTTCTCTTCCCCTAGGTAGTCAAGGTTCTGATAATTCTCCGTTAGCTTATGCTCTGGTACAACAGTTTCTCTTGAGAGAAAGTCTTATTAAGAATAGAATGCCATGACTTATTTGAAAATGTTTTCTTTTCACCTGTTTTGCTAGAAGGGATCTTTTCCTCAAATAATTACTGTGAGGACCTGGTCAAGTTCCTGGAGTTAAAATTCACAAAACTATCACCACCACCACTCCAACCCCCACTCACACACACCCCCCCCGCCCTCCCCTCGCCGCCTCTCCTCCCCAGACTCATCCACACTGAGCCCCTCGCAATTGGTCCATCACAGTTGAGAACTGGCTCCTGTGGAGATTTCTCCTGGGCTTGGGGACAGTGATTGTCCTTTTTTACCTCACTTACCTGATGAGTCTGCAAAGAGCTGTTGCTTTTCCCCTTTGTTCAACTTTTTATTTGTTGTTAGGACTGAGTGGCAACTTTCAAGCTCCTTCCATGACAATTGGAAAAACAAAGTCTGTGGTATTTTTAGTTTAAACTTTGATTCCCTTCAGGATCTAGTCTTATGCTTATTTGTTTTTAAACTGTCACTAAAGTAAGGCTTTGAATGGCATAAGGAATGTTCCTCTTATGAAAAAAAAAGGATATGAATACACAATTCCAGGGCTGTTTTTAATTGAGAACACTGCACTAATTGGCTGGGCACAGGCCACATGCTTACCTGTGAACCAGAGAATGCAGTTCTCTGGCCAGCGTGGCCATATGCCCAGTACTATTGTTGTGGACACAGAGACAGTAGGGCTATAGAATTAACAACTCCATCAGGTGAGCAGAATAATCTTAAAATACCATCACTGCATTTACAATGTACAAATTCATGAAAGGCTCATTACCAGGGTAAACATCCAACAGACCCTTTGATTTAAAAAATATAGGCAATGTTTTCTTCTTATCAACAAAATAGATATAGAAACTGAATAATAAACTTTTTTTTCTTTAAAAAAAAAAAAGGAAAAGAAGCTCTGAGATTTAGGAAGAATCTGTTATTTTGTTTTTATTTTACTCCAGGATCTTAAATTAGCAGCTTACATTTTCACAGAAAGCTGTTCAGTTTTTTTCCAGTCCTAAGGACATCTAAGAATGGAAAGGGAATATGGAAGAACAGAGTTAAAGGAATAGATTAGGATACTGAAGTGCTTGTTGTAAGCACACGCACCCATACATTACTCTATTGCCCTTCCAGGCCTTCTGCCCATCCTCCTTCCCTCTGGGGTCACTGTTATGGACATCTTCATTCAACTTGCAACAGCTGCTCTGTGCACCTGTAATCATTTCATATCTTGGGGGTAAGGAAGGCTTGGTCTTTTAAACTCAAGGAATTATTATTTCAAGCAGCTCTTCTTTTTCAATGAGATCCCTTTGGGGTTAGTCTGGCTTCTAGCCTTTATGTGGATGAGAATAACAGTGTGTGTATGGGTGCTGAAATTCTGTAAGCTGCTGAGAGACTGCCGATCCCATTTCTCCCCTCTTCCCTCCCTCTTTTCACCTTTCCACATAGAGCTCTTTCTTTCAACGTTAACTTGAGTACATAGCAGTAAGATACTATGTATGATAATGAAACTGCATCTAATGTGACCTGATTTTTATTCCACATGAGCTGGAAAATATGACTTTTTAAAAAGTAAACTATGGCTTTCAAGTAGCACTGATCTAATTTCCTAAAGCTTATTTATTTTTAAAGAATATTTATATTCTTAACATATAATTCCGCATTGTCAAGATATTTGGCTGAGTTTATGGAAATTCTGAAGATTTTTTTATGACTCCTCCAATTTTTATCAATAATAGGTATACTTATTTAAGATTTTTTTCAAGATCCTTTGCATATATGAAAATACAACTAGTGAAAAAGCAGATAAGCACAATAGCTCAAGATTATTTCTCCATTAAAAATCTTAATTTCAGAGAAAAACGTATTTTAACTCTTTTTAGCAGTTGTAATTATTCCTGGTAAACAAATATTATGTAATTAAATATTTTAAATTCTTTTTTATTTTGTTAATCCTCACTGGAGGATTTTTTTTTTCCCATTGATTTTTAGGGAGAGTGGAAGGCAAGGAAGGGGGAGAAAGAGAGAAAGAGAAACATCAATGTGAGAGACGTATCAATTGATTACCTCCTGCACACACCCTGACCCAGGCTGGGATCAGGCCTGAAACCTTAGGTACATACCCTAGACTGGGAATTGAACCTGGACCCTTCAGTCCATGAGACAATGCTCAAACCACTGAGCAAAACTGGCCAGGGCATAAATATTTTAAATTCTTTACACACCTGGTGTTTTCAGTATTATAAAATTTTTGCTATGTCCTTCATGCCAGCTTAACTGAGGGACATTTCCTAATTAGCTGTGAATTCTCTGAAATCGCTATACCATATATACTAGGTTTTCTAAAATTGTGAGACTCTCACTAGTTAGTGGGAGAGATGGCAGGAAGAGAGAAGGGAAAAATATGTTCTACCCATTGGTAGGATATCCCAAAATTAATTGAAAAAAACTTTTTATTTTCAAACTACAGATGTGTCCTTTAAGCCCAGTTTCATAACTCTGATTTAAAGCTCCCATACCTTGAGAGTCACTATCTCAAGGAACCACTTTAATGCTGAAAAAATATATGTCAGTCTTCAAGTTGTTGAGATGGCTAAAAATTAAGAACTGTTGTGGAGCGGATGCGAGTGAACGACCACTGGAGCCCAGACCAAATTAAAATTTAGGGAGCCTTTATTAGCCGGGCGGCCGGGCAACCCGGCGACTGCTCTGCCATTCTCCACGCAGGGAGACCAGAGAGCAGCAGCGACCCTTTGTGTAGGACCGCTTTTAAGCACATTAACCACATCCGGTTTTTGCAGAACAAGTAACCCAAGACAAAACAGTTTTTCCCAAGCAACGTCAGGATCATGCCAATGACGACCATGTTATTCACAGGGTCATCCTGTTCTTCAGAAAGCTGACAGTGTTCTATGAAAGAAGGCTACGTGCTGGGAAGGGGCCATGAGACCGTATCTCAAGGCCTGGCCTGGTGTCAGCACTGACATCTCTATCTGGAGCACAGTCCACGGTCTCTCTGGAAGCATGCTCAAAAATTCCCACTCTCCAACAGAACTACCCATAAAATCAGGAAAAGGTGTTAAATCAAACTTATCTGTTGAACTATCCTATCTAATAAAAGATTAATATGCAAATTAACCATCACTCTGCTACACCCACAAGCCATGCCCACCAGCCAATCAGAAGCGAGTATGCAAAACCCCAATCAAGATGGCTGCAGCCATGGATTGAGCAGGAGGCTTGGGTTTCCCCGGCAATGGAGGAAGCCAAGCTTTCTGCACACCCTGGCAGGCCCAGGCCTCCACTCAAGGCTACAAAGTTTCAATTATAGAAGATAAATAAATCCCAACAAAAATGGCTGCAGCCATGGAGCAAGCAGGAGGCTTGGCTCCACTCAAGGCTACAAAGTTTCAATTATAGAAGATAAATAAATCCCAGATACCAGGACCTTAGCTTGGGTCACTGGGGGACATGGCTGGCCTGCAAACCACCACAGGCCCCTCACCCAGGCCACCCCACACCCCAAGGGAACCCCCACCCTAATCCGGGACACCCTTCAGGGCAAACCAGCTGGCCCCCACCCATGCACCAGGTCTCTATTCTATCTAATAAAGGAGTAATATGCAAATTGACCATCACTCCAACACACAAGATGGCTGCCACAAGATGGCCAGCAGGGGAGGGCAGTTGGGAGGGACCAGGCCTGCAAGGGATGGCAGTTGTGGGTGATCAGGCCAGCAGGGGAGGGAAGTTGGGAGGGACCAGGCCTGCAAGGGAGGGCAGTTGGGGGCGATCAATCCTGCAGGGGAGGGCAGTTAGGGGTGACCAGGCCAGCAGAGGAGGGAAGTTAGGGGCGACTGGGCCTGCAGGGAAGGACAGTTGCGGGGGGGCCCAGGCCTGCAGCGGAGAGCAGTTGGAGGGGACCAGACCTGCAGGGGAAGGCAGTTAGGGGTGACCAGGCCTGCAGGGGAGGGCAGTTAGGAGCAAACAGGCTGGCAGGGGAGCAGTTAAGCATCAATCAGGCTGTCAGGGGAGTGGTTAGGGGGTGATCAGGCTGGCAGGCAGAAGCAGTTACGGGCAATCAGGAAGGCAGGCAGGCGAGCAGTTGGGAGCCAGCAGTCCTGGATTGTAACAGGGCATGTCTGACTGCCTGTTTAGGCCCAATCCCCATAGGATCAGGCCTAAACGGGCAGTCGGACATTCCTCGAGGGGTCCCAGATTGGAGAAGGTGCAGGCTGGGCTGATGGACACACACCCCCATGCACGAATTTCATGCACTGGGCCTCTAGTTAATAAATAAAATATTCAGGTAAGTTTTTTTTTTTTCTGTATTCACTACACATTTTCTTGTGGTATACAGTAGTTTTTGTCAAACTTGGTATTCATATCAAATCATGTCCATGGAAATTTTCAAACAATATTTAGTAGTGAATTATCTTTGTTAGAATTTGAAACATTTTAAATTATCTTCTCAACAGAGTATGCCATCCTCATATTATAGAATGACCTGTTTGCTCAAAATCAGTCTTCACCATAGACTGTGCATTTCAGGAGTCAGGATTGTGTGTGTTTTGTGCTCATCTTCAGTACAGTGCTTGGTACATTATAAACAGTCAATGAAATTTTCAAATGAAAGATGTTTATTAGGTGAAAGAGAGATCTTGACTATTTTGCAGTGTGTGTGTGTGTGTGTGTGTGTGTGTGTGTGTGTGTGTGTGTACATTACAAAAGAAACACTTATTATGCAGAAATCCTGGCAACTTTCCCAGGAGAACTACTTAACCTAACTAAACATTATAAAAACAAAACCAACAAGAGATACCTAGATAATGGGAATAGTAGGAAGATAATACCCAAAAGATCTTCTAACACTGATAAGAAATAAAATACATATAAAACATCTTTAAACTATATATTAGGTCACTAACCTGGTAAGATAATAAACCTATTCTTTAGAAGCACTTACTACTAGATTGTAGAACCATATCATTTTTTCTTAAATTTAAGTTGTTTTTATACAAAACTAAACAGTAAAGTAATAATACTTACCTAATAGAGTTAACCTGTCAATACTTTAAAATAGTCAAAGGTCATTCTTTCTTAAAAGTATCAGATTCTATGGAACAGTTTCATTAAACATTATCATGTGTGTTATCACAAACTATTTTGGGGGGCAGGTGACCAGAAGCCTACTGTTAAGTCAAGGCCTCACTGTTTCTGCCATCAGAGTGGCAGTAAACATGCAATGCAAAATTACAGTTGTGTAAACACGCTTGAGATTAATGGCTCACACACTGTTTTCCTTTCACTGGCCCCTTTCAAGGTCAAATGGCCCTGTAGACCACCTACTCTCAACCTCACCACACAGCACACAGAGTTCTTAGGGCTTCCTTAGGTTTCCCATTTGATTTTTCTCATTTAATGTGACAGCGAAAAGAATAGAGGAACTAATTAATATAAAGGAGGAAAGGAAAACCCCAGCATCCTCCTATATGTTCTTCTGCAAGGCATTAATTATATACCTAACTAGTGCGATGCTTCATATCTAGGTCTAAATCAGTGTTAGGTGAGACCTTAGAAAGAAACACCAACACTGATTATACTGCTTCTCCAAATGCCATTTAATTCTTCTTTGAAAATCAATAAAATTGATTCGTTCCCCAAAAAATGCTACAACAGTAATTGACATCTCTGATTTGATTTGAAATTTCTCAGCCACTTAGCACTTTGAACAAGAGCACAGTTAAGTGTAACCCCATGCTTTCAACCTCACTACTCTCCTCATCTTTAGTGCTGTTTACTGAAAAGCTAATGGAATCTTTGAGCAGAATATGGTTGGTTCTTTAATTATACCCTTTATTTCCTAGATTTATTCTCTTCCCTTAAAATCCATCTTCCTTTTTTATAAAGAAAACTCACTTACCTTTTGCCTTAATTTGTACCCCTGACACTAAAGTTTAAACACCAAGTGGAACTATTTTACTTAAAGAAAATGTAGTTGAAAGTTAAGTAAACATACATTTATTAGCACACTGTATTGATTTAATAATTGGAAAGATTACATTTCATTATTCTATCAACTTTTGTCCAAGCTTCCTGTACTATTGTCACATTTGACCTGCCATTTTATTTAGAACACACATATCTGTTCTTTATGAAAAGTATTTTAAAATACTATTTTTATACCAATTAGGTA
The DNA here is from genome assembly GCF_027574615.1 of Eptesicus fuscus. Lineage (NCBI taxonomy): Eukaryota > Metazoa > Chordata > Mammalia > Chiroptera > Vespertilionidae > Eptesicus > Eptesicus fuscus. The sequence continues at coordinate 67,273,958 of NC_072478.1, forward strand.
ATCCTACTAAGCACATTTTAAATTAATATTTCCAAAATGCATTTTCCCTTAAAGGTGGAAAATCAGTAGCGATTTAGATTATTGTTGCAAAGCTCTGTCAGTCCTCCAAAGGGTAATCTGCAAAGGCAGCCAACGACAGCTGCCAGTGAGCACATCCACACGGAAAAGAGATGTTGAAAGAAAAAAAATCATAAAATAAAAATATGCCTAGACCAAAAGATGTTTCCTGTTTCGGATCTTAGATGTGTTACAGTTTAACAGATCACTTTCTTGTACCTGGTATTTTTCCAGGTTATATCTTGCAAAAGAAAAGAGTCAGACTCTATCCACAAACATCAAATAGAAATAGTCATTTCAGTACATGAAAAAATAGTAAACAACTTTTGTTTTCTACCACAGAGAACATGTGGCTTTTGAAGAATTCTGGAAGGAAAGTGGTTCCCAAAATCCTAGATGAAAATTAGAGGCAAACAGTGTTTTAAAAGAGAAACAGTACAAACCTCCAATTTGGGGTGTCACAGGCTTCTGTTCCCTCAGTAGAGGAATCTGACAAGCATCCCCTCAGAGACATAACTAGGCAGAAAAATGGATGTTACACAAAGAAAAATGAAGTCAGTTGGAAGCAGAATAGAGAGAGTGAAGCAAGCCAAGCTGGGCCATTAAGTTATGAAAGAAACAAAGAATATTAAGATAATTACAGGGTGGAGCAAAGTTAGGTTTGCAGTTGGGAGTATACAAAACAGGGTTTATTCTTGTATTATTATTTATTAGTGATTGTCTTATTTTCCATATAGACAACTACAAACCTACTTTTGTCCTACCCTATGTGTACAATATTGAACACTCAAAACTAAAAAACGGATTTAATAATGCAAATGTTGGAAATTAATTTTTATAGTATTTGGTATTTCATTTCATGAAAGAAAAAATATCAGCAAGTATTTAAGGGAGTGGATTATTAAAAAAAATTTAATTGTTAGTTTTATCCCATTATAAAGGAAGCTCAGAAATGAGTTTAATGAGAAGAGGTGTCATAGTTGTGCTTTGGATCTCCTTCTATACATATTCTTTGCTAAATATGTGGATTATTATAGCTGTGAACATTTATTTCAATAGATGTATGCATGTTAACTCTCCATGTTAGCTACATGAGTTAATGTGGGGACATATGAATGTAGAATATCACATTTAAAATTATGCATTTTATCTAAGAGGAGAAAAAAATACATGTAATAATTTTGAGGGTAGGGGTAGCCCACTCTAAGTACAATTTTAAATAATCTGTGTAAGTTATTTTAATTAAATAATTCTATCACTTCTCCATTATAAATATGACTCATGCCCATAAAAGAAAAATAGATTACATGAGAAACATTTAAAAACTTCAAAAATCACTACCCAAATAAAATAACCCATAAAAACATGACATTTTTCTAGTCATGTCTTTGTACAGTTAAAAATTGTTCTTGTTTTGGCTCTGTTGTTCCATTATTCTGTTTTATCTACTGGTAAATCATTTGTAACTAGTCTTTTCCTTTTTACTAAAACTTTTATCATAAATATTTTACATATTAGTATCAATGAATTATAGTGATAATATAATCATGTAAATATAGCACATTATACTTATTCTCCAGTTAATAAATATGCTTTTGCTTCTTAATATTTGGATAAAATTTATTTGGTATAAGACTCTGTGATCAGCTTAAAACAGACTGTTATAACTATAGGGTATTTTATGTAAGCCTCCTGGTAATCACAAAGAAAAAACCTCTAGTAGGGGCAAAAAGATAAAGAAATTTATCAAACCATACAAGTAAAAAAAAAAAAAAAAAATCCTCAAATTCTATTTTGAGAAGAAACAATAAGAACAGAAGCAGACAAACCTGTTAGGCTGCTAATTGCAGTGATTCAGGAGGTAAATAGTGGTGGCTTGGGCTAAGTTCACAGCAGTGAAGGGTTGAGAAATGGTCATTTATGGGAGAACTAGAGGCCCTGTGCATGAATTCGTGCACAGGTGGGGCCCCTCTGGATGGCCTGTGGGGATCGGGCCGAAACTCACAGTCCAACGCCACCTGCAGCTCCTACCTGCCACTCCCGCTCATCCCAGCCCCACTGTGCCTGCTCCGGGTTTGCACCCAATCAGTCCTGATCAGGAGAGGCTGCGCTGCTGCGGGAGTGGCCTGTGGGATCAGGCTGAAACTGGCTCTCTGACATCCCCCGAGGGATCCTGGATTGCAAGAGGGCACAGGCCAGGCCAAGGGACCCCACTGGTGCATGATTGGGCCGGGGAGGGACCGTGGGAGGGCTCCAGGGCATATCCGGCCCATCTTGCTCAGTCCCGATCAGCCAGACCCCAGCAGCAAGCTAACCTACTGGTCGGAGTGTCTGCCCCCTGGTGGTCAGTGCACGTCATAGCGAGCAGTTGAGTGGCCTTAGCATATCATTAGCATATTATGCTTTGATTGGTTGACCAGTCACCAGATGACTGAACACTTAGTATATTAGGCTTTTATTGTATAGGATATTGCTGGTAGGGCCAATCACTTTTGTTGATGGATTAGACAAGGATGTGAGAAAGGAAAGAAGTCATGAATGATACCAGGATTTGAGCCCATGGAAAGGAGAGGCCATCCTCTAAGATGTAGACTCCGTGAAAAGCTAAATTTTCCAGGGATGGGTGGGTCGGATTGAGAGTGGGGGGGACAAGGTCCGAGTTCAGTTCTAAAAACTGATGAACTAGACATCCAACAGAAGATTTAAAGTAAGGGTTTGGATATGGGAATCTAAATTTCAGGAAACTTGTGGACTGGACAGATAAATGTGAGAGCTAGTGAAATATAAACGTATTTTAAAACTGAGATCACCAAAGAAATACGAATAGATAGGGAAATGTCCTAACGAGTGTGCTCTGGGGTCACTCCAGTGTTAAGTATTTGGGTGGGAAAAAGAAGACCAGGTAGAGGCAAGGCCACCGGATAAAACGGCTGTTACTGTCACTTGAGAGAAAGGGAAAAGCATCGACAATTCTCTGCAGGGATGTTATTGAAGCAAAACAGAGAAATGCTGTTTGTGGGCAAATTGTGGCGAAGAGTATTTTAAGTTTATTTCTTTCAAGATTATGAAAACATGTTTGTATGCATATGAGAATGATTAGCTGGAGGAAAAGTCCATGTTTAGGAGTGAAGGTGGAGAAGTGATGGAGCCTTGCAATAGAGTAGATTAGTGCAGATTTTGGCAGGTCCACAGTGCAGGGCTGGCTTTTGAGAGGAGTGTGGAGAATTCACCTGTTAATGGGTAAAAAGGCTGAGAATATGCCAATAGAAAGTAGATGTGTTGGTAGGAGCTGTGGAAGTTCATTTCTAGTTGCTTTTATTTTCTCATTAAAATATTCAGCAAGACCATCAGCTAAAATTAAACACAGTGAAAGAGTTGTTTTGGATTTGAGACTATGGCCATCCTTTAGATTAGTACAATCCACCTGACTGAGAGATTTTATCCAGGTTATTTTTTGCTGCCCACATTATTTATAATTTCACAAACTAATGATAAGCAATATTTCTTTTTGGAATTTTTTTCAAACTAAAGTTTTAAAATAGAAGTCCATCTACTTTCTCATTCACTCGATTCTTTCAGCTGATTTTAAAATGTTTACAGCTAAATTATATATCTACTAAAGGCCCGGTGCACAAAATTTGTGCACCAGTAGGGTCCCTAGGCCTGGCCGGCAATCAGGGCTAATCAGGGCCTTCCTTCCCCTGGCTGCTGGCTGCCGGCCCAGGCCTTCCTTTGTTTAGCACCGCTCCCTGGTGGTCAGTGCACATCATAGCAAGCAGTCAAAATCCCAGTTGGTCGAAACCCCGATGGGACAATTTGCATATTAGCCTTTTATTATATAGGATATAATATAATATACATTATATTATAATAAAATATATAATAAAAGCCTAATATGCTAAGTGTCCAGTCATCTGGTTGTCCATTCAACCAATCAAAGTGTAATATGCTAATAATATGCTAAGGCCACTCAACCACTCGCTATGACGTGCACTGACCACCAGGGGGCAGATGCTCCGACCAGTAGGTTATCTTGCTGTTGGGGTCCAGCCGATCAGGACTGAGCAAGATGGACCAGACATACACTGGAGCCCTCTTGCGGTCTCTCCTCAGCTGGCCAACCTCCCACGTCCCTCCCTGGCCCCGAACTTGTACCAGTGGGGTCTCTCAGCCTGGCCTGTGCCCTCTTGCAATCAGGGACCCCTTGGGGGATGTCAGAGAGCTAGTTTCGGCCTGATCCTGCAGGCCAGGCTGAGGGACCCCACTGGTGCATGAATCCATGCACTGGGCCTCTAGTGTGTGTGTGTGTGTGTGTGTGTGTGTGTGTGTGTGTGTATATCTATATATAGATATATAGATAGATAGATATAGATAGATATATATATAGAGAGAGAGTTGAACAATCAGAATAGCATTGTGTTACTACAAATTTTTCAAAAAATAAACGTAGGAGTTGGGTAAATTGCCAGAAAATATTCAAAAAGGGAATTCCAAGTATCTATCCACTAATATACTCTTTAATTCAATGTTTGTGTGTGTATGTATGGGACAGGAATATGTCATAAGTATATAGTATTCATATGCAATTGAATGTCTTCATTGATACAAAATTTTAATCTAAGTAATTATTTGTATATTTTGCTATACAGAATCATTCTAGAACTCAATGAATTCTTACTTAGACTGGAAATACAGGGACCTCTGGAGTGGAAGTATTTCCCTAGGGCTGTGGTTGGCAAACTGTGGCTCATGAGCCACATGTGGCTCTTTGGCCCCCTGAGTGTGGCTCTTCCACAAAATACCACGGCCTGGGCAAGTCTATTTTGAAGAAGTGGCATTAGAAGAAGTTCAAGTTTAAAAAATTTGGCTCTCAAAAGAAATTTCAATCGTTGTACTGTTGATATTTGGCTCTGTTGACTAATGAGTTTGCCGACCACTGCCCTAGTGGAATATAAGACCAAGGTGGTCTTTACTTTATTCTTATAAGAATCTAATTGCCACAAATTGAATCAAGAAAAACTCCTTCAAAGCTTATGATATTCAATAGGGACTAAGCTCATGAAGAAACAAGAGATCTTTTGGTATACATTTGTTGACTAGCTCTTAACATTCACAAAAATTAAATTTAGGACTTCTAATTTTCCTCCTTTAACTTTAAAATACTGAGATAGTTTGAGAAAAATATGGTCACAACTTACATTTTGTGCCAAGTGTTAATATTTATTTTATCCAAGGGAGAATTTTTAGCCAATATTTAAAGAACACATATGGTTCTTTTCTGTGGAAAATATTTAATATCTTTTTTTATAAATTTGAAAATAATAATGAGATGTAATCTATCAATCGTATAGTTCCATGTGCTCAGGAAGAAATAAAGCACAAATAGTTTTATTTACTTAAATTTTATCCAGTAGTTTTTAAACTCCATACGTCATTTAATTTTGGCATTATTTGTTTTACCATTTCTGATTCATCAATTTTCTTGGTTGTTTTACTTTCCTTACATCATTTCACTATTCAGAAAAAAGTAATGATAATATTATTTTAAGTTGAAGAGAAGCTAAGTTATAGCCACTAATTTTTAAAATATTTAAAGTATTAAATATATAAAATGCAGTTACTTATTATGAATAGTTAGGTTGCAGATAATGTATATATTATTATAAAACCAAATATTTCAAGTTATCAAAGTTAAAATTTAATAAAATACAAATTAGGATTATAAGGCATTCTGCAACAATTCTTGCCATTTTTAACTTTCTATGTGTATGTTAATATTTTTAAATTCTTTATTATTTAACTAGAGGCCTGATGCATGAAAATTCATGCACTGGAGGGGGGGCGTCCCTCAGCCCGGCCTGCCCCCTCTCACAGTCTGAGAGCCCTCAGGGGTGGGAGGTGACCCAGCGATCAGAGGAAGGTGACGCCCCCATCTCACCTCTGCTGTTGCCACTGCTGGCAGCGCAAACCTCGCCCATCCGAGGCTTGCCTGCACCTCAGGCCTGCCCTGGGCAGCTGGGCAGCCACCATCCGAAGCTTGCCTGCGCCTCAGGCCGGCCCTGGGTGGTTGGGGGGCTAAGGGGACTGGGGGACACCAGAGGTAGGCGCGTGGAGTGGCAGGGCCCACCTGGGGGCGGGCTTGGCCATGCCACTCGCCTGCTGCCTTGGTGGGGCTGAGGGGACTGGTTGCCACTATCTTGTGGCTGTGGGCGCCATCATCTTTGAGAGCGTGGCAGTCAATTAGCATATTCCCTCCTTATTGGCTGTGGGCATCACCATCTTTGTGAGGGCATGATGGTAAATTAGCATATTCCCTCTTTATTAGATAGGATATTTTTTAAATGTGTTGGGGTGACATTGGTTAATAAAATTATACAGGTTCAAGTGTACAATTGTATGATACATTATTTGTATATTTAATTGTGTGCCCACCACCCAAAGTCAAATCTTCTTCCATCACCAATTATTTGATCCCCTTTACCCTTTACTTTCCTCACTCCCATTTCTCTGGTAACCACCGTACTGTCTGTGTCTATACGTTTTCTTGTTCTTGTTTGTTCATCTGTTGCATTCAGTTTTATGTCCCACATATGAGTGAAATCATATGGTTCTTGACTTTTTTCTGACTTATTTTGCTTGATATTCTTAAGATCCATCCATGTTGTCCAATGGCAGTACTTCATCTTTGCTTATGGCTGAGTGGTATTACATAACTTTTCATTTTTAAAGTTAATATTTTTCATCTCCAGATGTACTGACTGTGAGGACCTTGTTAGTATTATAATTTTATCTCAGTTTTACGTCATCGAGTTTTATAGATAACAATGGAAGAAATATAAGTCAACTCAAAGCCAAGACCTACCTAAAAAGATTAAATAGATAAGATTAGATTAGATGTGTTAGTGAAAAAAATTTACATATATGGAAATGAAAAATACATAATGGGAACATCTTAAAAGAAGTATATAATATGCCTGATAAAAACATGAAATAGTTATGACTTTCTCAATGTTCTCTGGATAAGAGATTTCTCATGTATTTAGGAAACTTAGCTCTTTCATTTGAATGATAACATAATGAAATATTTTAGGCTCTAATACATATTTCTTTGTAATAAATGATTTATTTAGGCAGTGCATTAGTTCAGGAACTTAATGCAAGAGGGTTTATGAATTTAAGGGAAGCAAATTGTGAAGGGATTTTAAACATATGTACTTAGGGAAAAAGTTAATAGTAAGGATTAATGGCAAAAGTAGTTTAGGAATAAATGCGATACTCAGTCACACACAACACATTGAACAATTACCTCAGCAAGGTGGTGCTCATTCTGCATTCTCCTTACCATGCTCTGGACACTTCCCTTGATTGCACCTTTCTGCATAAAACCCCTGGTGCAAATGCTGGAGTCCATGCAGAGAGCCTAAAATGGATGAAAAAAGAAAAAAAAAGAGAGAGAGAGAAAGCTCACACATTATTATATTAATAAATGTAGGTCGGTGACTAATTTGATCACCATGTAAATATATATTTCATTATTGTTTTAATAATTTTAGTTAAAATATTATAAAAATCTTGTTTTAAATTCTATTTCTTTTCCCAAGCAATTTAAGGACCATCATTTTGCTCCTTACTAATATATATATATATATATATATATATATATATATATATATATACATACTCTAAGGAAAGATTATTTTCATAGAGTATCTAAATATGTGCTGTTCTTTGATGAAGAATACTACATTAACTGAGAGTAGCAAATAGAAACAGAAAATACCTTGAAAAAGGTCATGTAATGTGTTTTCAGCATTATATTCCTAGCCATTTTGAGATATAAAAAAATCAAATAGAAAATATACCAAGTTTAGTGTCTATAATAGAAATCATATTTGAGGCAAAAAAAAAAAAAAGCTAACGGTCTGTTGTCATTTGCATTTTCACAACACGACCTTCTCCCTAATCAGCCCTGAGCATCTATGTACTTCAAATAAATTAAAACTGCTAGGGTAGGAGTGCAGAAGGAACATTTTTTAAAAATCAATATTTAGATTATGATACTACAATATAGATTTTCAAGAAGATATTAAGCTTAAAAGCCAAGCATTGCTGAAGAAGAAAATAGTTTTAAAATTTTTTACCTCCCATTTTTAACCAATCAAAATCCAGCCTCTGAATTAGACAGGAGAGAGAGAAGTCCTAGGCTGACCACAAGTAATAGGCAGGCACTGCGATTCCTGGGCATTGTCATGAAGCCCCAGGCAGGGGGCTGTTAGATGTGTGTCCTAATCTCTCCTCTCTGGGCTTGGCCTTGAAGAGTAAATGAACCAATCAGTTTCATAAGGGAGCCGAGGACAAGGAGCTCCGCCCGGTCCTCCGTGTGGGTCACGTGGAAAGGACCGCTGTGCAGAGGACCTTGTGTCTCCGTGAGGTGGAGGGTTATGGTTATGGAATGGAGAAAAGGACCATAGGTAAACAGAGATCATCTCCCAAAGCTTCTCTCAGTTCCCATGTGGCAAGAGCCTGCTTTGGGGGAGCGGAGAGACAGAACCCAGGATCCAGATGGGAGAAGTGTCAGCGTCTGCGCCACAGCAAGGGCTGAGTAAGCAGAGAGCTGTTGATTGAGCAGAGAAGAATTGCGTTTTGTGTTCATCAGCTCCAGATGTCAGCAACAAATGCCAGCAGAAGATCCTGAGAAAGGACAAGGCCAACATCTGCAGCAGACACAGAACACCCACTCCGCAGTGGTCTGAAAGCCAGAGAGCATCTGATGGGTCCAAACACTCTTCCCTTTTCCTTGTATGGTCATAGAAGTCCCCAACTGGCTCTCTCCCCACATTCAACCTAGTGTAGGGACAGTGGAAATAACAGAGTCAAGTCGTCATTTTCAAAAGACAGCAATTTTCTTTATGGACTATTAAAATTATTGGACTTGATTAGGTTTTAAACCAAATTGAACAAAATGTAGCCTTTTATTTCCAACTAATCATAAGGGTAGCCAGATTGTTATGGCCAAAATGAAGCAAAGAAACTATTTTTTTTCCTTGTTTTTCTATTTATAATGTGAGCCACACTAAAATCTCTGTGACACAAATACCAAGTGAGCATTTAAAAAGTATTGATTTTGCAAAGGTTAAAGATTAGTAATACTATAGGGGAACTGTAATGGGGAACTAGAGAGTAACAATGATCGATTTCCCTGGCTAGAATGAACACTGTTTCAAGCATTTTACACTATTCAAGAACCCAGTAATTTTACAATTGGAGCCATGAAAGTTTAAGTGATATACTGGTCTCAAACTTTAAAATGTTGCCCTTAATATGAACTGTTATTTTAGGAAATTATGTGGTACCTATCAGTAACTTTGTTTATATTCATATTTTTATTTAGGTAGTTGTACCAGCATAATTCAAGATGTGAGGTTTAGTTATTTATGGTATCCTCTTCTGCTATGATTGAAGTCAAATATGTCTACCTATTATTTAATTCAAAGTAAGTAGATGAGCACAGGTATGAGAAACTGAGATTTTAATCATTCAGGAAAAAAAAAAAAGGCTGTAATTATTTTAAACCAAAAGAATTATAAAACTAACTTTCATAAAATTATATACAAGCAAAAAATACACTTATCTCTCCCAAAGTGTTAGAAGATAGCTATAATAGACGCTAGAGGGATGACTGAATATTTGGAAGCTTTTTAATTCCCTATGATATTAGGAAAATCACACATAAGCACACCAAATTTGCAATAGTATAATTTTAATATAGACTTATGATGGAAAGGAAACAATGCCTATTGACTTTTACTTGTTGTGATAGAAGATTTAAGACTTCTAACAGCTCTTGAGATACTATTCACTCATTGCATCCTATCTCATCACTAAAAGATTTCTTAAGAGGCCATGCCAGTACATCCCAAAGTTACTATGCTGGGGACCCCTATTTCATAGTATAATTCATTTGCTATACTCTCATAATCTAAAATGTATATATGTGTGCTCACACATGTACATACATATACCTTTACAATAGTAGTTGCCCGGTAAAAGTGGTTTATAGCAAACACAAATTATTCTAGTTAAGTATTTAACAAATATATGGAAGTAGAAGTATCCAGGCAAATTTTAAACTGGCCACAAGAATTTATAGTACTCTGGGCAGAGACTGAGGTTTATTTCTAGGAAAACTGAATAACTTCAGTTAAAAGAGTGTCTCCTGAAGATTTGCTACTAGTTTTCATTGTAATTTAGTGTATACATAGTCTAATGTCATTGATTCTTTAGAGATCTGGAAAGGTAAAGTACAAACTGAATTATTATCTATATATATAAAAGGCTAATATGCTAAGTGTCCAACCATCCGATCAGTCGCTATGATGCACACTGACCACCAGGGTGCAGATGCTCAATGCAGGAGCTGCCAAGTTGCAGTGACTTGGCAGTGGCAGTTCTCGGGTGGCGCACCCTGAAACCAGAGAGGAGGGAGCCTGATTCCTCGTGGGGCTGTGCGATTCCACCTTCAGCCATGGTTTATGTTGTTGCTGGGGCACTGTCGGCCCGAATCTGTTTTACTGCACACTTGCATCTGCGTTCCACACCCTATAGGACAGCAACTTTGCAGAGTGCCCTCTCACACTCTGAGACCCCTCGGGGGATGTCAGATAGCTGGTTTCAGCCTGATCCCTGCAGGCCAGGCCAGGCCAAGAAATCCCCCTCCTGAAGAGACCTCACTCACTCCATAGACACCAGAGAGGGACCACAGGAGGTTGGCTCCAGGGTGTGTCTGGCCAGTCTCACCCAGTCCTGTCCCGCCGGCCACCTTCTAATTAATTTCCTTTCAATGTGCACAAATCCATGTACCAGGTCACTAGTGGAATAATAAACTTTGTCTTATAAAGAATTAATATAAAGCAATGTTGAAATTTCTCATAATTAGGGCTTTTGGAAGTTATCAATTAAAAACAAAATTAAACTATGTTATAACAACTATTTTTTAGAAGAGTAAGTGTTTGGTAAAATAACTGGAATACACAAAATAATATTAGGAAAAATATTAGCTATGGTAGGAAAATAACTTGTAATTAGTTCAAAAAAAAGATTATTTTTCAATGTCAAGTATGTTTACTTTTCCATTTTTTTGTAAAAGTAAAGAGACCTGATTCCAGGTGAAAGAATATGTAAGAAAATATTGTTCCTACTCTAATTTGAACTCCAAGTAGAAAGTCAAGTGTAAAAATTTTTGGATTGAGACTTTAGAGACTGAGTTAAAGTCCTGATTTAGTCACTGGATGGCTTAGAATAGACAACTTAACCTTTCTATTGCAAGGTCATAAAACAGGTGTTTAATCAGATCATCACCAAAATTACTTTCAACATTAAACTTCTATGACTCTAGGGCTTCCAAAAGTCTGGAAAAAATATAAAACTTAACTGAAAATATGTCAAGATCTAAGAGATCTCCTCAACCTGGTAAACCAATATTTTCCGAATGATATGTGCATGGTGAAGATTATGCATGCAATTCACTCAAAGTGCTACATAGACCAATGAGATTTAAATATAACGATAATAGAAGATAAATAATGTTTTTAGGATCTACATTGCAAATGCCTTCTAAGAAATTACTAGTTGAGTTTTGTGTAATGTCTAAGAAAAATGTCCATAATTATCTGAATTGGCTATTACAATTTCCCTACATTTTCCAACTGTATGATATCTTCTTTCCCTCCTTCCTTCCTTCCTTCCTTCCTTCCTTCCTTCCTTCCTTCCTTCCTTCCTTCCTTCCTTCCATCTTTCCTTACTTTTATTTCTTGCTTTCCAGTGTTTGCATTAAATACTAAAGTGTGTTTGAAATAATTATTGCTGATTTTAAAACATAATTTAGAGGTAACCAGCTATATCATGTTGTGCTTCTTGCACATTTATGCCATATATAAATATATTTTGTAAATTATTTTTATTTTTCATTTTTAAATATTAAAAATTAAGGTACTTTTATAGTGGAAAAAACTGTAAAGAATCTCAATGGAATTGTGGACTCAACAAATAATTTAGAGATTCAAAAACTATGTCAAGCTTGGCACTATGTATCAAAATAGTAGTTGGATTTTATCCTGTGGAAGTTTGAAAACTACAATTGTAGATATTCAGTCCAAGAGACCCAGGGGTATTTGGCTCTGTCCCGTCCCTCTATGGCTGAGGACTCTGACTAGAGATATTTGCGTAGCTCATTTGCATCTATACACTTGATACCAGACTAGATACTAGAATGCAATGTGCTGACTCCGATCCAAAGCGAATTCGTTTCCAGCCCAGCACCAAGCCTTTCTCGAAGTGATTCATTGCACCATGCTCCCCACTGCATTCAAGCACCTCAGATACTTTTTGTATTTGGACTTTGATACCTTAGCACAGTGACTCTGTCTCCAGAACAAAAACTCACCAAGAGAAACGTTGCCATCTTTGGACATGAGGCTTGTCCAACTACTTGTATTGGAGTGAACCACTATTTTGTTACTATTTAATTTCATGGAAGAGAATAAAAAAATAAAAGTACTACAACTAGTGATTAACATCATTAGTTAACAACATTATTTGGGGCAATCATAGGAGTCCCTTGCCCTTCTCAATCTGCAGCATCTAACAGTGCTCACTGTTCAGTAAGGATTCAACAGAATCTTGTGAAATTGGATTGAACAAAAGTGAATTGAACTGAATTGAATTGAGAAGTGAGCCACCCGTAGTGGAAAATGTGGTAACTCTGTGAGACCACTAGGAGGAGATGCAATTCAGAACATTAAATTATTTCTAGGAAACCACAAATGTCAACTTTTCCCCAACCCTAAGTCTTATTTTAGTGTTGAAATTTAAACCAATGTTATACTTAGCATTCCAGAAGAAGATGAGAATATATCATTATCAAAAATTTTGCTGTACTAGGTTAGGTAAAAAGATAATGTACTCTTTATTTTGAATAAAAATATGCCAAATGCCGAGGCACCACAGTAGGTTTATTGGGGTTGGGGGGAGGCTGGGAAAACCCTGGAGAATGTCCTTGCCACCCAAGAAAGATAACTGTCTTTCTTTTTACAATAGTCTCTGGAGATGGGGAAACCCTATCCTGGTCTAAACTTCCTATAAACAGAGAAACAAGCAAAACCCTGCCTGCTATTAATCTTAAAATGATATACACAACACAGATGGCGGTACTGAAAGATGTAGCTGAATGCTTCTCTATTATCGAAAAGTTTTAAACTTTGTAATTGCTGTACTATTTCATTTCGTCCCCTTATGTCATTTTAATAATATATCTAAGACAAACAAAGGAATGTCTATAATAAATTACTCGGAGAGCGTACTTAGTTTTCTCAAGCACAAATCTGATGAGAATGGAACTTTAATGATTCTGACTGCTGCCTCTTCAGTCTTAACATGCAACCACTAGATCAACAAAGCCAGCTGTTTTCAAGTTCCATTAGGAGCCAGTATTCAAATAAAAGTAAATATTAAGTCTGAACCTAATTCTATTTTACAAATATCGTCACTGATTTTTTAAAAATACGTTGCTTGGTTTATCTTTTTAATTTTAACTTCTTCAACTTGATTGCAAAATATTTTTTCTTCTCGTTTTGGATGTCAGATCATATGTGTCCCTCCCTGGAAATGAGATTCTCTGAACTACCCTCGCTACTTCACCTACCACCTCTCCCCTCCAAGAACATCTCACAGCAGTGTGATGGCTTTCTGTAAAGGTACTTAAGCATGTTATAAAAGGTCTGTGTGAAGTTTTACTACTTCAGCTGGATCCTCGGAATCTGGGATGGTCCAAAACGTGTGGGTAAATGGAAATGTAATCTCCTACCAGGTCAGATTTCAAAAATAGGAAGGACAGATAGACTTCCTCAAAAGTCCATTTATATATAACAATGAAGAATATGTGCAAGGCATGTACACTCTCCTAGAACCTATTTGTCCTGTAGTTCACGCACATCAGCGCATATGAAATCAGTGTTAATATAATGGACGTTTTAAAATCCTATACTTGGGAAATTTAAGTAATACCCCAAAAAAATCTACTAGCTAGTAATCAGCGGAGCTACTATTCAAATGACTTTCTACCTTCTTCTTCCTGGCCTGTGTTGTTTTCTCACTGGCTTTATTGCTCAGTAGTCTTTATAGTCTCCAAAGATTCTTGTTTTTCTCGCTTTTTCCCCCATGTAGGCAGGGTGGCCCATCCACAAGAATCTGAAGGGTCTGTATATACTGACATGAGAAATTTTCTTTACTTTATTAAATGAATTCCTTTTCCTTTATTATTTACTAGTTTGTTTAGTAAATTTATTGAAGTGTTATTAACATTGGTTAATAACATATACATTTAAGGTGTTTGATTAATAACATGATATACATTTCAGGTGAACAACATTACAATTCATTTTTGTATCCTCTATGGCATGCTCACATCCTAAAGTCTGGTTCCCTTCCATTATTTTCCCTTACATATATTTGACCTCCTTTGCCTAATTTGACCACTCCCCCCTTCCCCCACTGCTATGGAAAGCACCCGTCTGTTGCCTTTATGAGTTTGTTTTTATTTATTTTGTTATTTCATTTGTTACTTCTTTGCTGTATATTCCACATATCAGTGAAATCATAGGGTCTCGGTCTATTTCGTTCACCTTATTTCACTTTGTATCAAACCCTCAAGATCCATCCATGTTGTCACAAATGGCAATATTTCATCTTTTTTGTGGCTGAGCAGTATTCCATTGTATATATGTAACACAACTTCTTTACCCATTCATCCTCCAATGGACAGTTAGATTGTTTACATATCTTAGCTATTGTAAATGATAACGCAGTGAACATAGGGGTACATATATCTTTTCAAAATAGTATTTTCATATTCTTCAGATAAATGCCCAGAATAGAAATTGCTAGATCATATGGTAGCTCTATTCATAAATTTTAAAGGAACCTCCATACTGTTTTCCATAGTGGTTGCACTAATTCACAATCCTACCAACAGTGTATGAGGATTTCCTGTCCTCCACATCCTCACCAGCACTTGCTATTTTTTTTTTTTTTACTTTTTTATAATAGTCATTCTAACAGGTGTGAGATGATATCTCATTGTGATTTTCATTCCAAAGATTCTCTTGGCCCATTAGCTTTGGTAGCTACTGTCCACTGCAGTATTGGGGGCTCTACTAAGTTCAAATATAGCTTTCAAAGACAAATGAGTATTCTTGATTCCAAGAATCTTCTGACTTCTTCCTTTCCTAGCTCTGGTCTTTATATCTCTCTCTCACAGACCATCTTCTGACCTGACCCAGGCAGTTTAACCTCTTGATTAGGAGCAGTTACCTCAAACCTATTATTTTAGCAGTCTTCAAAAATCTTGGCTCACATAAAGGTGAGCCAGGGAAAAGATTTTTTAAATGTTTTTATTAATTTTTGAATTATATTTACAATTAGGTTTACAATTCAGTTTCTTCATTTGATAAACAACCTGGAAAATTATTCTAGACCAAAAAAATGATTTTTACTAGGTGAATTTTACATTAAAATTAATTTATTTCACCCTAACCAGTTTGGTTCAGTGGACAGAGTGTCAGCCCTCAGTCTCAAGGGTCCCAGGTTTGATTCCAGTCAAGGGCATGTACCTTGGTCACAGGCTCAATCCCCAGTAGGGGGCATGCAGAAGGCAGCTGATGGATGTTTCTCTCTCATTGATGTTTCTAACTGTCTATCCCGCTCCCTTCCTCTCTGTAAAAATCAATAAAAAATATATTTTAAAAAATTAATTTATTGCAGTTTTGAAGAGAATTTTATATTTTTGCAGTGGGAGCTATATATAAGGTCAGGATGACAGAAGGAAACAAAGTTAGAGAGCAACATATAAAAATTCAAGAGACCAAAAATGTACAATGAGCCCATTTTGCATTCTCCAGAATATTTTGCTTTAAATCAAATAAATCAACAAATGATCCATTTAAAAAATTATTTCCAAGACACCTGAAATCATCCATAGTAATTTCTTGGCAGGTCTAAAATGTCCTTATTTCCTAAAAACTTTTAACTGCTTTTCATAAGCTTTGATTGGACAATCCTTTTTTAAAAAATTCTCTGTATTAAACACCTTTCTGCTCAAATCATCTAGGGTAATTTCTGTTTTCCTGGATGAGTCCTGATTGCAAAAGTCTGCTTTGCTTTTTGTAATTAAAACCATCTAATGAATCACCACCTCACAAGTATATATTTCATATGTGATTATATAATCACATTCTTTAATAATATGAATGGCAAATTATAATGGGAAGATCGGTGAAAAAATTGGGTGAATAGGTTATGCAATTTATTTTTTAATTATGTTTGTTATCGTTATTAACGTTAGAGAACTGTTTCTAAGCCCAATTAGGAAGGAATCAGAGTATATTATAACTCCCAGGATTTTAACTTATAATACCTCAATTTTAATATTTTTAAATACTTCTAAATTACTAAAATGCTGTATACCAATTAAACTTAAGCAAAAATATCAAAATTAGTTTGCTAACTAAAGTTTGCTAAAAGCACTTAGTAACTTTGTTCACTGATTTCTTCCTAAGTAGTATTATTTCTTTGAGCAGCTAAAATAAAATTATATTGTCCACTGCTCTAATACACACTTCCAACATCACAGTTTAAGGTTTGGAAATTTTTAAACCAGATAACCTTGGCTACTATAGAAGACAAAGGTTTATCTTAATTACCACCCAAACATAATCCAAATGGAAAATTAGAGTTATCGAATATTCATCACTTTTTCACTTCTTTGTTAAGCATATACAATATGTAACTGGATTTTTCCCTCTAAATATTTCCTCAGCGTTTTCACAATAGCTCTTATTGGATCTCTCTGCAAAAGTCTTTCTTTTCCATTTTCCTTCTAGACCACAACCAGAGCAATTTTCCAAATCAAAATATGAGTATGTCACTCTATTTCTCTAAAAAAAAGGTCACTTCAAAGCTAGAGTCAGAATCATTAGAATCACAGACCTGCAGGCCTCATGTCAGCCATGCATCCAAAGAGGCCTAGAACATTCTCAGCCCTGGCAGGAGCTGGCTAGGTGCTGAGTGCATGGTGGGAATGTCTCTCTTCTTTAATTATTCACTACAACATAGGTTACATTTCTGTGAAACATTTTTCTAATCCGCACTTCACTTTCTCTAGTCAGTATCCATTTTTTCTCTACTTCTTTACACATAGGAAAACATTGAGGGAGACCCAATAGGGTAATGACAGATAATATCGAAACCATAATTATCCCACACTGCATCGAAATTTACCTGGCGACCTGTGACTCGGTGTATGCCTCTTAGGGGATTGGGAAGGAGGCCCGTGCCCCACCCATGCACCCCTGCAGACACTCTCACCGAAGTGACCCAGAGCCAGGGGCACCAGCGTCGCCTGAAGATGACCACATGTTACACATTATTTGAGAGGGAAATAGTCAACTTCTCTATCACTTAAAAATAAGATATGGGATTACAAGATTTTATCATGAATAGATATTTTTACAGGTACTTACTGAATAAAGCTGTAGTTTCCATCCCGTCCTACCTGAAAGAAAACTTTTTCTGATCACACTTTAGAAATATCATCATAGCTAGTGAATTTTCTCAGCAGTGGATAATGTACTATACCGTATGTGTGTGTGTGTGTGTGTGTGTGTGTGTGTATAATATTATAAATCTATACTAAATACTATATAATGTCTATATAGATTATATATTTATGCATTACATATTTCATAAGAACTCAGAATAGAGAGCAAGGTAATATTCCTTAAATACCAAGAATTGTTTAGGAGTCACGCTCTGTCCGGACTATAGGGGAGTACATTTATAACCAGCTGATCAGTTTTTCTACTTGCAGTAGAGAGAATGGATTCAGTGTACTTAGTAAAGAATGTCCTTACCCAAAGGATTGTCATGTCTATTTTAACTCAGTATATTTCAAAATCAGCAATTTTGCAAAGGAAATCTGTATTGTTCAGGACAGTTCCACTATTCTTTTCTAAAACAAGGAGACTTTATTAAAAGCAAAATTATACATGGCTATTTGTTGGGGGTCTTATTTTACTACTAGTAAAAGAACAAAACCTCAGACAGGACTATTGTCTGGTTCATCTGGTGCCGTACTTCCTCCACACAAGCCTTGTATGACACACAATATTTCAACTGCAAGTGTTGTTTAGCTTTTCAAACAATTGCCTATCAAAGCATCCAGGTTGCATTGATAATGGAGCAAAGCCTTTCCTGCAATTGTGAGCCAGGAAATGCTGGCCGGGTTGGCAAGTCTCACATGTCCTGTTGCTTATAATGTCCCTCCCTCCTTGCTGGAATGTGTTATTTTTAAGCAGCTAGGCTAACAGGAAGAGAAAGTTGTTACTTCTTTCCATGTGATGTAGAGGGGCAGGGGGAGGCAAGTGCGCAAGAACGGGGCTTGATCAAATATTAAGAGCACTTACCAGGTGCCCAGTCATCTCTAGGAGGCAAATCTTCAGTTACAAACATAGCTTTGAATTGATAGTAAGTTCCCCATTTCACAACCCCAATACATTTTCCAGGCTTCTGAGGACTGAAAAATAGCCACCAACTGTATTAAAGGTGCATAGAACTCCATTGTTCTGTACTTACATGGATGAAAGAGTGTGTTTCATTTTGCAGAGAGCTGCCCTGAGAATAAATCACTTTAAAGAGAACCACAGAAATAGAGATGCACTTTATTTCATGATGATTAATGAATGTTGAACCAATATTCAGTGGAACATTCTACTGACCACCATAAACAGAATTATAAAATTTGAAAAAGAAACCATCTTTCATACTTACCTATATAAGAAATAGTATCATAGCTTCAATCTGTCACATCAACTTATATAAAAATTTATCTTCTTACTTAAATAATTCATGTTTGTCCCCTAAGAGAGTTTGCTTTAAAAAGCAGATCAGTTAAAAAAAATATACACTGAGTGACCAGATTATTATGATCTCTGAACACATAATAATCTGGCCACTCAGTGTGTGTGTTTGTGTGTGTGTGTGTGTGTGTGTGTGTATGTGTGTGTGTGTATATATATATATATATATATATATATATATATATATATATATATTAGAGGCCTGGTGCATGAATTCGTGCATGGGTGGGTCTGGCCAGCCTGGCCAGTGGGAGGGGACATGGGCGGTTGGCCGGCCTGCCTGCTGGTTGGAACACCTGGTCCAGGGGACAATTTGCATATTAGCCTTTTATTATATAGGATATACACTAAGTGGCCAGATTATTATGCGTTCAGAGATCATAATAATCTGGCCACTCAGTGTATATCCAAGGACGTGTTGAGTATAAAAGGCAGTTTTCCTGGCTCTTCTTGAACATACAAAACCTGTCCCAGGTTTGGTGCCTTTGCTCCTGCTGTTTCTTCTCCATGAAATGCTGTCTTCCCAGCCCAGACTCTGACAAGTCTTCTTTCCAACCTCAATCAGGCCCTGCTCATGTGTCACCTTCTGGGGATCCTATAAAATACCACACCCCACCCTATGGCCCTCGGCCCATTCTTTTCCTCACTTCATATTTTTTCATAGCTCTTAGCATCTCTGATTTACTCTATGCATCCACTTGTTAGCTTGTGTTTTTTATAATTAACAACTTCTCCTAATAAACACTGCAAGGCCCACGAAAGCAGAGATATCGTAGTTCTGTTCACTGTGGCATCCTGAGCACCTGTGACCGAGCCGGCCACGGCAGGTGGTGGACACTCAGTAAGCAAGTGTGAATGATTGAATGAGGTCATTTCTAGGTACTTCTTCATAACATTCTCATGGTGGACCCTTGTTTCCAGTTATCATTCCTCCTAGATATCCAGGTAGTTCAAATAAATCAAGACTACGGCACAGAACAATGTGGTTTAATTTATATAAAAAATATCACCTAGGTAGTATAAAAAGTCACATGTGACAATGTTTGTGTATGCATGCTCTCATCAAGGTACTGAACACAAAAAAGGATCTGGGATATAATTAATTTATCATTATTATTCTTGCCTTCATCCATTCCTTATTTGTCCTGAAAATGTAACATCAAACCATCATGGGTAGAGATTATGCATTTCAAAGAGTAAACACCCTTTAAGCTCATAAACTATAATATTCTATTCCCTGCACTGCTACTAAAGGCCTCCAGTATCTACCCCAGGTTTTCGGATCCATTCATGGCAGCATTTCTCATTCATTCTCTGAGCAGTCAGGTATAAATACTAGAAGATTCCAAGTTCATTGGTATTGAGAACAGCTCTACTATCTCTCCCTTCAGCTAGACCTTGATCTTATAAAGTTAAAAAAAAAAAAGTAGGAATAAGTATGGAAGAGATACTATTTTATCAAAACGCATTCCTCCTTGAATTTTAGGCCCTCGATCTGGGCTTTTAGTTAAGGGCAAGAGAGATCAGGCAATAGTGCTTGCAGTATTTTGCTGATTTCAATCCACAAGACTGGTAGCACACCGGTTGGCTCTTGTTCTTCTGATCATCTTCATATCAAAGTGAGGCAGAGTTTAGCATGGAGGGTGATGCAGCAGGGAGAACAGTGAGTGATGGTAGAAAACCCTCCCCATGAGAAAATTTATTCTTCATTAAAGACTTAGATGACTTAGGGGCTCCCCAAGTCAGCCATCGCTATTGGTGTTCCTCTGTACTTTCTCTCCCTCCTCCCATTCCTACCCCTAAGTGACATCAAGATTTCTGGTAGGAAAAGCCTTGCAGTAATGAGTTAAATGTTCCCACTGTTTTCAGGAAGTTCCACCTATGGGTCTTAGAATGTAATGTCATGCAGGTCACATGGGCCTCCAGGCTTCTTGGGTGTGCCCTCCAGACACGTGTTACTGCGCAGGTCAATGACTGGAGCAGCCTTACAAGATAGCATTTAGCCTTAACCCAGAGTGAAGCCACACGCCCATGCCTCGATCCAGTCCCTGTGCAGGAAGCTAAATTCAAGTGAAACCTGGCAAAAGATGGACATCTTTTCATGCATCCACCGACCCATCAACTCTGAATGTTAAATGTCCATATCTTCTCCAGTGTCTTCCCTGGGCTTGCTGTCTGCAGAGTCATGCCTTTGTTCCGTATCTCTATGCTCTGTGTTTCCTTGTTGTCTTGAAACCAGACCACTCAGAGTAGGGTTCATATATCTATCTGGCCACTTGTCATCTCCACTTGAATTTTTCACCAACATCCCACACTGAACATGTTTCAAATTACGATCCTAATCATCTCCTTCCCCTCAAGAATATCTCCCACCAGTGTACTCTCACTTGTCCAAAGCACTACTACCCATTCCAGTGTTACATCCAAAGTTCTGATTCATCATTTCTCTTCCTCATCCCCCACACAACCACACACCAACTTCTGTGGTTTATGCTTCCCTTATACATGTATTGCCCAAGCAGGTACCCTTCTTTTTTTCTCATTGCTAAAAGCTATCACTGAAATCATTTCTTTTAAAACAAAATACCAGCATTTACTTTTTTTCTTAAATTCATTTTGCATAATATTTCCAGGAAATTTTTTTATAAAATACAAATCATCTGCTTCAATTTTATGCTATAAATCCTTTATTTGTTTTCCATTTCCAGTGGAAACACAATCCTACACACTTACAATGCCCTACAATACCCACCATGACCTGGCTCTGCCCACCTCTTCTACCTCATCTCTTCCCACTGTTCTCTCAGCCTTCGCCATCAGGGATGCAAATGCCAAATTCCCTGCCCGAAAGGCTCTCCCTGGCCATTCAGCCTAGGTCATGTATGTATTCTTCAGGCATCAGCATGAACAACATCTCCTTTGAGAAGGCAAGCTGGTCACCATTTAAATATTTCACCACACTCTTGATCCTGAGAGTTTTAAAAATGTATAGCAATTGAATGTTACTTACAATTTTGCTTATTTCCTGCTGACCCATTCTATTACAAGTTCCATGAAGGCACGAAATCATGCCGAGCACAGTCAGCTCTATGTCCCCAAATACTGTTGCAATGCCTGATATCTATTAAAGACTCAAATATTTGATAAATGAATGAAAACAAAACAAAACAGTCATTGAGCATTTTATATGGCCAAGTCTATGTTCTCCAAGCTGGTGTCTCAATTTTTTTGAAGTCCATTCAAAATTCTTAGTTGACAAGAGAAAACTTGAGTAATGTCTCCTGGCAAATCATTATCCTTTCTTTCATTTCTGTCTGTTTAAAAGTGATTTCCCTCTCTTTAAAAAAAAAAAAACATTTTAGTTCTAATAAATGTTAGCTAATAAAAATGAATGTATTAAACAAGCAAATTGGGAAAGACAAACAAACCAAATATATGGAAAGAAAGAAGATCTGAAATAACGTAAAGAGACTCCTAAAACTTTGAATTTAAGGAAGATCTAAGAGGACAAATGTTACATTGGAAGGACAGCAGAAAGAACATTAGATTTAGTTATTAAAAACAGCAACAATTAAAACCAGTATCTTCCTAGCTGGAGGAAGAAAAGCTGGTAAATAAACAAATGGTGAGTATGCCAAAGTATGAACCTAGGGAAGTTTGTGTAAACAGGAATGAAAATCATTATGATCCGGTATATACTTTTCAGATGTCACAAGACATAAAAACCCAGTAGAGTCCACACAGGGGATGGTAAGTAGCTCATAGGAGTGTTGAGCTGGGAGCGTGAGGCTTCACAGAGCCAGGCTGTGAAGGATGGGCAGGCCTGGCAAATGCATTGTTAACAACCACACAATAGCCAAGCTGATAAAAACACATCTGCTTTCTTTCCTTGTACACAAGGCAATAAATGCTTCTAGTTAACTCCAGGTCTTACCCGTGGAAACTTTGATATTGAAGATGTAAAATAAATTAAGACAAGGCGAAAGGAGGCAAATTTATTGGGAAGAAAAGCAAATGCAAATTTAGGAAGCTCAGCATGTAGATAATTGAAAGCAGGAAAGGAAATTGTTTCTAGGTAGGATTCTAATTCACATGGTTCCATTTTCCACTGATAAAGTATCGCACAGCCCTGAGCCTGAACCATTAGATTTAACAAGCAAAGTGCTTTGGAGGAAAGCAATGCATTTTCATGGCTCTCATAGGGAGCAAGGCTATTATCCCCCTTAGGTAGAAATTTCTGGGTATTAGTTTTCAGGTAATTTATTTTTTTATCAAGCTTTGTGAATTTTCTTAATTTTATTTTTTTAACTTGAAACCTGTTTCTCATTGTATGTGTATAAATCCCCATCTGCTGATCTGGGTCTCTACCTTGCTCATCTCTTTTCCTACCACTCCCCCTATCTTCCCTCCCCCCACCCCCCAACACAAATACCTCCTCTCCCCATTGCTCCCTCTGCTTCATCCTCACTGGCTTCTGCACTGTCCCATGAAGACATCAATCCCTCCTACAACAGGGCTTTTATTCTTTTAGCATGTCCTGCTCGTTGTTCCATCCTTGGAAGTCTAGCAGTGGAGCATAAAGCCAATGTCCACTTCTCAGATGATGTTTCACAATGCACACAATTTACTGGATTATTAATGCAACCGATTGTATCGAAATAATACATATACTTCCTTATTAATTCATTCACATAACCAGATCCAGAGAGAGGTCTAACAATAACTGTAATGTCGAAATGGTAGTGAATGCAAATGTTTTTTATAACGTCTGAACACTGTTATCTAAAACTAGAGGCCTGATGCATGAAATCCGTGCAAGAATAGGCCTTCGCAGCCGGGGCGGCTGCCTCGACCTCGCAGCCATGGTGGCTGCCTGGGTCCCTCCCTCGCAGCCAGCGGCTGCCTTCGATCCCGGGGCTGCAGCCCTGGCTTCCTCCCGGAAGGACGTCCAGAATGATGTCTGGTCTAATTAGCATATTATGCTCTTATTATTATAAATAAAAATATCTGTAAATTGTTTGGTTATATTATAGTTGCTGCTAGGATTCCTGTGAATTTCTGATAAAATTTGAGAGAATACTACATTTCAGTTAGAGGTTAATGAGAATAATAATTTTTTTTTTCTAAATCAAGTTCATGGGCTACCTGAGTTCTAGGCAGGAGTCCAAATTTAAAAATCTTGCTTAATGAAACATTCTTTTCCCAGGTACCTGCTTTACTCATATCTCACATCCTTTAATTATCAACTTAAGTGCCCCATATAAAAAGGCCTTCCCTGAGCCCCTGAGTAAAATCACACCCCTGTGTTAGGTATTTCCTCTCTTCCCTACCCTATTTATTTTTCTCCATAGCACTTCTTGACCTACTTTATATTCAATCATTTATTTTCTGTCTCCCCACTGGTATTTAAGCTGTGTGAGAATTGGGTTTTTCTTTTACTTTTTTCTTTTCTCTTCTTTTTTTTTCTTCCCAATCTCTGCCATAGCCCCAGTGCTTGGAGCAGTGCCTGGCACAGATGCAGTCGTCAGTAGATCTGTGTTGAACGTCCTGGATGAATGAATGATCTGTCAGCTTGGTCTGCAAACTCGTTAAGGTCTCATCGGAGATTGTTTAGTCTCACCTTGCGCTGCTCCCTTCTTGACTCATCCTGCCCCAGCCACTCTGGTCTTTTCTCTGGTCATGGAAGGAACCAAGTGCCATCCTGCCTCAGGGCCCTCATCTGGGCATCTCTCACTATCTGGAGTGGTCCACTTCCATCCCCTTCCCCCTCCACTGGGCCTGGTGAACTTGACACACCTTGCAAGTCCCAGATGCCTTATTTACCCTGTAGGAGGCGGACCATCCAGTGACACACACTTACAGGTGATCCCACATTTCTTTCATGACAGTTTTCAGGAATGTAATTAGATGGTTGTTGGCATAATCTTTCATTAGGTGTCAGTTGTCCCAGCTAGACGATGGCTCCCTGGAAGCAAATCACCCACATTTAGAAGGACCCGACCAACATGATAAAAAATTAAAATGAATAAAATGAAGAAGTCACAGAGACCATCCTCTACAGATTCTTCTAAATGTAAAACTTGGAACATACTAACAAAGTTACTTGGCCGAGCTTGAGCAATCATTGCCTGCACCTGTCGTCTCTGAATTAAATTCTAATGAGATGGCAGCACCCACTCATACATATTGATGAAGGGAAGGAGTTTGGCACAGACTGGCCCTGGGCTGCAAACCCCAAGTGATGCTATTTCTTGTCAGAAGCTTTCCAGGACCCCAGCCACCAGTTCCTTCCTGAAGGGCTGCCAAAACTTTGGTCTCCAGACGGAGCTTCTTTTCTAGCCAGTTATAAAGCCTGCATTTAGCAGGGACTCGCCATTTTCATATAATTTCATCTTAGGGGCAATCAACTTCTTCATTTTCTCCTCAAACCACTAGCTTTCAGAACACCAAACATAAGGCAGATGCTTCATATAGAGGAGGTCGTGTGGACAGAAGGAATGCTTCTCGCCTTTTTTAGTTCTATTGTTCACAATCATGGTTAGGACGGTGATGTTGAAGCTTAGAAGTGAATAGCCAGTGCAGGCATCTGAATTAAAGAAGGATTTTAGAAATCAGGACCAAACCAAGCAAACAGATCAGCAACATTGTTAGTCCTCAGAAAGCCAAGGTTAACAAATTTGAGGTGCAACTTCTAAATACAATTTGATATCTTCAGCAAACACCTTCAGGCAATATGGATGTTTTGTTGCATTTCCGGAATACTTTACTACTATCTGTCTAATTGTAATTAGCTGTTGGGAGGTTTTTTTATGCCATGATGGATAAAATTAATAACAGATTTTATTAATTATCACAAAAAAATACCTCAGAGCCAATATTTTGGAGAAAATTCTATGGAGTGTGAGGGCCAGATATTGTTATCAATAAACAGTACAGAAAATGTAACTCAAGGCAAGTTAAGTGGGTTATTCTGAACTTTAATTTCAGGTGATTATTTGAGAGTAGAAAAATAACAATTCATGTCAACGTTATTACTTGGAAGTAATTTTCACTTCCATCTAAGACTTTGGAATAAAAAGCAAATGTCCCCAAGACTCTCTTAAAAGTTACAGAAATATTGTTCATTATAGAAGAGAATTTGTGTGTGTGTTGTTTTTCTGTACAAATTTGAGCTTTTTAAGAGGGATTTTTAAATAAAGCCAAAAGCTGCTCTTGAAGTGGTTGGTAGTAAAATGAATTTAAACCACTGAAAAGACAGAAATTGTTTTGAATAAAGATTAATAGGTATACTCCTGAATTACTTTTGTAGCAGTTTAGACATTTCCATGGAAAATAATATATTAGGTTAGTGTATCTATGAAAAAGAAATAGTGATTACAGTAGAATTATATGTTTCCAACTTGCATTCTGTTGATCACGGTTGAGTCCCGTTGTAACCGGACAACCATGGGGTCCAGGCTGCCTGTCGCTGCTTGAGCCAATGAAGCAGAGACAGGGTTGGATTGTCTATGAGCGTTTATTCCTATAGTGCCGGCAGTCTGGGAGAGCAGTCGGTCACCCACAAACATCCGCTCTGACCCCCCTTGCCAGCGGCTGGCTATATACACTCGAGGGGGGAGAGAGCTACGTGCAGCTGCGAGCTACAAGTATAGCATGGAAAGGGAGGGGGCGGTCTGCAGTCCAGCCTTCAGGAGCTCAAAGTCTGATAACAAGGTGGCTAATCTTCTATGATGTTACAAACAGCCCCGCCGTTCCTGGGACCGGAGAATGGTCAGCGTTCCTGAGAAAAACTCCTGGAGGGAGTTGGGGTCCAGGTGCAGCAACCAAATCAAAGCGTGCCCTGTCCTTGGTCTGTTCTCAAAATGTATTTCTTTTCTGCATAATGGGCCATTGAGGCATCTTATCTTTTTACAGCCTTGTTTCATCCTCCAGTTTCCCAGGGATGGGTTTGTAAGAAAACTTCTTATCTACAGTTAGGAAGGTGAATAATTATTAGACAACGGTGGCTCTATTCTCATTACATGCCCTTCCCCACTCTCACTGTCACTGTTTGGTGCATTAGAAGGAGGCTGGTGGTTGGTATGTTCCTGTATTTATAGGCACAAGATAATGTCACTGCTAATTACTTAGTGCCCTCAGAATGTCATCACTGAAGCAAGTTCCTTAGCCCTGTGTTCTCACACACATACTCACACAGTCTGCCCTCCCTCCCCCTAACTTCCCCCCGACACACACACACTGGTTCACAAGCTAGTTTTGAGAAAAGTCAGTTAAAAAAATGTATGATAACTTATCTACTCTGCACAATATAAACAACTAAGCTTTATTCCAGTAGGAAACGAGTGATAAAGTCCTTTCTTAGTGTGATAGCAGTTTTGGAAAAACAATCCTTTGGTTTGCCTTTATTACACGTATTTGCTAGTAGAAATTCTTTGCGAGTTGGACCACGAGTTTTGTTCGCTTTCACCCATCTGCATTAAATACATTTTGTTCATCGGGTGACAAATCAACTGCAAAACCACTGCTTATCACAATTGCCATCTGCAAAGCCAGAGCAGGAGTCAGTCTCATCAGCTTCAATATGTTCAATTTTGCAAAGCTTTTGTGAAGTTTGAGGAGAAGAAACTTTATTAGAATAATCCTATCTAATAAAAGAGTAATATGCAAATTAACCATCACTCCTCTACACCCACAAGCCATGCCCACCAGCCAATCAGGAGCAAGTATGCAAATTAACCCAACCAAGATGGCTGTGGCCACGGAGCAAGCAGGAGGCTTGGATTTCCCCAGCAATGGAGGAAGCCAAGCTTTCCGCACACCCTGGTGGGTCCATGCCTCCACTCAAGGCTACAAAGTTTCAATTATAAAAGAATAATAAATCCCAGCAAAAATGGTGGCAGCCACAGAGCTGGAGAGAGCAGGAGGCTTGGGTTGACCCCGGCAATGGAGGAAGCCAAGCTCCCACAGCCCTGGCCTGTCTTGGCCTCCACTACAAAGTTTCAATTATAGAAGATAAATAAATCCCAACAAAAATGGCTATGGCCAAGGAGCAAGCAGGAGGCTTGGCTCCGCTCAAGGATACAAAGTTTCAATTATAGAAGATAAATAAATCCCAACAAAAATGGTGGCAGCCACAGAGCTGGAGAGAGCAGGAGGCTTGAGTTGCCCTGGCGATGGAGGAAGCCAAACTTTCTGCAGTCCTGGCCTGCCTTGGCCTCCGCTTAAGGCTACAAAGTTTCAATTATAGAAGATAAATAAATCCCAGATACCAGGGCCTCCGCTTGGGTTTCCGGGGGCGTGGCCAGCCTGCAAACCACCCCACGCCCCAAGGGAACCCCCACCCTGATCCGGGACACCCTTCAGGGCAAAACAGCTGGCCCCCTCCCATGCACCAGGCCTCTATCCTATCTAATTAAAGAGTAATATGCAAATTGACCATCACTCCAATACACAAGATGGCTGCCACAAGATGGCCATCAGGGGAGGGCAGTTGGGAGGGACCAGGCCTGCAAGGGAGGACAGTTGTGGGTGATCAGGCCAGCAGGAAAGGGCAGTTTGGAGGGACCAGGCCTGCAAGGGAGGGCAGTTGGGGGTGATCAAGCCTCCAGAGGAGGGCAGTTAGGGGTGACCAGGCCGGCAGGGGAGGGAAGTTGGGTGTGACTGGGTCTGCAGGGAAGGGAAGTTGGGGGATACCCAGGCCTGCAGGGGAGAGCAGTTGGGGGGTCCAGGCCTACAGGGGAGGGCAGTTAGGGGTGATCAGGCCTGCAGGGGAGGGCAGTTAGGGGCAAACAGGCTGGCAGGAGAGCAGTTAGGCATCAATCAGGCTGTCAGGGGAGTGGTTAGGGGGTGATCTGGCAGGCAGAAGTGGTTAGGGGCAATCAGGAAGGCAGGCAGGTGAGCAGTTGGGAGCCAGCAGTCCTAGATTGTGAGAGGGATGTCTGACTGCCCGTTTAGGCCCCTCGAGGGGTCCCATATTGAAGAGGGTGCAGGCTGGGCTGAGGGACACACACCCTCATGCATGAATTTTGTGCACCGGGCCTCTAGTAGGGGATATATTTGAGGAGCAGGCAATTCTGAAGAGTCAGATATAGGGAAGGTTCCGAAAGGCTCGTGTATGTGAATAAGTTTTGGAGAAGAGTAGATATATCCTAGGTAGAAAAGATATTGACACAGCAACAAAGCTTCAAGGAAATGAGATCATAATGTTCCCTCTCTTGTCACACAGTAACAGCCAGATATGCCAGAGGGGAGAGAGGAAAGGCATAACTATATGATATATACTATCTAATCTAATAATAGACAAATATGCAAATTGACCGCACCTTCGCTACACCTAAGCCACGCCCACCAGCCAAGCCACGCCCACCAACCAATCAGGACGAGTATGCAAATTGCCCCAACAAAGATGGCGGCTAATTTGCATATCAAGACAGAGTCCAAAGAAGCCAACAGCTGCAGAAGGGAGTAAAGCTTCGAAGAAGCAAGCAAGGGGGGGGGGGAGGGCGGGGCGGAGGCGGGGCCGGGGGGAAGGAGAAGGGCGGGGCGGAGGCGGGGCCAGGGGAGAAGGGCGGGGCGGAGGCGGGGCCGGGGGTGAAGAGAAACGCGGGCGGGCTGGAGGAGAAGGCGGGGCAGGCGGAGCGGAGGTGGGGCCGGGGGCGAAGGGAAATGTGGGCAGGCTGGAGGAGAAGGCGAGGCAGGTGATAAAGGTTGAGTGGAGGCGGGGCCAGGGGCGAAGGGAAAAGCGGGCGGGCTGGAGGAAAAGGTGAGGCGGGGGACAAGGGCGGGGCGGGGGACACGGGCGGGGCAGAGGCGGGGCGGGGGAGAAGGGAAACGCGGGCGGGCTGGAGGAGAAGGTGAGGCGGGCGAACAAGGGAGGAACGGAGGCAGGGTAGAGTGCAGCGGGAAATCCTATTGCAGGATTTTTTCCTGCAACGGGAAAGCTAGTATATATATAGTATATATAGAGACATTGCAAAACAGATGACACACCATAGAATACATCTTGAAACATGAATGAGTATACATTAAATCAGCTCTGCACTTTTTAAAAGACAAATATAAACTGCTCTGCTACTTATTCTACAACCACATATGTAGCAGAGCAACTTCACTGAGAAAGACACTGAAACTGGAGATGGGCTGAGAGCATCTGCTCCTCTTACCTGATCCTGTTGCCTCAGGCTGTGCTGGCAGCTGCCCGGCCAGGGCGCAGGTGACATAGATGTGAGCAGGGCCGCTGAGCCCAACTCTGATTCTGCTCCAGTCGGAAGGGCACTCGGGCAGAGGGAAGTAACGCAGTGAAGGTCAAGCAGGCAAGCAGGGTGGATCGGCTATAGCATTAGGAGTCCCCATGAGCATTCAAGTTATTGAAGCGGGTTGAGGGGGGTGTTGAGAAGAAAGGGACTCAGCTCTTTCTTTTGGCCAGGCTGTTTTCTAAGGAAACTCCCTTAAGAAATTATCTAATTTCAGCGTTTTGTTTTCCTGAGTTTATTAAACCAAGGTGAGAATCTCTGGGGAATGGGAGGGATTTGGAGGACTCTGGGAAGGAAGGCATGAGGCCGCTAATAGACAGGAGAGCTTGAAGGGGTAAAAGTACAAATAATTCAGAATATACTTTATAAAAATTTACTTTAAGGTGAGCATCTCTCCGTAAAATCTTTAGTAAAATCCCTTCTACTTGCCATAACATACTGTGGTTGGGTTTTTGGCACTCACAGAGGCCAAGCAAATATGAATTCAAACTGGATTCTGTAAATGATAAAGAAGTATTATGTCATTTATTGAAAGAAATATTAGCTGTTAATTCACTATGAGCATTTGTATATGAAGCTTTTATTGGACATAGCTTAGGAAAATAAACTCAATCCCTCATTGTCTAGAATATAATTAGATAAAGTTGAAATAAAGAATTCTAATGGTAGGAAATATGGGGGCAGCTAATTTTTGGTGGGGTGGAGAGATTTCTTACAGTTATTTTTCATACAAGAACTATGACAATGTGACAGGTAGCCAACAAGTCTTCTTCGAAACATGTACATTTTGCTTGGATTGTAATAATTTCTTATTAGGTATTTGCTATGTGCTTGTCATTCGATCCTGTGACTTTGCACAAGCCCAGGGATTTAATGGGGAGCTTTGAAATGTGGTGGTTCGTCTGGCTCTGATGGAAAGCTTGGCAGGTGTCCTCTCATTTCATCTTCACCCGGTTCCTGTGAGGCAGGTTCTATTACCTGCATTTTACGGGTGTGGAAGCTGAAGTACAGAGAAGAGAGGTACCACACCCAAAGTCCCAAAGCCATGAAGCGGCTGAGTCAAGATCCAACCGAAGCAGTTGGCCTTCTCTAGTCCTCATGCTTGTCCCTACATTGCTGTCTGCCCAGGAAGGGAACTGGAGTGAGCGGCAGCGTGCCAACGCCGGGCTGAGTGTGTGTGAGGCCTTAAGAAAAGTGCTCCATGTTCCCGAGGTTCAGAGTCAGTCAGTATTCTCCCAAACTTCAGGTGAAAATGTGAATGTGAAATGAAATGTGTTCCCACTCGTAAATGGGAGTGGGTGAAATTGTAGCAGTTACTTTGGTGGATTGAGTGCAACACAAGAAAGTGTTAGCAGAAAGAGGAGCCATGGTGTAAAGGAACAAGCAGAGAGAAAAGTCCAAGACTTAGTTTGACAATATCGTCAGTGACCATTTATTTAGTATACATAAGTGTATACTAAATAATACTATATAACTAAAATGTTAGCTGTTTACACGGACTATGTATGAATACGTGGTTCACTTCTAGAACATGCACGGAATTTCATGACCTGTCGTCCCCTTTCCATCTCATCTTGCAACATTTAATTTTATCTTTTTCCTACCATAGCCCCATGCCTCATTTTCTCATCTATTTTAACTTTATTTTGGCTACAACTAGGCATCTTTGTAGCCCTAGTTGGTTTGGCTCAGTGGATAGAGCATTGGCCTGTGGACTAAAGGGCCCCAGGTTTAATTCTGGTCAGGGGCTCATGCCCAGGTTGTGGGCTTGATCCCCAGTGGGGGTCGTGCAGGATGCAGCCAATCAATGATTCTCTGATTCTCTCTCATCATTGATGTTTCTATCTCTCTCTCCCTCTCCCTTTCTCTCTGAAATAAATAAAAATATTAAAAAAATAAAACTTTCTAGAATACAATGGGGTATATACATTTTATTTAATTAAAGAAATTCAACAGAGGAACTTCTGAGGCTAGAACAAAGGACATTTCAATGTGATTACAACAACAGTTTAAAATGTGTACAAAAAAATAAAGTAACTAGAAAGCCATAGATCCAAAAGGACACTCAAATTCATGAGCAAATTCACACCAAACACCTTAAAAACTTTTTAGAAAACTTTATGATGTCTAGATCATGGGTATCTAAATAAAATTTTATTGGAACTCAGCTACATCCATTCATTTGCATATTGTTTGTGGCTGCTTCCAGCCTATACCAGCAGTGTTAAAGAGTTGCGATGGAGAGCATAAGGCCTACACATTTTACAATATTTACTATCTGGCCTGTGAAAGAAACAAGTTAGCTGACTCTGGCCTTGGTGGTTGTGTCCAACCTGCTGAGTTCTTTTCCGCCAGTGAGTTTTGCACCTGTATCGTGCCCCCTAGGGTGAGTCTAGGTGGCCAAGATGGAAGTGCGTTCCAGTGGATCCACTAAAGAAATTCCTGACTCTGGTTTCACCCTCAGTATTAATTACAACGCAGTCCTCGAGGGTCCCACATACCTACTCATCAGGGACAGTTCTTTATTTTACAGAATGTGTGCAAGCGTAATTCACGTATCTATTTATGTGGGTGACTACCCAGACAATGTACGATAGATTTATTGCGTGCTAGACGATTTCCACATACACAGAGAAAATGTTCAGGTCTCCTAATGGACTCACACATTATACAGTTCATATACTTAAGATGCTCTTCTATTTCTTTTTTTAAAGTGAATTAAATTTGTCAGGAGACCAGAAATTTCCTAGTAGAAACAAAATGGACAACCTCTGTTTTGATCAGCTTAATCCAACTACTGATCTCGCAGAAGCAAAGCCATCTTTTTCCACCCATATCACATGTGTCTCTGTGTCTGTTTGCAAAAGGGCTATGAAACCTAAGGGGAGTTATTATGTTACTGATGAAAAGCTCCAATCTGTAACACATATGTGCTTTGCAATATATAGCCTCTGCTTATTTTTATTCAATTGCATTAAATGCTTCAATATGCGGCAGAGTCATCTTCCTTAGGGAGCACGGACTTGTGGAGCCATTTGTGGTATCTGTGGGAATCCCTTCACCATGTACCCATGGCATCCTGCCCCACACGGCTCATTCCTTCCTGACCCTGGTATATTTATTAAGACGGGGAAATGTTTCCTTTCTGACTCTAAGATTTTTCTCTTGTCCCCGAGCTACTGTTTTTGAACTAAAAGAAAAGGCAAGGGACAATATATTCAGGAAACATTGTAATACTACTAGAAATTACTACATGATATCTGTTTTATCACTTAAAGGCAGACCAGAAATTTTCTCTCTCTTTTTTTTTTTTTTCTTCCAAACTACTGTACTTTAAGCCTAAGCTGAGACTGGAAGTAGCAGAACAAAGAAAGCCGAAATTTTCCAAGCTGGGGAAATTTCAGCATTCATACATATTCACTGTAGTAGGTATATGCAAATCAATAATCACTTTTTTTTTTCTCTGCTACACAGCATACAGTATATATATGATTTTTGTTAAATAGTTGATTTATTTAAAATTTTCTTTTTTCAATATACTTTGTGTTATTTCTGGAAAATAAGTAAATATACCTCAAGTTTTAAATATTATTTTATAAATATACTTTTGTAAGCGTCTGATAACATATGGTGGCTTATCTTCTCACTTCTTCTAGCTTGATCATGCATGTTTCTATCCATTTCAACATTAGTGTCCCAGACAGAAAGTAAATGCTAAATGAAGTTTCTTTTTAATTAAACTTAACTTCTTGTCTTACTTTCAAGTTTTCCACTTTACTAACTGAAAGTCATTATCATGTTAATCTTGAAGAAAAGAACTCAATTTTTTTGAAATATAGAAATCAAAAATACAAGCTGTTCCTTATTTATATTTTGCATAGAGGAAAACAAGGGATATGTTAGGAAAAAAAATAATTCTAGATGAACTTTGGTTATTGCTTATTAATTCCAAATATAAATATGGAGGACATTGGCTTCCTAGGAAGAATAAGTAATTCAAGTGAGGGCACAGGGCATGCTGTGAGGCGTGGTATCATCAAAAAAGTGCCTAACTCTGGAAATGAAGTAAGTGTAGAGCTTGATGAGATTGTTCCTCTCATCTGGGGGAGTCATGATAACAAGCACACTCACACTTGCAGGTTAAAAACTTGTGTTCACACTCATCTGAGGACTGCTGCAGCTTTGTCGCTTCCCGCGCCTCGTGGGGGGACCTCGGGAAGGTGTCAGCAGTGACAGTCACAGCACTGACCTTCCGGAGCTCGTGAGCACCAGGCACACTCTCCCCTTCGCGTTCCTCTGCCCCAGTTTTGAGGCCGGTGGACCCCCATCAGAGAGCAGGAAAGGGAAGAATTTCCTCCTCAGTCTAGGTGCTTACTAGTACAGCTGTTTTCAAGTAAATAAGCAATTCTTATCAAGTGGAAGTGGAAGAAGTAAAACATATTTGTTTGTAGGTATATGTACTAGTAAAATGAACAATTGAGAATGTATTGTCAATACTAATGATAATTGTAGTGGTTAAGAGCATAAGGATAGTATTTACCGCAGGTTCTCTTCTAAGCAGTTTACACATATTTAACTTTTAAAATCTTCAGTACTTCACAATAAGTCTCAGGCAGAGAAAGCTGAAATAATTTGTCCAAAGTCACACAGAAAGGATAAATAATCTGTATCCAAGCCCAAACTACCACCCCAAGCTCATATTAAGATAAATATATATATATATGAACCTTGAACTCTCAGATTTTTATCAAAATCCCTCAAGCATTAAACACAGGCTCTACTACAAAAATCAAAGATACTAAAAAATACATGTTTTCAATGAATGAGTCCTCTCTTATTTTAGAGGCTGTAAACTTCCATGTATAAAGCACCAACTCCAGCTAGGATTTGAACGCTGGATTAGTGATCCTGAAGAAAATCTCTCTGCCTCACTTTCCTACTCTGTTATGTGGAGATAATGATAGTACCTACCCCGTGGAATCATTCTGAGGCATTAAATAAACTAATATGCATAAAGTGCTTAATGCCTGGCACATAAGAAGCACTATATCAATGTAATTGATGATTATGGTTATGACTGTTAGGAGTTAAATTATATCCCAAAGGCTATGTTGTAGTTAAATTATATCCCAAAGGCTATGTTGTAGTCCTAATCCACAGGGAATATGACCTTATTTGGAAATAGATGTGATCAAGTGGAGATGTGGTCATACTGGCTAAGGGTGAGCCTAAATCCAACTCTGTTGTCCTCATAAGGAGGGATAGATTGAGAGACACAGACAGACACAGGGAAGAAGGACATGTGATGACAGAGGCCATGATTGGATTATGTGGCCACAAACCTAGTAGCACCAGGGATTCTAAGCCAGAGCTGGGAAGGAGCAATAAAGGATTCCTATCTTCAAAGGAAGCACAGCTCTGCCAACACCTTGATTTTGGACGTCTAGCCTCCTGAACTAGGAAAGAATAATGTTATTATTATGATTACTCTGATGGTGATGGTGATGATAATCCATTGGGTTGAAATTTATTAATTCAGCCAAAAATCTCTATTAACTATTATAGATCAGACAACATGATCATCTAAAATTGTGTAGCTTAGAATATCTCTGTCTAAATTCGGTCAACTCATTATAAGCCTTGAGTATTTTAGAATCAGAATGTAAAATTTGGAAGTAAAAGTGAAGTTTATGAATTTGAAATTGTCCACACAAGTCTGTGCAAGGATCTTGTTACTGGTTCCCACATCACATGTCACAGATGGCAAGTATCAGTCTCCATCACTCTGAGGAAGCACCCAAAGAAGTAAACGAATAGGAATTCGACGTATTTCTGGAGGATAATGCCATTTTGAGATCTGGAAATTCATTTTACTACTTGGTTTATTCTGGTTAAATTATTTTTAAGATTTATTCTCTTACCGGTATATCAAGAATGTGTTTTCTTCTGTTCATTCCCTGAGAAAAGGCGATGAACAGTCCTGGCAAAGCTCATCATTTTTCCTGACTGTAATATGGTAAATTAAATATTGCGATTTAAATTGGACTATCAGATCAGATGACTTCATGCATTCCAGATCTGAGAATGAGTTCATGTTCTCTTTTTGGGCCATGACAAAAGAAAAGTATTTTATTTATGTGGAAGACTATGGAGAAATAAATTATTTTTATGTTATGGAGCAGAGGTTGCTAGCTGTACACGTCTATTATGTTTGAGCCAGTATATGCTTTTGGGAGTGATTTGTTACATCAATTAGCCTATCCTAAAAAAAACACATTGCAATTCTCAATTGGTCATTACATCAAGCAAAATACATAGTATAAAAACAGCTAGACTAAGAAAAAAAGAGAGAGACACTGATATGAGTATTTTATGTTCCCATTATGAGCTATCTGTCTTTGAATTCAGCCTTCAAGGTCAAATACCATTACATCAAAATTTTAATTCTCGGAAAGATGAAAAAGACAATTTGCACACATATGGATGTGTAGGTTTGAGCATGGACTCAGTCAGGTCATCCTAAAATTAATATTGTACATTGATTGTGTCATTTAGAGAAAGACTCTGATTCTATTTGACAAAATGCGATGTTTTCTTTTCAAATAAAAATAGAATATTACTCATTTTTCTCAGATATCAATTCAGACCTCATAGTAAGGATAAGCCATGTTAAAGTAAACCAGGCAGATTAAACTCTTCAGAAATTATCATTGCAAGAAAGTATCTAAAAATAGATACAGATTCATGTAAATCTAGGGGGAAAGCCTGCTTACTGTTTTCTGATTTATTCGTTTAATGTAAACAAGTATCTCAGTTCAGATTTTGAAAGACATTAAAAAGTAGAACAGCTAAACTGTTTATTTGGCTTTGCCAAACACCACATTTCCTTCCATAATTCTCCCGTCTTCTTACTCTTTACTAATCCAGTTTCTCAGGAAGAATAGAGAAATGGCTTCCATCAATGCATTTATCTACATGTTCATACTGAAGCACTTATGAAGCCCTGGTGCATGCAGGCATTAGGGAGAAGGAGTAAAATAAGACAAGAGAGGGAACCGGTATACTGTACATTCATGAGGTTTCACAGGAGCAGGCAAGACAATCTGTCTACATGTGAACAGATGTTTCTGCTTCCCCGGGTGGTTTCATCTTGACCCAGACATCTCCTAGCTCTCTGGGCTCTCAAAGCTCCTCTCTGGAAACCAAAGATCTGGGAAACTAGGGCAGAGCCACATTCTGCCCATCGTGAAGGACATAAACCAACTACTGTGACCTCAAACCACATTAAATGCTACCAAGCACACATGTCCAGTCAGGCTTTTGAGGAAAACCATGCATGAGAAATTACAATGATCTCAAACATCTAGAATTTGAATCTCTGATCAAGGATATAAGTAAAGTCATTTATCCTTTATATTTAAGATAGTTTGTACATTGGTTCTTATAGGATATTTTGATCTAAAGCTGGTATAATTAACCAATCTGAAATTATTTAGATCTCTAGGAATTAAAGGCCTAATGCTTTGTATGGAGAATGTAGAAGTTAGGGTGTAGATTTTAAATTACCTTTTAGACTACAAAATTGCATTCATTTGCTAGGGCTGCCATAGCAAAGTAACACAGATGGGGTGGCTTAAACAACAGAAATTTATTTCCTCACAATTCTGGGAGCTAAAAGTCCAAGATAGCCTTGCAAATGGCCATCTTCTCACTTTGTCCTCAATGGGTCATCCTTCTGTCTTTGTTGAATGTGCCCTAATCTCTTCTAAGGAAGCTAGTCCTGTTGTAATGTATCATTAGGGCTCACTTAATGACCTCTTTTGAACTTCATTGCCTCTGTAAAGGCCCAAATAGTCACACTCTGAGAGACTGGGGGTTCAGGCTTCAATATATGTATTCTCAGGGCACACGATTCAGCACAGAATAAACATATAACTTAAACATTCAAAAATTACTGGAAAATTAAATTTAGCAGCTAAGCTGTGCAACTAACTACAGCTCTCAAATATAAAAGATATAATAAAGCTTTCTGAAATATCTAATTTAATCAGATTTCAAGATCTGTAGCTAATAGATTTACCTAGACTGATACTTTCCTTGAAAATCTTCCCAAACTGTAAAGGATTCACCCCAGACAAAAATAAATTTCTCATACTATCTCTAAGATTTAAAAAGTAATTTCCAAAACCTACCAAACCGGTAGCACTTTTTGCATATAAAATGACTGAAGGGACATGTAACAGTATTTAAGTGCAGTTATTTCTTCTTGTCACATATTTAGGGAGATATTCATTTTTCGTGGAATCTATAACCAGCCAGAATTACTTGAGATGTTTCATATCAATGATTATCTTCTTCAATACAAAAATGCAAATAAAACACTTATTCTCTAAAAGTTGAAGTCTACTCCAAGAAGGAATAACATCCTCCTTAAGGACAAAATGGGAGAATAAGTAGTCGTGTTTGGGAGGAAGTGATTTTGTCTCCCAAATGTCTCTGCTGTCCAGGGGGAAAGGTTTGGGGGCAGTAAGATTAGAGTTTAATTTTTTTTTTAATTATTGCTTTGACCTATATTAAATTGCAAAAAAATCCTGAGGGTAAGAATTTAGGCTACTTTCCATCATGTGATTTTTTATTATTTTTTAGAATAAGTTTTATAAGGGGGAATGAGACATTAATAACAAATGTCTAAGTGAATGTGTTTTGTGGTGAAGGTAGTGGTAGCTGAAGATGTGTAAGAGATTCTTGGGGAAATTGTTTTTATCCTCACTTGATGATATGCTTTATTGATTTTAGGGCAAGAGGAAGGGAGAGAGAGAAGGAGAAACATTGATTGATTGCCTCCTGTAGGGCCCCTAACTGGGGAACCAACCTGCAACCTTTTGGTGTGCAGAACAATGCTCCAACCCACTGAGCAACCCGGCCAGGGCATAGTGGGGGAATATTGGCTGGTGGATGAGGAAGTCAGGGATGGAAATGAGAAAAAGTGTGAACATTTGATACATTGAACAAAACATCCATGTAAGACTGTTATTTCACACCAGCTCTTTAATTGTATTGACACAGGAGTGCCAAACATTTTACTAAATCCATTTTCATGTTTAAGTTTCAAATATCTCTCCTCCAGTTGGTACTGCCTGAGTCCTCACAAATTAATTGTAATCAGTTGAACCATTCAAGATTACAGCCAGTCATTAATTTAAAAAAAAATAAACTTTGTAGATACAAAAAGTAGAGTAGTATTTAGATATTATTCTTATATTTATTCAAATAAGTGTACTAAACAAATCCAACACCATCATTTTGCTCTCAAAATTCTAAATAGCCCTTCAAAAGCCTGTCCTCACAGCAGATTTTCAAATGCTTTAGTATTTTTCGGTGCTCATTCTGACCTTTATCTTGTACGAATTTTGTAATCTGAAGCAGGGCATTATTTGAATGGAATTCTTACTAAATAAAGTGAGAAGTTTCCTGATTCTCCCTGATACTGTCTTTTTTATTCTTCAGGGCATATATGACTGCAAATGAGGTTAGGGGCTTTCCAGTAAAATAGACATGGCTCTGGGAGTCTTTGTTTTATTAGTTACTGATGGAATTTTTAAGCAAGTTAATTGACCTATCTATCTATCTATCTATCTATCTATCTATCTATCTATCTATCTAAAAGCCTAAGTGACTGTTACGATGGAATGACCAGAACAACCAGTTGTTATGGCGTGCCCTGACCACCAGGAGGCAGACGCTCAATGCAGGAGCTGTGCCCAGCCTGCAGGCCCCAATCACTGATGGGCTCTGCCAGCCAACCTCCTGGTCCCTCCCCCCAGCCAGCAGGCCCCTGGGCTAGAGCGGGGAACCAGGGGTGGGTGGTGGTGGACTCAGGTGGAAAGGGAAAGAGGAGGTGGATAGGTGGGGAAGCTTATTGGCCCTGATTGCTGGCCAGACCTAGGGACCCCACCCATGCATGATTTTGTGCACTGGGCCTCTAGTACTATATAATAAAAAGCTAATATGCAAATTGTCCCCTCTTCCTGGAGTTCGATCAAGAGTTCAAACAGGAGTTTGACCAGGGGTGGGGCCGGCCAGTCCCATCCGTGATTACCCCCACCCGATGGGGGGTGAGACTGGCCAGGCAACCATCAAGGGTCCCTCCCTGGCAGGCCCCACCCCTGATCGGCTGCCCTCCTCCTCAATCAGGGGCGGAGCCAGCCAACCAACCGCTTGCGACCCCTAGCCCCAACCAGCCTGGCCCAATTGGCTCTGATCGGGGCTGGCCAAATCCCACCAGTGCACAAATTCGTGCACTGGGTCTCTAATCCTACCTAATAATAGACAAATATGCAAATTGACCATACTTCCGACACACCCACAAGCCACGCCCACAAGCCACACCCACAAGCCAATCAGAGCGAGCATGCAAATTAATCCAAACCAAGATGGCTACAGCCACAGAGAGCAAGGTTTCCTAGGTAACAGAGGAAGCCAAGCTTTCCACCTGCCCTTGCCAGGCCTAAGCCTCCACTCAAGCTACAAAGTTTCAATTATAGAAGGTAAATAAATTCAAACAAATGGCAGCAGATTGGAGCTTGAGAGAGCAGGCCATGGTTGCTGCTGGCAACAGGGGAAGCAGAGCTTTCCGCACACCCTGGCCGGGCCCACCCGCTTAAGGCAACAAAGTTTCAATTATAACCCCAACAGAAATGGCTGCCAGGCTTGGCTCCACTGCAGGCTACAAAGTTTCAATTGTAGAAGGAAAATAAATTCCAGATACCAGGGCCTCTGCTTGGGTTGCCAGGGGGCGTGGCCTGCCTGCAAACCACCACAGGCCCCTTGCTCAGGCAGCCCCACACCCCAAGGGAACCCCCACCTGATCCACGACACCCTTCAGGGCAAACCAGCTGGCCCCCACCCCTGTACCAAGCCTCTATCCTATCTAATAAAAGAGTAATATGCAGATTGATCATCACTGCAACACACAATATAGCTGCCCCCATGTGGTCAAAGATCCTGCACCCATGTGGACACAAGATGGCCACCACAAGATGGCCAGCAGGAGAGGGCAGTTGGGAGGCACCCGGCCTGCAAAGGAGGGCAGTTGAGAAGGACCAGGCCTGCAAGGGAGGGCAGTTGGAGGTGATCAACCCTGCAGGAGAGGGCAGTTAGAGGTGACCAGGCCGGCAGAGGAGGGAAGTTGGGGGCAAACAGGCTGGAAGCAGAGTGGTTAGGGGGTGATCAGGCTGGCAGGCAGAAGCGGTTGGGGCAATCAGGAAGGCAGGCAGGCAAGCAGTTGGGAGCCAGCAGTCCTGGATTGTGAGAGGGATGTCTGACTGCCAGTTTAGGCCCGATCCCACCGGGCAGTCGGACATCCCTTGAGGGGTCCCATATTGGCAAGGGTACAGGCTGGGCTGAGGGACAACCCCCCTCCATGCACGAATTTCGTGCACTGGGCCTCTAGTATATATATAAAAGCCTAAGCAACTAGCCAACTGGCCACGGCTGGTAGCTATGACATGCACTGACCACCAGGGGGCAGACACTCAATGCAGGAGTGGAAACCACAGGCATGGAAACATGGAACAGACTAATGAATCTCACAGGGACATGGAGAGGGGAGAGGGAGGGAAGAGATTAACCAAAGATCTTATACGTATACTAGAGGCCTGGTGCACGGATTCATGCACAGGTGGGGTCCTTTGGCCTGGCCTGCAGGGATCAGGCTGAATCTGGCTCTCCAACATCCCCCGAGGGGTCCCGGATTGCAAGAGGGCACAGGGCAGGCTGAGGGACCCCACCGGTGCATGAATGCATGCACTAGGCCTCTAGTGTAATATAAAAGGGTTATAAAGTAGGTTGAATGGGATAGTGGTTTAAAGTACTTAACACATTGCCTGGCACATGGTAACACACTTTTTAGATCCCATTACTATTTTCTTACTATTCAGAGTTTACACACATTGTCTAAAAAGATATTTTAATAATACAGAAAGTAACAGACTTGTTTCCTCTAATAGTTCTGTTAGCAGAAGGACAACTCAGCTTATCTAAGACAACAGTTGAATGTGCACTTGATGTTGATGTAAGCTTGCTCTGTAAATGAGGAGAGGCTCTGGAGGCCACATGGAGATTATAAAGTGGACGCCGGGCAGGTGATTCCTGATAGGACCAAGAAGCATGAATCCTGCTTTCTATTCTTAGCTAATGGAGGCAGTGTCCAGAACAGCAGCAGTGTGGAGAGAGACAGCTGTGCTCTGCAGTCAGTCTCCGCAGGTGGGAGGTAAAGGCTTTGAAGGCCAAGACAATGAGCCTCCTCCGTGCTGTCACAGTTGTAGCAGTTGCAGGAGTGCTTGCACCCGTGTAGGTGTTTTGGGTAGCAAATGCTATTAGACACTTGAGTTTAGTTGCTTTAGTTGCTGAGGTTATAGCTATTAACACATAGCTCCTGCTTTCCAAGTCTTTAGTTTGGTCAGAAAGACAGTTAATAGCGTAAAACCTCTGGAAAAGCACCCGATGTTAATGCTGACAAAACTATTTTTTAAAAAAGAGAATTGGTACTCTTAAAGTTGAGTTTATTCCAGTGCTTAAGTGTGTGTTTTTTTAAATCTGCCATAATATTATATTTTCTAAAAATCTATTCAATAATATAATTAGTATTTATACTAATTGTTTAATTACAGAGATAAAGAGATTTTTTTGTTTGTCTGTTTAGAAAAAAATCTTGCTTCTCAGTTTTTAGTGCTAAGACAGAGAAGTAATTTGCCTGGGTGAGAGACAAGGCACCTTGCTCTCAGGTGGATGTTAATTACTTGAAGGCAAAACAAAAAAAACAAAAAACAGGGGCTCTTATCTTGGGCCCATAGCCTCCAGAATTTATTAGCTAAATGGTGTGTTTATGTAAACATTTTAGGGTAGAGAGTCATCATTTTGAAATGATGACCAAAAAATAAAACTAACACTGACTTAGGGGGTAAGGCAAAGCTAAATACCAGACCTTTACATTCCAGTTTAGTGATAAAAACATCACAATGACTCATACTAGCTTTGCTAACCTTTTGTCCCTAAAATCATTTTTACACTATCCTCAAATAAGTCCAACTTTCCTTCATCTTTATTTCTGGAATTCACTTTTCTTAACTAAAAATGTTGTATTTTCCATAATGTCTGCCTATTTCCTGGAATATCAAAGTTATTTTTCATTTCAACACTATTCTCTAAATTTAATTTCCACCATATTCAACTTTATAATATTTTTCCCATAATCACTAAAGCATTTTAACAATACTATTTATTCCAAGCTAAAGGTACAAACATTATTCCTTTCTGCAAAAAGCAAAGCTAAGAATAACATTTTAGATGTATTAACAGTTTAGAAATGTTTAATTATATCGGCTATAAAAATGCACTTAACTACAAGATGGGTTTTTTTCCTATTACATTGTATAAATTAACCTATTCAAATTTTGATCTCTGTTTTTGGCATAAGCCATTATCATCTCTAAAGGCTCTTTTTGGAATATAAGACAAGTTTTTAGTGTGCTTTGACTTCATTTCCTCCTAAAATATTTAGGATATGACAATTTTTAAATCTGTACATGTTGTAATAAAATTTTATCCCACACCACAGTGGCCAATTATATCAGTGCAATCTACCACCGTTTTACTGCATGACTTTTTAAAATGAATTTATAAGGCTTGCTTGCAATATTTAACATTTTAAAATAACCATTACATCTGTATTAAATTTATTTTATAACTTTTTAAATATTCCTTTAGTGACTCTATAAGTATCTAAATATATATCTAAGAATCTGAATTTTTATATTTATTTTTATATAAATATAAATTTCTTTAAATAGCTAGAAACTAGCAATATTATGAGTCATTTTAGACTAGTGTGTCTTCTCTAAATAGTACCTTTTTATTTAAAAAATGCAATTATGAAAGTACCCAGGAATTTGATAGATTTGTAAGGACCTTAAAAGTAATTTTCTAAGAATAATTGTGGAAAAATACAACTTGGTTTATTTTGTCATGTATAAGATATATTAAATGTAGCAATCACTTTATTTATAGTATAATGCTTCACTAGATGTAAAATTGTCTCCAACAAAATATTATTTTTTAGTTTGTACACACATAGCTGAATAATAATAATAGACTATAAATTTATAGAAACTAATATTCTCAGTATTCCAGAACTTGCCTAATATCTAACTGTTCAAGTAACATTGGGGGAAAGTAAGCCACAAGGTACTTTTGAGTATAACATCATTCATCATTTATGATATACTGCTCTGTTTGGATATGATTTCTTATTGTGTCTCTTTAGCAGAAGTAAAAGTCATACCTCAATTTTTTTCTCTAATTACTCTCCATGTTTTACACACCATTTGTAATTCATTAGGTTGTTTTGGAATAAATTCTGGTTTTATTTTTCTTCGTAATGGTTCCTCACAAGTTCATATGACTTATTTTGTTCAATAAAGTTTATTAAGCATTGATAAACACTGGATACAAAAAAATATATTTTGACATTAATAATAATGACTCTGAATCTCACTAATATATAACATCTGTTATGCAA
Organism: Eptesicus fuscus; assembly: GCF_027574615.1. Classification (NCBI taxonomy): domain Eukaryota; kingdom Metazoa; phylum Chordata; class Mammalia; order Chiroptera; family Vespertilionidae; genus Eptesicus; species Eptesicus fuscus. The sequence continues at coordinate 67,318,813 of NC_072478.1, forward strand.
TACATTTTTTACTAGCCATTAACATTGAACAATTACAGCCAATACTTTCTAATTTCTTAAAATTACAAAGTGAATATGTGTTGACATAATATCTGTTCATCTTTATTGCATATTATTCTCCAATTACAGAAAGGTTTACATAGTAATATGATATGTAAAATCACAATCAAGGATGAAGAGATTTGGGAGCCATAATCAAACATTATATTCAATAATCTCAATGAAGATACAGTATGCTTCTCTTCCCATTTTAAAATTTCACCTAGAACAATATTTTTGAAGTGTAGGAAATTTACATATTGGAATGTTTTTAAATTTTTATTCTGGTCATCGTTGCTATCATCAGAATAAAACACCAATTACGAGTCAAAGGCAGGAAGAAATGAAGACAATTGTAGCACAATTTATATGTCAGATTTGTGGTGCCAAAGGCTTTACAAGCTTTTTACATGAGTTCTGGTACTTAGCTAATGTAGCTACAATATCTCCAGGGCCTTTAACATCCTTTTTTTTGTCTCTCAAGTGGCCTGTTAATGATGGTTAAGAGAACACAGAATTTTAAAAAAGAAAAAATGACCAGAGGGGTTTTCTGGTCACTTTTTCCAGTTTGATCTTTTAAAATTAATTCCTTTTCCTTTTCATTGGTTCTGCTGATTTTAGAGAAACAGTTTATTTTACAGAAACCCAGAGGCTAACCAAATATCTAAGAAAGTTCCACTCCCTCTTTTTGTGTTGACAGTGATTTTAAAGGACCTGCAGGTATAGACAATGGCATTCTTGGACTGGGTATTTTATGAGCAAATGGAATATAAGCTTCCCCCTCTCCTCCCATCAGCAATGAAAATGAGCCTGAAAATGGACTCAATTAGGGATTGTTTAATTGACCTGCTGTTGAGTCAATCTTGATTTTCTTCTCACAGATTTTAGCTACAAAATTTATAGTGTCTGAAAATGTTGCTTTTTTACAATGTGTGGGAAAACTCTGTGAGCCATATTCCTCCAGGTCATGCAGAGCTTGAACATTAAGGTTACCCGACTCAGAGAATACTTTTCTTCCGTGCATGGTCAGCCTTCTCTTAAATATTCAAATAGTTACATTTTGTTTCTCTCTCTCTCTCTCATTTTATTTTTTGCCTTTATGTCTTCTGGAGAAAATAAAGATGATTAAGCAAAACATGGGACATTAACCTCCAGAGATACTTAGAGACTTATAACTCAATAATGAAAAGCAATCTATAGATCCTTTTTTTTCCAAATTAGAATGCAAGTGTCATGCCCTGGAACACTGTGCACTCTACACTTGGTCTAGTTCCATTGACAAGCCTTTCTCGCTCTACTAGAGTTCAAAAAATCCACTCAAATATACTGCTAACATATAGTTAGTAAAACCAACTAAACTATTCCTTCATTTTAGAAAGCTATAAATAAACCTTATTATACACAGCCCATACAAATCTGATTAGTATTTACTATTATTCTTCATTTGCAAATAGATTATGCCATAAGAAATATTCCAATGTAGTCTGCTTTTCCAACTTAAAGCCCCTTCAAACCAAAATGCAAATACAAGGTGGGGCAGAAGTAGGTTTACAGTTGTGAGTACGTGAAACACAAAGTTTATTCTTGTATTATTTTTTATTAATTATAGTATTATATTTCACACGAACAACTGTAAGCCTCCTTTAGCCTCCACCCTGCATACACAAAATAATGGAACATTCTGTATCTGCTATTTATCACTGTATAACAAGTCACCCCACCATTTAGTGGCCTATTCAGTGAGTATGTATCATTGCGCAGGGGTCTGCAGGTCAGTCTGGCCAGGCTCCCTCGTGATCTGCAGATTCTTGTGACTCACCTTGTGGCCTCAGCTCCAGGGAGTTCCTGCATGTTGATCAGGTGCCTTGTTTCCTTTACCTGCTGGGTTAGGTTTATTCATTGGCTAACGGAACAGGATTCAAGAGAATGAAGGTCTTTTGAAAGTACTTTGTAGGCTTCCTCTGAGTCAGACTCAAGTCTGTTCTAATAGCGAATCCAATATTATTTGGGAGGCACTCATCTCTCTCTAAACTTACCGCTGCGCTGGCCTTGTCGGAAGGTTATGGGATGAGACTCGTACTTTTCTTAGAAACCATTTTATCTGCAAAAAGGGAAGCCTGGGCACTGACTGAAGTCTTCATCAAGGGTCTTATTTAACACATTAGGTTAGATCTGATTCTCAGACCTGGTTTTATGCTGGGACTCTTCCTGCTTGGGGAGATGGAAGATGAGAACCAATTTTTTTATTTTTTTATAAACGTCTAAATTCTCCTTGAAAACTAGACATTTCTTTCTCTAGTCCAGAGATTGGCAAACTAAGCTGTGCAACCAAATCCAGCCCACCCACCTCCTCGTTTTGTACAGACTGTGAACTAAGACTATTTTTTACATGTTTTTATGGTTCAAAAAAATCAGAAGAAGGGTAATATTGCGTGAGGCATCAAATTATGTTATATTCACATTTCAGGGCTCACAGAGAAGGTTTTCTGAATCACGGCCACACTCATTCATTTCTGCGTTGGCCGGGCTGCTGGCGCACGGCAGTGGCCGAGGCGCAGAGCTGAGTCGGGCTGCGTGTCCACAAAGCCCAAGGCACTCACTATCAAGGGCGTGGCGCCCACTCTCCCACACATGGCTCCTCTACTACCTTATCATCTGCAGCTCAGAGAAGCCAACTGACACTTTCAACGTTTTGTCTGGAAGTCGTTTTGCCAAAGTCCAACAATTTATTAGGAACCTATCTATTGGTATAGTCCTGCCAATTGTTTTGTTCTTTTATAGTGAGGCTCTATTTTTTTCAACCTCTAATAGTAATCTCTCACCATTGTCCAGCCTCTACTAAGTACGTGCTCACCATATTTCTATTATGTACTCATTGCTTTGCTCTCACACCCGAGTTTCATATTTTAAGTTAATAAACATTTCACTTGTATGCACCAGTTTATCAGTTACATCTTGCAGTATAAGAAACAGACACAAATCCTGTGGCATAAAACAGCACGGATTTATTATTTCTCCGGAGTCTATGGGGCAGCCGGGCAATCGTGCCGACCTTGCCTGGGCTTGCTCGTGTATTTGACATTAACTTGTAGCCTGGCGGGTCTAGAATGATCTCTTTCCCAGATCCCTTTTTCAGCTGGCTGTCGGCTGAGGCCGCAGGACTGGCTGGCCCCTTGTCCGCAAGCAGATGACCCTGAGACTGTCCACATGACGGTAGTGCAGTGACCCAAAGGAATGAGAAGCTCACCTGAGAGGCACGGACTAGACACCGACACTCCATAACTTCCTCCACAAGAGCAGCCCAGCCCAGACTGAATGAGGGGGCCATAAACTCTACCGCTTGATGAGATAATCATGACACTCATGATATTGTTTTCAGAAGCATTTGATATACAGAGTGTACAGGCATACAGAGCGTATAAGCAAATTTGTACTTGCTGTTAGTCTTTAACTTTGAACATATTATGAATGAAAATTATTCTATCTTTTCCAGTCCTCACATTGTAATAATGAAACACTCCCAACAAGCTATTAACATTGGTAAAGATCCTATTTTAGACAGAGAATTGGGAAAAAGATGTGTAAAATAAAGAAAGAAATGGACATTCAGATAACTCAAAAGTCATCTTCCTCTAGAGGAAGAAACATTTTTAAAAAATATATATTTTTATTGATTTTTTACAGAGAGGAAGGGAGAAGGGATAGAGAGTTAGAAACATCGATCAGCTGCCTCCTGCACACTCCCTACTGGGGATGTGCCCGCAACCAAGGTACATGCCCTTGACCAGAATCGAACCTGGGACCCTTGTGTCCGCAGGCTGACGCTCTATCCACTGAGCCAAACGGGCCAGGGCGAAAAAACATCTTTTTAATCCTTCTTACGTGCTCCACTTAGAAACTGTTCCTCTACGTTTTGGATTCTCCTGCCTGCTCTTAGTTCTGCTGTGGGACACTCCTCCTTCTGCTGCTCCTTAGGCCTTGGGTATCTTTGCTATATGCCCCTTCTTCAAGATTCTCTTTTCTTTCGGTGGTTGTCCCTGGAATAATGACTATTGGGTTACTCTCCTGTCTCTTCATTCTCCACAACGTCAGGTACCCGTAGTAACGTAAGGGGTTCGTCTTTACTGACCAGCATCATTACTCAGCGCAGGGCCTGAGAGTTTCTACAAAGGGCAAGCGGGCTTTGTGGCCCACAGGCTTTGAGTGAGTCTCTTCCTTATGCATTGTTACTGCTCGTGTCCTAGTAAAATTTAAGAGGAGGAGGAATGTGACTTGATTTTAATCCTGGTTATCAGATAGATGAAGAGGAGGCTATATATATATATATATATATATATATATATATATATATATACACATTTTATCTCAGCTCGGGAATCTCAGGGCAAACTTCCTACTGAGATTGTTAGGACACCTCTTCTGAGAAGCAGGGATGTAGGGCCAAATAGTAGGTCCCTTCAATGGGCTTTCTTCACTGCGTTTCTTAAAGGGCCACAAGGCTCATGCTGTTAGCTTCTGATGGCATTGTTTTCGTCAAGCGTAGAGTTGTAACCGAGCTGGAAAGATTTCTTTCCTGGGGACTCTTATGGGGAGCTCTGACTGGGCTTCATACGGGGCCTGCAAAGGCACCTGTGACTATGGGTAAATCTTTCCCTCTGAACATGAGATGGAGGAGAGGCAAAAGTTTTAGAAATCTTTCGTATGACGTCCACCAAAAGGAAATTATCCTAAGAATTAGACGTTTAACAAGGGCTTGTTTTTGCAGAGCGCCTTATTCAGGACTTGCTTCTCTGTAACCAGGGGTTTTCCTCTTTCAACCAGAACGTGCTCAGGGACAGACCCCTCCTACCTGCAGGGGAAAAATGGGGTCTTGCCCTTCATTCCCTTGCTAAGTCCCACTCATTTCCCGTGTTACCCACAACGTCACTTCCTCAGGGAAGCCTTCCTACTTCTCGATTTTTAAAAATTATTTACGTGTTTATGTTTTGACTTCAGATGTTTAGAGCAGATGAGGTGACCCTCTGTGTTTGTGTGGCACAGCCCCCAGCTTCCTGATGGAGCCCTACTTTTCTCCGCTGTCCATGGCCGCCTCTCCTCTGGTTACCTTAAAAAGACCCTGGAGACACATTTGCAGTTTCCAATATCAGAGGCCACATCACCTTTCTCTCTAGGGTGTTTCCAGACCAGTCTTCACAAGTGAAATGGCAGCAGCGGGAGGATTTATAATCCCCCCTTGTGAGATAATCAAGCATGGGAAGTGGGCATGTGCACTGATCTTCCCATTAAATCCATATGTACTTTCCTTCTAGTCTAACTCACTCACATATGTATTCAGTTAGCTGCTCCATCTCGCAGCCCATCCCCCACATAGAATGTCTAGCCTTAATCTGCAAGGTCATCTCATGGCACACGTAAACTAATTACTGAAACTCTGCGGCACACCAAAAAATATATTCTATTTTTTTGTCAATCTGACAAAAAATAGGTATAATTTTGATTCATTCACACCAGACAGCTATTGTGTTGGCTGTTGTCATTTTTTTTATCTGACAATCTAAGGAAAAAGAGGTCAGTGTCCCTGCCCAAATAGTCAGGTGTTACATGTTTTAAAAATTCTTGCAGCACACCAATTAAAATCGCTAGTCTAGTCCAATGGAATCCTAAGAATTTTAATGTGATTTGTGATCTTTATTCATGAGGTTTATCAGATTTTCAAATACGTACCTATAGGCATAGTTCCGCATTCATTTCTCCTACTCTCCATTATTCATCTTTAAACAGCCAAAAACTTGTAACCTGATGGCACCATTACATAGAGACCTTTAAAACTTAGAAGAAAGGGATTATTGAATTAGATAACATTTTTAGCTGGAAATATGCTGGCGACTTATAGACTGTACTAGGCTGAAATTTTTAAAGTAAATTTAAAGATAGACAAACAAAACAACAATAGAAGCATTAGTAGTTGTTTTTTATTTCTAGCCATTTTAAACATTTATTTACTTTTCTGAAGTTAAGAAACATAAACATGAACATTTCATAAGTGTACACAGCTTGATGAATTATCACAAACTGAACACACCTGTGTAACCAGCGTCCAGGTCAATAAACAGAACGCGGCCAGCACCAGGCCACCTCCTGCTCACGCTTCCTTCCAGAGGTTAGTATTTTTGAAGGAAATCAATCTCACGTGGGAGCAGATGTAGGGGCACCTGACACCCATCCGAGCTTTATTTTCTTCATCTGTAAAGCCAGTGGAACAACAAATATGCTGAAAAACTTGCTCTTTAAATGTGATCAACTTTATGAAAACATGTTTTAAACCACAGCAAGCTGCACAAATGAACGGTATTATTTTAATTTTCTGTTACTACAAAGTACCCATTGCCGAGTTCACCTTGGAAAAATGATCAGACTTGGCACCCACCATGAAGAAGAGGGAGTGTTGCTGGGGAATGCCAGCAGGCTGCCTTCCAACAGACCTCTTAGAGTCCCATTACCTCGGTAGACTTGCCTGGCTCTGAGTCTGGCCCTCAGCCTTTCCAGACTCTGAAATCTAGTTGTCTCTTTCTAAAGGGCCTAGTGGTATTAAATAAGCTCAGGGGACTGATTTTAAAAAGCAAAGCCCTGTTTTACTAATTTACTAGGAGGGGACCAGGCACTTGAGTCCTCTGGCCAAAATATTCTCCCCCTGTTGATCCTCCTTCAGGGAAATCACGCTGTATTCATTAGCTAGCTTGGCGAGCATGGTTTCAAAAAAGAATTCAGGACAAGAAGCTCCTCCTGGACTGTGATACTGATGCAACTCCGCACCTTAGTGATTCTTTTCACACCGACTCAGCTGCCAATCCAATGAGCGTGCTCAGAAGCCTCCAGCTTCCAAGAAATGAATCGAGAACTTTTTCAGCCTAGGAAAATCCTGTGTACGCAGTATTGCCATCACAGAGGGCAATGAGAATGAGACCCTGAAAGTATTTTGGAGTCTCAATAAAAATAAATGGTTAGTTATTTTTAAATCGTATGTGGGCCCACCAGCAATGCTACTTCTCTGATCTGGTGTCTACCCTTCCCTCTGGCAGAGGTCACTCCTGGCTGGAGCGCCCAAAAGCTGCCCTATTTCCCTTTCCTTCTCTTTCTCTGTATGGTAATTCTCAATGTTTACCTCTGGAGTTAATGTTCCTTTTTTTTTTTTGTATAGTTAGTAGGGAAATGTAGATGTCCCCCAGTACAGAGATGTGGCTCCTGAAGGTAAAGGCTGACCATCATTCCCACAGGTACATAGATGATTCAGAGTTTTACTACTAGACTATTCTCACACCCAGCACTTACTTGGGTCAAAGCCACCACCTTCTTTTGCCTCTAACCTTTTCTATTTACTGGTTGAGCTGTCCCCACCCTATTTCCAACCCAAATCAATTGAGCAGCCCTCTTTTTAATAGCCCTCTTTTTAACATTTTGAAGTTAAAATATTCAATCAAGAAACTCTTGTGGTACTTCTAGAGACATTCTTGCCCATTGGTAAATGATTTTTTTTTAATGTCTGGATTGATCTAGCATGTGTTGATTCTAAGTTCTTTAGTTCATAATTGACAATACTGACAATACTGTTCATTTGTTCTGGGTCATCTTCAGACTTCTGTGAACTTCAGCTCATTGGTAAAACTGGGCTGTTTGAGAATATATTGAATTAAGAATGCAGAGCACTTAGGACAATACCCGACACTCTTTATGGATGGGCTCCAAAACCACGTTTTTGACCAAATGTAAAATAGTTAATGTTTAAAAAAGTCCATATTTATTGTTATTTTGGACATTTTCCTCTTCATTAAGTTTTGAGGCATTAAAATTGATATTTTGCTCTAAATTCATCCTCACAATATGTGAAGAAATTCCAAAATAGGATTGTTATTGAGAGATTCATGACCTAAAAAGTATTAAATGACAAAATATTAAAAACATTCTTTAAAGGTTATTTTTTCCTACCTATAATGTTAATGTAGCAAATAATCCTAAAAGCTTGGACTTATGATAAAACATATTTTGAACTATACTACTGTATGATTTCTATTAAAACAAAAACACTTAATGGCTCAAGAGAATTGAAATTTTCACGCTAATACACTATTGGTACATCAGTTATTAAAATACTTCTCTATTTTAAAGATCTTTTTTTTTAATCACAACATTACAATCATCATCAAATATGACAATAGTTTTTTCTTTTGTAAAAAAAAATTAAAGTACACTTAAAATGACATTTTAACATATGAGGCACATAGATTGTCACTTTGGTTATGCAAAGAATGCTCTCAATATTTGAAAATACATATGTATTCCATTGCACTCTGGACTCTGAAAATACATATGTAATTATCTATAATAATAATAATGTAATATGCTAATTAGACCGGACATCCTTCCAGACGACCTTCTGGACGAAGCTGGGCTTTTGAGGGAATTCTGGGTCCCAGGTGCCAGAGGGAAGCCGGTACCAGCAGCTGGGGGAAGGAAGGCCTACTCTTGCATGAATTTCATGAATCGGGCCTCTAGTTAATAATAAACCCAATAACATAATAAATTACTGCTGTTATTAATAGTAATTAGATATGGTAATGGTCACAACCATCATCAATTATGAACAAGCTCAGAGTTTTCAGAGAAGACTGGGCAGTGAGCACTCAGCTATCTGTCTGTCTAAGGGCTGGTGGGAAAGCTGTGGTCAAATCGCAGGCTTTGGCTACTTTCCTGTTGTTTTTTAAAATGTTATCCACATCCACATCGCCAGTGTTTGGAGAACCCCGACCTAATAAGAATCCCATGAGCTCTCATAATGGTTAGTCTTGTGTATGTTTTTCTATGTGTACATAATCTAATTTTTCCAAACAATTCAAAATTAAGTGACAAACATAAATTTTAAAGAATCATAATTCAAAAGAAACAAACTTTCACAAATAGAAAGCAAGAATAAAAAATTATAACTAGAGATGAGTGTTTTAAAATGCTATTACTTATGAAGAATCCAACGTATTTCAGACAGGATTGTTTGCAGACAGCATCTTACTAATTTTAGTTAACACATTTAAAAGTTTAAATCTGAGAGAATCATATAACTGACTTAATATTCAATCATCCATGCATTTCCCTCCACTCCTGATTCCTTTTATTTAGAAACAGAATGTCACTCTTAGGATTTTTTAATAATTCTTATGTCAGCAATTTTTAAAGAGTCTTTCTGTTGTTATAAAAATTGGCAGACACTGAACAGACAAAGCTTTAGAATAATTGGTATGGACACAGAAGTAAGGATTTCTCTCCCAGTAGGCACACCACCTGTACAAACAAGAGTTTCTAACTTTAATTTGAGTTGCTAGCTTCTGAACACCCAATTATTTAGGACATTTGGAGGATCTCACTAAGGGAAGAACTATCTACAGGCCTGAATTACAAAGGTGTTTTTTTTTTTATCATTAAAGATTCGGTTTCAATAATAAATAATAAGGAGTGTTATTGCTTTGTTGATGACAGGTGCTTTTTCCATCAGAATGAGCATCCTTTTATTTTAGTATATTGCCAACACTTTTTATTCTGAGTGTTTTAATGTTATTTTCCTTCAAAATCTTCAGTCACACATTTTTAGAGACAGAGTATAAAAGACAGAAAGTGACCATCCAGATGTTTCCACATTCCAAGGTTGTCACTGCTTTGCCATCCAGACAGTCTGTTCTGGAGTCTTAAGAAATTAGTTTGGGTTAGAGGAGCTAACTACTTGTGTAATGTTCTCTCTTGAACTGTTATGTATTACGTAGCCTATTATCACAAAACAGTGACAGAGCTCATTGACATGTTTAAGGGGACCATATTTTATTCGGTTTTGTTTTATTGAGGAGTGGGGACAGATATTATTTCTACATAAACATTTGTTATTATTATTTCAGGGCAGTTTTAGATACGTGAACATTTGCAACCAAAGTTCAAAGAGTTCTTGCATTTCTGTGCCCATTTCCCTTGTTAGTGATGTCTCACATCAGTATGGTACATTTGATATGTTATTTTTAACTGAAATCTATAGCTTATCCAGATTGCCTTAACTTTCACCTAATGTTTCTTGTTGTTGTTGTTGTTGTTGTTTGTGTTCCTGGATCCCCATGTAGGACATCACATTGCATTTATTCAGCATGTACCCATAGGCCTCTCATGGCTGAGACGATTTCTCAAACATTCCTTGTCTTTGGTGACGTGGACGGTTCTGAGGCATACTGGCACTGTATTTGGAAGAATGGCCCTCAGTAGGAATTTGTCGGGGTTTTTTTCCCCTGGAGTTGGAGGAAGCAGACCACAGAAGCAAAGTACTATTTTCCTAATATCTTATCAAGGGTACATGACTCACCACTGCTCATGTTGAGCTTAAGCACACGGCCAGGGCAGTGTTTTTCAGGCTTCTTCACGGCAAAGTTACTGATTCCCCCTTTCCACGGGCCTCTGTGGGAGGACGGCAGCATGTGCAGTGCACACATCGGGAGTGGGGAGTCATGCTGAACGCCTTGAGGCACAATATCCACACAAATTACTTGCCATCCTTCAGCACAGGGTTTTTGTCCCTTCTCCAGTTTATGCGTGCATGTATGTTTGTAGGTATGCGCGTATTTAACCATTTACTGACATTAGTATGGACTCATGTTCATTTTATACACTGAGTTATAATTCAAGGCTACTTTTATTGATTTTGTTGCTCAAACTGGTCTATCTGACTATTGGGAGCTTTTCAGTTGTTTCCTGTACCCCGTTGATCTACCTCATCTTGGCAGGTATGTGGTGTGAGGTGTGTGTATGTGTTGAGCATTTTCTTAGTTTCTGGCATTACAAAATATCCCAGGCTTATCATGTATATTTCCTGCCCCAATCCTAGAACCAGCCATCTTCAGGGAGTCTGGTTCCCTTTACTGGACAACAGTATTAGAAACCAAGATCTGAGTGCTGGCTGTGCACATAGCTATTGGTATGTCATTGATTCCAGGTCGTCTCAGCCAGCAGTGCAAGGAAATGTATTTATGTGTATACTCTAACTTCTGAATTTATACGTCTCTGTAAGTATTTACATACAAATACTTGTATCTACTATATATATGAACTAAATCTGAGTTTGTTATGATGACTTAAACTCTAATTCTTTACTACCTGGATCATTCTAGCTACCTCCTCTTGCTTAGCTGCAAACTACCCCTGCAACAGTAAGAAGCCTGGATTCAACCAACCTTCATCCATTGATTTAATCAATCCCAGCATACATGTATAGTAGGTACAGAGTTTTTAACTTGCACACCCACTGGAAACACATTTATCAACTGGAGCACTGTGACAATGTATAAGGTTCTTTAAAAAAAAATGTTTAATGTACTTTTATTTATTTCAGAGAGGAAGGGAGAGGGAGAGAGAGAAGAAACATCAATGATGAGAGAGAATCATTGATTGGCTGCCTCCTGCCTCCCCCCTACTGGGGGTTGAGCCCACAACCCAGGCATGTGCCCTGACTGGGAACCAAAGAGTGGCCTTCCGGTTCATTGGTTGCCACTCAACCACTGAGCCACTCCAGCCAGGCTGAATAAGGTCTTTTTGACTTGAGTCGCACAAACTCCACTCATTTCCAAAGTTGCCTATGTCAACAACATTTTTGAAGTTGTTTCAAATATTTGTAATATGTGAGATTTATTTTCACATTCTACATTCCATTCTGGGATCCCCCAATCTCCTAAACAATTTTTTTTTTAAATTTGCATACAGTAAGGTTTACTTTTGTGGTATAAAGTTCTCTGCATTTTAACAAATGCACGATTTCATGTATCTAGTGTTACTGTATCATTCAGAATACTTTCACTATCTTGAGAAATTCCCCGGTACTTCATCTATTCAGCTCTCTTCTCCTTCCCCAAACTTCTGGAAATCTTTTTACCATTGTCATAATTTTGACTTTTCCATAAAGTCATATAATTGGAATGACAGATTATGTAGCTTTCTCAAACTAACTTTTTTCACTTAACAATATGCATTCAAGACTCATCCATGCCTTAATAACATTTGTTTTTATTGCTGAATAATATTCCATTGTATGAATGTAGCACAATTTATTCATTCACTTATGAAGGACATCTTAGTTGCTTCCAGTTTTGACAATTATGAATAAAGCATGCAAGTTTTTGGGTGGACAAATGTTTTCAAATCAGTAAGGTAAATAATCTAGGAGCAGAACTGCTGTATCATATGGTAAAATTATGTTTAGATTTGTAAGAAACTGCCAATTTTTCTCCCAAAGTGGCTGTATCATTTTGAATTCCCACCAGAAATGAATGAGAGTTTTGTTACCCTCCATTCTTGCCAGTAATTGATATTGCCAGTAGTTTTGGATTTTAGCTATTCTAATACAAGCAGAGTGATATCTTGTTATTTTAATCTGCAATTTTCTGATGACAATAATGTTGAACATCTTTTTATATGCTTATTTGTCACCTGTGTATCTTTGGTGAGGTGCCTGTTCAGATCTTTTGCTCACTTTTTAAAAACGATTGTTTATTTTCTTCTTGTTGAATTTTAGAGTTCTTTGTATATTTTGAATAAGTACACTTAATATTAATAGATAAGTACTTTGCTACCATTTCCTCCCAGTCTGTGGCTTGTCTTTTCATTCTCTTAACAGTGTCTTTTGTGAAGCAAAAATTATAATTTTCATAAAGTGCAACCTGTCTATTTTTTATGGATTATACTTTTGGATCATGTATTTTGGGTGTTTTTTTTATTATCTACAAACTCATCACTAGGAAAATATTTTTACTAGCTATGTATCTGTCTTTGAATACTAGATGCTTTGAAATAGTAGCTTTCAAGTCTCTCTTCTCTGTTTCTCTGCTCTCTTTTCTATTTTCTTACTCTTCTTTGCTTTTTCTTTCTTTGTTTTCTTTTTTCCTTTCTGGCAATAAAGAGGCTAGACTGCAAAGTGCAATTCAAATAAGATAGTAAGTCAATGTTGCTTTTAATTTATCCATTTTATTCTGTGGATTATTTGCTTAAATGTTAGAAATATCGCTTTGTGATGATTATCTATATGCTAGATGGTTGATAGTAGCATGTCAGTAGCAGTAATCAGAGGATACTGTAGCAATGCACCAATTAATCACAATCAATATATGTAAAATACTATTAATTGCCAGTAGAATAAATGCATGCTATTATCCTATTAATTTTAAATAGTTATTCAGCAAGGACTCTCTATGAATGAACACAAAGTTAGTATTTGCCATGTTTTCTACTCTCACCTTTGGCTCTTAAAATCTAATTGAGGAAGGCACATCCTATACATTCAGTGAATTTAAAAGACTATATAATATAGAGTAGATCAAGTGTGAGAGTATCATGCCAATGCTGCTAATCCAATGTAATGATTGATGGATGCAGAGACCAGAGGTGCTGGAGGAATCATGGAAGGTTTTGTGAAGGAGGCGGGGCTTGTGCTCACCATGGAGGATGATTAGAATATGGGTGGTCGAAGTTAAAGAAGGAATGTTCCAAATGAAGGAAAACAACAATTAAAGCACTGACAAAAAATTGCCATACTCATTGGGCAGCCCAAGCACAATGCTGATTTACCAAGTGGCTTTTAAAATCAATGTATCAAGTAGATTAGGAGATGACATGTAGTTATCTAGGGGCCTTAAGTTTTTAAATAGATGGTTGATGCAACAGAAAGGGTTTTTAAGACACATGGTGAGTATTGAAGCCGGAGCTGTGACATTGTTAGGGCACTCTAAGAACCTCTCAGCATGTGACATTCTCCTGCCCCTTGTGATGGTGCAGACATAGGAATATAATCTAATTGGATCAGAGGGAGATTTATTATTTTAATTTCACAGTATTTGGAAGAAAAGCTCTCCCTTCGGAATAGTATGATGTAGACATGGGACACTTGAGTTTCTACAGTCATTTTAGTTCAGTGAAGGGTAAGGCTTGCCAATAGAGGATGGTAACACAGGAAATCACAAACCACAGAGCCAGAAAAGTGATCAAAGGGTTCCTGGATTGTTATGTTAATTGAGCCAATAAATTTCTATCATGCATTTGCCTTCTTCAAGGTACACAGAAAATCTTTTCTCTTTCTCCCATATCCAACATGCAGCCTCATATTTGAAAATTATTTTTGTTCCACTTTCAAACTATATTTAGACCCTCCTACTTCTCACACCTCTATACTGCCTTCCTAGTTCAGAGCAACATCAGGAATCACCTGAATTAATGAAATAGGCTCCTAACTAGTCTTCATTTTTTTTTAACCTTATTCTTTCACAGTCAATTAACTACACAGATGGTAGTGATCTTTTAAAAACAGAAATAAGATCTCAATGCTTCTCTGCTCAGCATTCTCTCCAAGCTCCTCACATTACATGGAATAAACTTCAAAACCCGGTAGATCCTTCATGATGGGGTCCCTACTGCTTCCCCAATGTCACTTCTTTCTACCCCACCCCTTGTGACGCCCTGCCATACAACATTTTTTTTCTTCTGCTTCTCAAACACATTATCATCTTAGGGCCTTCACACTTGTTGCTTCCTCTGCCTGAAACACAATTTAATGGAATATTGTTGTCTTTTTCTCTTACTTCATTTTTTTTTTTATCAGAGAGGATTTGACTTCCATTGAAACCAACACGCTGTCCTCACTGATACCAGATAATATTTTCGTCATCCAGCTTTTTTCCCTTAAAGCCCCTGTTGCTACTTGAGACATTATGTGTTGACTTTCTATTCCCCCTCCTCTGCTAGAATGTACATTTCAGAGGAACAGAGTATTCTGTTTTCTTTATTGATGTCTCTAGAACCTGGAGCAGGGCCGGCAATATGTGGTACATGCTCTTGCATTGAATTAAATTATTCTTCAAGCAATTGGAGCTGTTCTTTTTTCTCTTCCTTTTTATTGAATTTATTGGGGTGGGAGTGGTTCTTGGTTTTGTTGTTGTCAATTTGCTACTAAAAGGGCACATACCTGGGCTGCAGGTTCCAATGGAAGTGTCTCTCTGACATCAATGTGTCTCTCTCTCTCTCCCCCTCTCACCCGCACTTCCACTCTATCTAAAATCAATGGAAAACTATCATCAGGTGAGGACTAACATTGACAAAAAAAAAAAAAAAAAAAGTCTTCTTATCGCAAACCAGAAATATGGGGAAAACAAAGGAAGAAAATTATTCAACATCCAGAAAACTTGCCTCAAAGCAGTATGTGATAGTAGAAAATATCCTATGAACTAAAAAAGAAAATTATGTATAGGTGCAACAACAGTGCATTACTAGTGTCTAATGGTAAGTTATTTTAGAGTGAGGAATACTAATGTTTCAGTGATACTTGCTCAGTTTTCACTGGTAAAGTCTGATACACAATAAAATCAGCTTGTGTTCCCGGTTGTGGCTGGAAGTTCCTACCAGGTTGGGTCTGAAAATGCTTGATGGTTTGAAATTTGAGTTGTGTGAACATCTCAAATCCCTTGCAGTGAGAATCCAGCCAGGTTCACAGGCATCTTCGTCAGGACCCAGACGCTAGGTTCAGAACACCACAGCCACAACTGGAATAGAGGAGTCTAGTGCCACAGCCTTCCCCAGGCTGCAGTCATTCAAGGAGCAAATACAATTGAACAGGCACCCGAGTTCTGGGCTCTAAGCCCCTACGAGGGGCTCAGTTTTGGAACTTGACATCTGCACCTTCAGCTTCCACATTTGTTCCTTCAGAACTTTGGAATCGGACTTTTCCGATATAAACCTGCCATCGGGTATGTTCCAGAACAGGACAGAAATGGCAGTAACTGCCAGGTTCCTTCTGGGAACGCCAGCCACACCATCTGCGGCTCTCACAGGTTCCAGCTTAGGAGTCAAGAGGCCCATGGCACCATTTAAAGTCCCCATTCCTTCTGCTCAGCTGCTGATGGCACTGTTTCGTCTACTGTGATCTCAACTCCAGAGCTGCCATGGGATTCACTCCAAATAACTTGGGTGAAACGACAGCAGCAACAACAAGCACATCAGCAACACTCTGCTAGGGCTGGCCTGACTTCCGCTTGCATTTGGATTTAGACTTACATGTACCCTTTCACTTACACTTAGACTCAGACGTGGCTGGTTTGGGAGGTTTGGTTTTCCAAAGTATAAACATAACACCAACACTTGGACTTGAGGCTCTCGGCTGGACGTTGGGACTACTGTAGTTTCTTCAGCTGTGGCCAATGAAGACCCCACTGGCGTAGGGTTTAGTCATTCATAGTATCAAAAGGGTGATAACAGAGGAGCACGATTGGAAGATAATAAAGCACTGAAGGACGAAATTCTTCCTCATGTCATTGGCCAGGATATAGAAAATCTTGAGAAATTTGTGAAGGAACAAAAAATAGATACAGAAAGAAAAATGTAAAGCAGTGATTAGAGGATCAGAAAATAATAAGGCTTTAAAGTAACTTCTGCCACTGTCTGTGAGTGGGTGAGTGAAAAATACCCTCGATATTAATACCTTGCAAATAGAACTTACTAAAGAGTTCCATTAAGCAGACAGAGCTCTCAGAACCGAGACACTATGAGCTGAAGTTCATCATGAAAATGCAGCTTCGAGGGACTCGTCACAGCGGTGGCTCAGCAGTTCCTGGGGTCACTTCAGCAAGGCAGACAGTGGCTTGAAGTAGACAACGGTCTTGCCACTCAAGCGAAACAATCACGTACAAACCCTTAAGATTTGTCGAGGGCTCTGCAGAAAACATCCACATTTGAGCTTTGGCTGTACAACTTCAGGCTATTATTAAAAATGTAAAGGTGCTTAGAGCACAATCACTTCACTGCAGAAAAGTGCTGGGAAGCACGGTAGACGCATTTGAAGTCAGGTGGACGGAAGCCAAGGAGAACGCACACAGCGTTCGGACCAGACCCGCCCTGCTCTGCCCCCCGCCAGTGGAGCAGCCTTGGCCGCATGCCTGGGGCGGAGTTCAGTTCAGAGCCAACACAGGTATTGGCACTGACTTGCAGGCGAGTGGCTTAGGCTCTTCGAACTGAAAGTCTTGGAGCCAGTTCTCATGGGAGAAACAGCACCACCAAGGCCACATTTGGATTTGGAAAAATAAATAAACCCTCAGTACTCAGTGCAAGCTTGGCAGCCCGGGCAGACCTGCATTTGGCTTCAACAGTTTCAGCATCACAGTACCCAGGGGTTGGACACACAGGGTGCCCCGGCCTGTCTCTGCAGGTGTTGGAACAGGAGGGCTCCTCCTGCCGTGGAAGAAACCCCCCGTTGGAAACCAAACCAGAAAAATGATAAATAGACCAGTTGATGTGGTAGGAGAAACCTTGGCGGCATGGTTCACGGTGAGTCTGTTTCTCTGAAATGGATGCAGAAATTAAATTGCACCTCAGGGGACTTAGAACGTTTTGATATGTTTCCCTACTCTGGAATTTGAACTCTATGCGTATTAGCCACACCAAACAACTTTTTCTTGTGAATATAAAACCCATTGTGTAGTTTTCATTTTGTAAGATATATTCTGATTACATCTCTGTCCAGGAAAGCCTATGATTTAGCCAAGTCTTAATAGCTGTGTTTTTGTTGATAAGGTTGACACTGCACACACACACACACACACACACACACACACACACACACACCCTTATTTGGTTATCCTACAGATGAAATGAACTGGTGTTGATAGTAGAGTCAATTTGTTCTTTGATAAAGCCCTCTTGAACAGCATACAAAATAATACACACATTTGTGCACATGTATAAAATATGAATTTATAACAAGAAACTCTTGCCTCAAACTGTTTCACTTCTTAAGGGGTATTGTATTTTTCCCAGTTTAAACGTCACATCTTCAGTGCATGTAGAATAATGAGCTAGAGGCACTGAGCCATTCAAATTGGTGACTTAAAAACTTGTTGAAATAGTTCTTGACCTAAATGTTTGGCCAATTCAGTTCCATTGTATCTAGCCTTTTCCATTTTTATGTGCACTGTGACCTTTGCAAGCCGTTCCAAAGGATAAAAGCTGTGAATGTTGTCGAAAACAGTTATTATCTTCTATTGATTCCCTTTTAAAAATGTTTTTATTCATTTTAGAGAGAGAGGAAGGGAGAAGGATAGAGAGATAGAAATCTAATTGATCGGCTTCCTCTTATATGCCCCCCACTGGGGATGAAGCCTAAAACCAGAAACTTGGGCATGTGCCCTGATCAGGAATGGAACCAGCGACCTCTTGGTTCACATGGGTTGATGCTCAACCACTGAGCCACACTGGCAGAGCCCTTTAAGATATTTATTTGAAATGTTTATTTTTTCCCCACATATCTAAAAGGAACCTTCAGGAGCATATTTGAACTCCAGGTAGATTGATTGTGTGCAGCTAAATGATGTACGTTAATGGAAACTTGATGAGTTTTTCTAATGTGAAGTTATATTTTACATAGCTATTAATATTGAACCTAAATAGACTGGCTTATATCTTCACAGTTTAATATGAATATAGAAGCAGTACATTTAAAAAGCATTCTTGCCCTTGCTGGTTTGGCTCAGTGGATAGAGTGTCAGCCTGCAGACCGAAGGATCCTAGATTCAATTCCGATCAAGGGCATGTACCTAGGTTGCAGGCTCCTCCCAGGCCCGGGCCCTGGTCAGGGCTCATGCAACCAATCCATGTGTTTCTCTCACATCGATATTTCTCTGTTTTTTTTCTCTCTCTTCCACTCTCTAAAAATCAATGGAAAAATATCCTCAGGTGAGGATTAAAACAAACAAAAAACAAACAAACCAATAAAAAGCATTCTTGGTACCAACTATAAACTCCTTCCAGTCTCCCCAAGGACCAGAGATTCAGATAATAACGGGCAGGCAGGTCAGGCTGCACCTGAGTGATGTGTCTGTAACAGCATTTAGTAAGAGAAGGGGAGGGCATTAAAGGAAGTGCCCTTTGACAGAGAATTGCCTTACCCCTGAATTAAGAGAGAAACAATTAGGTTGACCTATTGACCTTTCAAGTGCATTTCCAGATGTAATCTGAACATGGAACGTCATTAAAAATGGTTTCCTTTCTATAGAGGTTTAATAATATGTATTTGGTGAATACTTTAGGAAGCACTTTCACCAGGCACTATTTCTCTAAAATAGATATTGTGCATCTGGATAAATTTTGTTAGTAAATGTTACCTGATTTTGGAAAAGTCTAGATTGTGGAAAAGATCATGAAAAGTGTGATTTTATGTTTTATGAATTACTTTCAGAATAAAGTGCATGATTACATCAGTATTTTTATAAAGGACACTGCATTAGTCTAAAAAAAAACTCCAAATATATTTCTTACTTTTTAAAATATAATTTGTGTTTTTATCTATAGTAATTCATGCTAGGAGTTTAAGTGGGTTGTCATTGTCCTCATAGTCTTCACACTGTCCAGCATCTACTATTATGTAAACAATAAGATTTAGTGTATCAATTGTTAAAAATTAGATTGGTATAATCAAAGCCCACATATTAAAGGATTTCAAAGTTGTCCAGATAAATTGTGCTATGTCTTTATGGCTTGACAAACTTTACTTTTTGGTGATAATAGAGTTCATGATAGTGACCTATGTCACTGGCCAGGGGACCTGTAGGGCTGAAGTAATTGTCCACCTTGACTGACCTACCCCCCATATCCCAAATCCTTGTAGTATTCCCATGGGCTCTTACCACTGGTATTCCATAGAAAATCCAAACAGTTATATAGTCCAGAATCCCAGTGTTCTCAGAGCGGTACATTATTTAACATAGAAACACCTCTTTTCCATTGCAAATTCTGTAACCCCCAAGGGCACTTGGCATCTTATGACATTTTCTGTGACATCCACTTCAGAGGGTATTGCTCCATTTTATCCTTGTGTCAAAAATTATGTAACTTTTATATGTGAGCTGAGAAATTTGAAGTCATCTGTGGCAAAATGAGTGTGGCTTATCAAGGGATGTCCCCACCCCCACCCTGTTTAACAGATAATGATTTGCAAGGTGACAGAAAACTGTAACATGGACTGGCTGTGCCTAATCAGGGGGAAAAAATTACCCAGAGCAGCTCGGCTTCCAGATCCCTGCTGTCCAGATTGTTCTCCCATGCCCGGCTGAAGTCACTCTGGATGTATGCGAAGTTTCACTTCCAATTAGGGATGATCAGGGGAAGTGCAGGGAAGCAGTGCCCAGCACAGCCTCCTCTGCTCAGTCCAGCTAGGGAAGGCTAGCTGAGGCTTTCTGCTGCCAAAGCATCAGGACTCAGATGCACAGATAGGTCTTGATTAGAGAAAGGGAGGGACGTTTGCAATTTATCTTACAAGGGAATTGGAGCAGAGAGTCTGCCCCTGGCGATTTGGGTCAGGTGTGGGCAAACATCAGGCAACAGGGCAGTCATTGCTCCCTACTTCATTTTGTCTGCTGTTTCTCTATCACCGCCCTGCTTTTTCTTTGTTCATTCATTTGTACTGCAAATGTTATTTTTATTGTTTTTAATTTATGTTACCATCTGGACATCAGGACTATTGAACAGATATATATCACTAAATAGCTGATAATGTTTTGCCATTGCCAAAGGATTTTTAAATGCGATACCATCACGTTATATTTCCTTGTATAAATCATCTTTTCTTGCTTCTTAAACTTTAATGCAAATAAATCATATGAAAATCTTACCTAGATGAAGATTCTGATTTAGTAGGTTTTGGTGGATGAGGAGGTTGGACTGAGTGTCTACAGTTCTAATGAGCACCCAGGATGGCTCTTGCTGACTGTAGATTATTCTTTGTGTAGCAAAAATTAAATTATCTTTTTATCCTCTTACAATTTTGAGTCTACTAGCATTTTAATCCCAAGGCTCAACATCCATTGTGATCTTTGTAAAGGTTCATCTTTTGCTTCTCATATCCTATTAGTCCCCAAATTTACTCTACTGACTTCACAATGCCTAACATGCTTGTCCTTGCTTTACACTATATTCTTTCTCCTAATTCATGCAATTTATGTTATAAATATTTACTGATCATCTACTGTGTCTCAGTCACTGAAATCATATCAGACAATGTCCCTGCTATCCCAGATTTCATTTTGCCACTCTGATTTCTGAATTCTTTCACTTCTTTTGCTCTACCATTATTTTCTCTTCTGCTCATTTCAACAGCTTCATAACTCCTTCTCCATGCACATGCTCCCCACCACTCCATTACACACCTAGAGACAAAATGGGTAGAAATTAAGACTCTGTTACATAATCAAATATACATTATGGCTGATGGTCAATATTCCCAAGAGACAGGATGTTTGGTCTTATCTCCTCTACCATAAAGAATCCAAAAGGCTTTTAGTCTCCTAAGATATAACCAAGATGGCATTTGCAGCATACTGAACTGGGCTTTGGTTTCTCGCAGGATTGAGACAGGACCAACGTGCAGGGAAATGTGGGTATTAAAACAATAACAACAAACTAAAAAAGCTCCATAGGAATAGTTAAGGGGGAATGAGCAAGGAGAAAAGGAACAGAAAGTATTTCTGAATATCCAACAAATGCAGACTCCACCAAACTAGAACTTAGAGGCAACTCAGTGGGCTAAGTCCAGGAATATTATGCATAGCCTTCCGGATTACTTGTGCACATGCGATAAGCAGCTTTGAAAAGCCTCTACTAGAAAGTACTGACAACCTAATTCATATATTCATATCATAATTCAATGATATAGCAATGAAAATGCTTTAGATTAGTATAGATATCCTTTGATACAGGATAATTAGAAATTACTTAATTTATAATTAAATTTTATAATTTAAAAGAGTATTAAAAATTATAGGCCATGACTAAGTGGAATTTATTCCAAGTGTACAAGGCTACTTCAACATTTGAAAACCATCAATGTAAGTCACTATACCCATAGCCTGGAAAAGTCCTTGACAAGGTTGATACGCTCTTTTCCATAAACCTCACCTTGCCCCCTCATTGATATCTACAGATGCTTCAAGTAAAAAATATCTTTGTCTTCATTCTTTTTATATGTAGTTATAGCTGAATAGACAGATGCACATCCAATACTTCTTTTTTACAACATTTTAGCCAGTGCAGACATTGAGCATTCTGAAACTATCTTGTTAATACCACTTCACTTTTGTAATGCAAACAAGCTCCTTTGTTTATAGTTGAACTAGAGGCCCAGTGCATGAATTCGTGCATGGGTGGGGTCCCTCAGGGTGGCCGGTGGGGATCGGGCCCCAGCTCATGCTCCCAGGCTCACAGCCCCAGCTCGTGCCCCCAGCCTCGCAGCCTTGCCTGGCACCCTGCCATGCCCTGGCTCTGCCCCCTCACCTGCTCCACCATCCTGCCTTGGTCCCGCTCTCATCGGGGCCCTTCCAGGCCAGCCGCGTCTCCATTGCCGCCTGCTGCCAGCGCTGCGTCGCCGATGACCACCATGTTCCGCGCTGCCCCCTGGTGGTCAGCACACATCATAGCAAGCGGTCAAACTCCAGGTCAAGGAGACAATTTGCATATTAGGCTTTTATTATGTAGGATGCTGTTTTAGAACTCAGTTCTAGTTGAATTTATGAATGGAGAGTTAAGGCACATAAATGTGTTCCCAACATGATAGAACAATTCACACATGTGAATATAGAGTTACAACTGTACAGTAACATTCTAGGAATAGAATTTCTAATTCTAAAATTCAGTGTAAGTTTTGGTACAAGCAACTTCTGTATGTGCAACGCCATGGCCCCTGTGGTGGATACTGTATTGTGCTACCCAGATAAGTCTTCAAATATAAAGGACTTATTACCTAATTGCTGGAATGCTACCAAACAAATGGCTTTCACTATCATCTTTTTGGGGGATAAGCATGCTGGAGAGATCAAGCCCAATGCCCTTACCAGATCAGAGTGCTGAAGGGTCAAGCCAGATCTAGAACACACCCCATCGTGTCTACTGAGGCACTGAACTGCAACTCCACTTTGCCTATTTTGATTCTTCCATCTTCCATTGCTTATGCTGCTTCTTTCTCATCCCCTTCACAAATATGAATCCTAAGCACACTTTGTACACAATCTTCATGTCAGAGTGCTAAAAAATTCAGCCTGTGATAACCTTCATTTTCCTACCTGTCAAATTAGGCTAATGATATATTCACTGTTTTACAGGTTTGTTTCTCAAATGAAAAAGCAAAAATATTTTAATAGGAAAAGTGTTTATCAAAATTAAATTATGGTCATTTTAATAATTAGTTTTAGTTAAGTGTTTTCCCTAAGCCAACAGATCTCATAAAGCCCTTCGCTAATTTATGAGAAATTCCAGTTACTCAATTTAAAAATGTATGGCTGCCATCATCTATGAATGGCACTTCACATTAGCATTCCTGTGCCTATATGAGCACTCAAATATCCTTAGGGCATGTATAGTACAGTGTTTTCCCTACTAATGAGTTAATTCTCAAAACACAGTAAGTATTTATTTTGCATCATTTTGCAGCACATAGTACATACCTTGCTATCGGCTATTTGACACAGTTTCAGCACCACATTAGTATGTGATCTTTGGAGAACTTTTATCCCCTTTGGTTTTTTAATAAACTCTCTGGGATATAACCCAAAACTCCTTAGCCGGATTTGGTGGTCTGAACCTTAGGGCAGGCAATTTAGTCCTTAGAGCAGTATTCCCCGGAGACCCTTCCTAATACCTGCATATCACGGAGAGAACATATTGTGTGTGTGTGTGTGTGTGTGTGTGTGTGTGTGTGTGTACATGCACGTGCACTCTTGACTAAAATATTCAACTTTAAAAATACCTATCTCAGCCTGACCAGTGTGGTTGAGCATTGACCTATGAACAAGAAGGTCAAGGTTTGACTATCTGTCAGGACACATGCCTGGATTGTGGGCTCAGTCCTCAGTAGGGGGAGTGCAGGAGGCAGTTGATAAATTATTCTCTTTCATTATCTCTCTCTCTCTCTCTCTCTCTCTCTCTCTCTCTCTCTCTTTCTCTCTCTCCCTTCCTCTAAGAAATCAATAAAAATATATTTTAAAATAATAATAAATACCTATCTCAGATCTCCAAGTAAACAATTTAGGTAAATCTAAGAACTTACTCTTCTGTAGTCAATTATGTTCAAATTATAAGTCTGTTAATTTTTTCCAAATATATAGTTAAGTCAATCTGTATTTGTTGATATGGTGATTAACAACTTAATGTCCACTTGCATTAGCTTAATAATGAAGAAGTAATAATGAAGAACAAGAAAAGAAATACTCCTGAATCTTCAATTAATGCAAAACGAATTTTTAAAAGCGAAGCTATTTTAACTGAAATGAAAACCTGGTATTCGAAAGCATCTCGAAAATTGCTTTGTCCAGAAAATAAGCCCAAAATTCCAGACAGTGTCCCTGTTAGTGAAATGCTTTCAGGCCCAAAACAACCACACAAAGATAAACTGAGATCTGAACATGGTAACGATAGAAAAGTGCTCTCAGATGCCGTATGTAAATGAACACGCAGGCCATCTGGATGCGCTGTGCTTCAGGGATCAGGTGATGCTTCTGCACCGCTGTGGGAAGAGCCTGTGCTCCCATGTCTCCTCCTCTCAGGGGCAGCGCTTGTTCCAAACCCCTGAGCCTCTTCATCGCCACGGCCCTGGGAGTGACAGCCAACACACCTGTAGCGGTCTGACTCACCTGTACCAGTCTGTAGGCAAAACTTTATGAGAAAGTATTGAAAAATGAAGTTCTGTTCTATGTTAAAAATATAATGGGGTCAAAATCAAAACAATAATGAAGTAAGAGCGATAGTAAGATATTATTTTTAGTTTAATATTAATGTTAAGTAGGATTAATTAATATTAAAAACTATTGTTAAACATTAGTTTAAAATGTTCAACAATTGACAGTTGATAGATAATCAAACTGTGTTCAACCTTTGGCTCTGTAAGATGTGATTATAGTTGAAAAAATACCAACACGACAATGTTATTATTTTTAATATAACAACATAAAAAGAATATTATACTATGAAATATACTTTAATGTGGATGAGCATATATGTGATTATAATGAAGATACTATGATTTTGATATAAGACTTAAAAGTTTACAAAGAAGTTTGGAATATTTCATTTTGATTTCAATGTCTGTAGAATTGAATGAATGGATGAATAGAATCCATGAGGTGAATAATTACAGGTAGGCATTATCTTTTACACTTTATCGAATCTCTCAGTAAGCTGGAAACATTTAAATGGCCATGAAATAAAGGTCACCAGCTGCATGCGCAAAAAGCGTGATCTGATTGGACAAGTCTCAGCCTCTGATACAACGGGGAAAAGGGGACAGTCAAACTGACTGATTTTTTAAATAGAGATTTGACAGTGTAAATAATAAAAAATGATTAACTTGACTAAATTAAAATTATAATTAAGAATATACAATCTAAGATAACAGAGATAAAATGTAAAAAGCCACATAATTTTGGAGAAGCTATCTGCATCACATGCGATCAATTAAGAATTGATATTCAGAATAAAAATCCATAAGTATATATCAGAGAATTAATCAAATGAAAAATGAATTAAAGACAGAAGCTGACACCTTATAAAAGAGGAAACAGGAATCACCAAGTTACTGGTAGGAGTATAAATTGGTACAACCACATTGCAAAACAGTTTGGCATAACTTAAAGTTTACCATGTGCTTACATTATGTTCCAGAACTTCTACTTTTAGATATAGGCTCAGAAAATTCTTGCACATATGTGTCCAGAAGATGTTTATAATAATGTATTTAACATCATTTTTATTGGCAAAAACTGTTAACAGCCCAAATGTCTGTCAACCTAAATTGTGTAGTTGTAACAGAGTTCTACATAGCCCAACTATATAAACTCCAATTTATTAATAACCAAAGAATAATTCTATGTGAAACAACAAAATCACAGCACAAAGACAAAGTATTAGTCTTTATATGTAACACAAAATTGGGGAAAGTAAACCATAAATCTTTCAGGGATATATCCTATCTAATAAAGAGGGAATATGCTAATTAACCCTCATGCCATCGCAAAGATGGTGGCACCCACAGTCAATAAGGAGGGAATATGCTAATTGACTGCCCCACCCTCAAAGATGGCGACACCCACAGCCAATAAGGAGAAAATATGCTAATTGACTGCCATGCCCTCAAAGATGGTGGTGCCCACAGCCACAAGATGGCAGCACCCAGTCTCCTCAGTCCCCTCAGCCCCGCTGGGATGGAAGGTGTGTGGCAAGGCCAGGCCCATCCCCAGGCAGGCCCAGCCTTGCCCCATGCCTGCCTCCAGAGTCCCCCAATCCCCTTAGCCCCCCAGCCACCCAGGGCCAGCCCCAGATGCAGGCAAGCCTCAGATGGCAGCTGCCCAGCCTCCCAGGGCTGCCCGAGGCTCAGGTAACCAGGACTGGCTGAGGCTTACGCTACTGGCAGTGGCGGCAGCAGAGGTATGATGGGGGCATTGCCTTCCTCTGATCGCCAGGTCGCCTCCCGCCCCTGAGGGCTCCCAGACTGTGAGAGGGGGCAGGCTGGGCTGAGGGACGCCCCCCTCCAGTGCATGAATTTTCATGCACCAGGCCTCTAGTGTTTACATAATAACATTTTCAAAATTAGAGAATGACTGGTTAAGTATCTAAGATAACACTAACTTTTATGAGAAGGAGTTAGGGTATTTGATCAATGAGTGATATACTGGGCCTTCAATGTTAATAATAACTTTTCATTTTTAAACTGTCAGTTTCAATTAGTATTTTTAAACTTTTTTTGAAATTGTATATGCATTCCCATTTTAGGTAAGGTTTATTTCACCAAAAACAACAAGAAGATGTAAGATGCATTTGTCACCTAAAGTGATAAGATTTAGTTTAATTATCTCCCAGGGAAATATCAGTTTAAGTCTATAAATTGATTTCTTTTGGAACACTGAATCAGGAACTTTTGGAAGAAGGGTTATTTGCCGATATAAATCACTCTTAGGAACTGAGTAATGAGGGATGCTAAGAGGGACTTAGGTTAAGTCTCTAATCTATGAGGGACTTAGGTTAAGTCTTTCCACAGTGACCTCCACTCAGTGGTGTAATTCTACCACTGTAACTACAGAGAAGAATGACATTAACCTTAGGCGTCACCTTGGTGATTGTGGTGTATGTCTTTTTCTTTCGTTTGATCTCCTCCTCCTCTTTCTTCTCTAGATACCATTTTTAAAAACAAAATAGCTCTGGCTTAAGCAGAAATCACCATAGACTCTGAAGGGTTATTTTATGGTCATGATCAGAGAATATTTTGATTTTTACTCCCATTTAGGCTGAAGGTATTTCTTCTCTGAAATCATCAGAAGAAGGGATCATCTTTAATTAGCAAAGAATTCCCTATATAATTTACTTAAAAAAAACATCCTATGCCTCATAAATTATTTGAAATAATCAAGTAGAAGAGACACAGTTTGGTGGATTAAGGGAACATGAGTATTACTGCACAATCTCCCTGGAACATTTCTAATGTTAATACATAATAATGCTTTTAGATTCTATTGAAATAATTAAACCTTCTAAATCTTAAGATGATCTGTTGAGAATAAATAAGACAAAACAAACAACCAAAACCAAACCAAACAAAAACAACAAAGTTTAGGCTGACCAAGTGTCACCATCTGGTTCAAAAACAAATAAAATGGGGTGAAATATAGAGCATTTTAATCCAATCAGCAAAACCAAGAACTATAGGGATGTAAGAATTTATCTCTTTTCTCAAATAGTATAGGTTAACCAGAAAAGTATTTTAAAATGTATGACAAAATGATTTATTTTTCTCCTTTCTCTGCTCTGTGCTTCTCTTTTCTCTTTTCTTTATGGGGAAAAAAATGAATAATGAAAGTAGTCTTTTGCCTCCATAGTATTTCATTCCTCTATCTTCCTTGGACCTATCTCCACCAGGTACACCTAAGTAAAACAGATTTGTTAGTTTTCCCAACCACTCATATGCTATACATATATCTATCAGCTAGAAGTCATTAATAAGTCTCAAGTATCTATGACTACCCTATATACTAAAGATGTAATATGCAAATTGACCATCACTCCAACACATAAGATGGCCACCCCCATGTGGACGCAAGATGGCCGGCAGGGGAGGGCAGTTGGGGGCAATCAGGCTTGCAGGGGAGGACAGTTAGGAGTGACCAGGCCAGCAGCAGAGGGCAGTTAAGGGTGACCAGGCAAGCAGGGGAGTGGTTAGGGAGTGATCAGGCTGGCAGGCAAAAGCAGTTAGGGGCAATCAGGCAGGCAGTCAGGTGAGCGGTTGGGAGCCAGCAGTCCTGGATTGTGAGAGGGATGTCCCAGATTGGAGAGGGTGCAGGCTGGGCTGAGGGACACCCCCACATGCACTAATTTCATGCACCTGGCCTCTAGTATGAAATAATGTCTGTAAAATGCAATCCCTGGTACACTGTAGGTGCTCAGCCACCATTCACCTTTTATTTCTCACTTTTTGTTTGTTGTTGTTGTTGTTATTCTCTCATTCAATCCTATACAAATGAGAATCATATGACATTTGAATATGTCTCAGTGACTTGGTCTAGAAATGTATCAATCCTTAAAGAAGTTCTGAAGATAATGAGATTGGACTTCCTATTTATTATTGACTAGAGGCCCGATGCACAAAATTCATGCATGGGTAGGGTCCCTAGGCCTGCCTGGCGATCAGGGCCAATCTGTGGGGCAACTGGTGGGGCGACTGGGGGGCCCCTGCTGGCACCTGCATTGGCTGGCCTGGGGCCTGCAGGCTGGGGGCAGCTCCCTGCGTTGAGCGTCTGCCCCTGGTGGTCAGTGCGCATCATAGTGACCAGTTGTTCTGCTGTTTAGTTCTGCCTCTGACCTATGTCTTTTCACAAAAGCACTCTAAACTAAAAGGATAATAATAATAAAGTGGAAAGTATGTCTTTTGCTTTTTAGCTCACTTTGCTTAGCATTCCATGGGTACCAGATCTCCATTTCAGGTGTTATTTCTTTCCAGTGCCAGGGGTCTGCACTGACTATCCATGCGAGTTTCACTGGGGACTGTGTTCCTAAAGATTCACTGTAGTGACAGCAAGAAATTGTCCCTATAGAAAAATCTAGGAAGGTTGGGGGAAAAATACTGCTTTTAGAGGCTTGTGTTCTCTTTCCACAAGTACTGCCATCGTTAACATGGTGCTGTAATGGACGAAAAGCTTGTGATGAGCAGTGAAGATCTGGGCCGGTCGTTAGCAAGGGAAGGAAGTCTCCCTGAGTCTGCACGAGTAATTTGTAAGTGAGATAGTACCAAATGATATGTCTACCCCCTAACTTTTTAATTTTTTTTTTCCAAATGCAAATCCCCTGGTAGAGGCATCACTTTGGAAGTCAATGTGGAATTTTACTTAAACTACTTACAGTGAAGGGTTGACCCTGTAGGTGTGAGACTTGGCAGCTGAGCTACATGGAAAATGCATAAGTGGTCAAAGAAGAAACCCAAACAGGAGCAGAGGTGGATGCCAATGGACCCTTCCCATATGTGGCTGCCACTGCAGGGTGAGTGCTGAGGTCAGAGAACAAGGTAGCAAACACTCACTGCCTGCTGGTAGACCAGCACACTTCATGTTCCATGTGATTCCCAAATGCCACTTGAGAGATCTTCATTCTATGAAAACCTTGACAGGGATAAAAGGGGATTCTCAGTTTGTATATCATGCTGCTTAGTTTGCATATGGGAGCTTTGAAATAGAGGATAAAACTAGAAATCAGAGAACTGCAAGTGAAATTTCAGAATGGATCACCACCTTTGAAATGTTAATCACACTGCCTTCCAAATATAGGTATTCAATAAATATTTGTTGAATTAAGCTGGATTCCAAAACAAACAGTTCTGCTGTTATTATTCAGGCTAAGAACTACTTAGGCATATTACCAAGGATAATAAAAGGGAGTACTTCTAAATTTTTCCTATACAAATGAGAATCATATGAATAATTTAACTTTTAACAAGCTGAGAACCTGATAGTTTGGAAGTGGTAACCTATTCTAAGTATAGAATGTGGATCAAGTCCTGTAAATTCTGTTATATTTATTATTGTCCTTTTACTCTTAATGCTGTGATGTTGGGGGGAAAATCAGCATAATTACATGCGTAAGTCAAAGTCAAATGGTTAGAAATACATTAGATAATAGAACATACTGGGAAGTATTTCCGTACATTTGTTATTGAGGAAAGCAGGGGGAGTATTTGTCCTATGACTACATAATCTCCCTTTTTCAGATTTGGGATCCGAACTTGATTATAAAGGAGAAACCCAAGCACTTCACTTACTGTAAGACCGTTTCTCTAAAAAATATCAGATGAATATAATGTATTTCAACCCACTGCAGACAAAGGGAACCTGGGAACTGCGGCAGGCTGTAGAATATCATTTGGGAGGCAGCACAATAAATTGGACTCTACAAAAAAGAAATGCAGATTTAAAACTAAGCATTTGCTGTTTATTAATTGCATAATTTTTGACAGATTAATTATCTGAGTGTCAGTTTCTTTGCTATATTGTTATTAGAAACAAATGAAGCAATTCATAAAGCAGCTTGTACAAAACCAAACACATTTTTTTTATATTCAATGGACACTACTTTCCCTTCTTTCACTTCTGACCTCTTATTTTTTTCCATCCATGGTCACATCTCTAATTATTATGCTATACATGTAAACTTACCATACCTTTTAACTTATTAAAATGAATATAGAGCTTCAAGAGATGATGATTTGTATTATCAAAAATATTTAAGACAAAATGTCTGTAAATTAGCAAGAGGGAGTCTAATCAGATATTAAGAATTTGATTCTAAGACTACAAAGATGAGAAGAAAAATACTACAGAACTTTTTAATGAAACGAAAACACTGAATAGTTTGGCTAGACTGTATGGATGTCCTGTTATTAGTATGGAAAGAAAAAACAGATATTTAGAATGGTTGTTTCCACTGACAGAACCAGGTACAGCCATTGACAAAGGTTCTCTCCCTGACCAAACTCTAGCCAGGCTCCTTTGAGCGTATTCTCATCTAGGCTTCAACCTTAGCCTATAAGGACTTGGACAAAACGCCAGCATACTTTCTAACAACGCAAGGCCGCATTCCTAAGGTGACCTGAGCCCCCTGAAGGTACCCACCTGAGAAAACTCAGGGCTGCCAAAAGAATGTGCTGTCTGTTCCAGCCAACACAAGGCTCTCTCTTCCAGTCTGTGGAAGGGTAGGAGCCTAACTTTGACAAGCACCGGTTAACAAAAGGACCCCAGATGGGTTTCACATGGACCAACTCCCCGCTTCCCACTTTCTGTAATGTTTCACTTCCCTGACTACTGAGTCCCTGCTCTGCCCACCCCTGTCCCCTCATTCTTCCTTTAAGACTCCCAGTCACCTCTGTATAGGTTGAAGTGGAGTTCAGATCATACTGCACTCTTGTCCCTATGGCAGTCTGTCCTTATCTCTTTAGTATGATTTTGTTTATCTTTGACGCCATGTAGACTTAACATGACTAAATAGTCTCTTCAGTATCCTCCCAGAACAACTGTGTGACAAGGTGTTATGGATGAATACTTGTGTCTTCCCAAAATGCATATGATGAGATCGAATCCCCAGTGTGACAGCATTTGGAGGCGCGG
Source organism: Eptesicus fuscus (assembly GCF_027574615.1). Lineage (NCBI taxonomy): Eukaryota > Metazoa > Chordata > Mammalia > Chiroptera > Vespertilionidae > Eptesicus > Eptesicus fuscus. The sequence goes on from NC_072478.1 coordinate 67,350,579, forward strand.
CCTTTGGGAAGTAATCAGGTCATGAGTGGGGAGCCCTCACGAATGGGATTAGTGCCCTTACCGGAGGAGGGCAGAGAGCTCGCTCACTCTCTGCCACGTGAGGGCACAGCAAGAAGTCTGCTTCCTGAACTGAAAGGGGGATCTCCACAGGTCCAGACCATTGGTATCCTCATCTTGGATTGCCAGCCTCCAGAACTGTGAGAAATAAGTTTCTATTGTTTATAAGCCACCCAGACTATGGCAGTTCATTATAGCAGCCTGAACTAACGAAGACAAGGGAAGCTGCACCGTTCCTTTCTGATCTATACTGCCAGAATACAATCTGGAATATATCTCTTGTAACATTGAAGGGACTGAAGATTTGGAAGCACAGATGGTGTTTACATCTCTTCTTACAATTGACATCACGATGTTAAAAGCAAAAACGTTTATATTGGGAGTGAAATGCTGACTAGGAATTTTTATTGGCTTTGATCTTCTGTATGCAAAACCAGAATGATGAGCCTCCTCTTTGGCGAGGAAACTGAGGCCGTCAGATGTGGTTCCCAGGACTTTCCACCTCCTATACGTTTTCCTGTCCCCTGTGCCAGCATCTAGCTCTTACCCTCTCCTTGTGGTCTTTAGCACATCCTCTCCAGGGTCCTCCAGGACCTTGCTCCATTAATATCAATCTTCTCAACGGATTAGTCGCTACACTTAACCGGATTATACTCCTGAACCCATTTGTCTTTTTGCTATCACCAAAGATACTCCTGAAAAGATGGTCTGTCTTTACAGATTCTTGACTCCTTGTCACCACTCATCCCACTGTAGTTTCCACACCAACAAATCAAATGGCTTGAAGAATATTATTTGAGAGGCAGTATGGTGAGCTAGGGGGGAAAAGGGGAAGATAGTAAAGGAAGGACAAAAAAAAAGGATCTTCCTAAGATATTGCCTATTATTTGTAACCATCTTTCTGTGTGGCCTTCCTGCAGCATTTGATACCAAATTGTGTATATTTCTTCTATTCCCCTGGCTTTGGAGAAACTGTGTCTGTGTTTTCCTATTATTTCCTCCAGGTTTTCAGGGGGCTTTTGCTTGTTTGCTTTTAAACTTGAGTTCCATGTTAAACAATGTTAGGGAGGCTATGAACACTCTGATTATGGTGCTCATTTTTCATGGGAGAGGGTCCATAAATTTGATGAGTGTATCAAAAGGTTTAGGAAACTCCAAAAAGTTTGAGGCCTTTTCTATACACTCTTTATGGATAAGCTCATATTTTGGTGTCAAATTCTCTCCTGAGTTGAATTTCCATCTGGCATCTCTTCCCAAATGTGCCACGGTTATCACAAATCAGATATCCTCGTCTCCGCTAGCTCCTGCCCCTGGCCAAAACATATGTAAAAAACCTAGTATTTCAATGTCATGTTTCAGTTTCTGGTGTTGACTGTCCTAAACTAGAAAACGTGTATGAATGTTTGGCTCTTGCCTTTTTTCCTCCTGCATTTCTCATCAGTCGGGAAGTAGTGATAATGCTGCCTCAGAGGTATCTTTAAAATACATTTTTCTACCATCACCACCGTTTTTTATTCCTGTCCATTTTTTTTCACTCAGAATCATTGTTTAATTCCTTTGAAAATGGTGGGGCGGGGGAGACTGGGAAATGAGGAAAAAGAAAGAAAGAGACCAGCTTGACAGTGAACCCTCCCCCCACACACCACACACCTATTTGAAAGTGGGCTGCTCCACTTGGCTTGCATGATGTCTTAGTTCATTTGAGCTGCTGTAACAAAAATGCCACAGCCGGGATGGCTTATCCACAGCAGAAACTTACTTGTCACAGTCCGGAGGCTGGAAGCCCACGGTCAGAGCCCCAGCCTAGTCACGTTCCGGCGAGGGCCCTCTTCCCGGCTCCCAGCTGGTTGCTGCCTTCTCACTGTGCCCTCAGCCGGTGGAAGGAGCAAGCGAGCTCCGGGCCTCTTCTTCAAGGGCGCTGATCACATTCAGACTCCAGCTCCTGTCATCACCAGGTCTGCTCACATGGACTCCTCCAGGTGCAGAGCGCCTGGGAAATGGACTCTTCAGATGTGCCTGGTAGGGGCAGACAATGAAGATGGTCTGAGGGCTACATGGCATCACTTCTACCACATTTACTCAACCTCAAGACAAAGCTAATACGAACGCCAAGGCCCAGGTTCCTGTTGCCACATTTCTCAGCTTGTACCCCTATGGCTCTTTGACACACCGTTCATTAGTATTCTCATTAAACACGTCTCCGCTCTTTTCCACAACTTTCCAAATCAGGTCTGGCTCTTACTAACGTTCACATGTTTGACATACACCCTTAATATATTATAGGAACTCTTCAATTAATAGTGATCCTTTTCACCATTGTCCTGAACTAATTTTTATAAACATATATTTTTAATTATCCACAGGTAAACACTAGATAAAGTTTAACACAATAATCCTATTTTTAAATAAACAAGTGTAATTTATAATGGTGAATTTATATTTTGCCCACAATAAAACATTTGAATCAACTCACATACACATATTTGCGATTGTACGAAATGTCATTTTATTCCAGTTAAGACTAGTAATTTATTTTATTGAGTTCGTTCCTATTTTCCACAAATTAGAGACCACACAAAATCTTAAGTAACATTTTCAATTCTTATTAGTTTCAGAATAAAGCAATGTATAAATATACATCTTTGGAAAAAAAAGTTGATTTTTCTAGTTTCCACAGACTCAGCAGGTGTGAAGCATAAAAAATAACAGATGGGAAAGTCAAAGAAGAAAAAAGAAACTGGGAAATGTTACAGATAATTCTATTTACTATAATAAAACATAGTGTGAAAAGACTGGCCTGTTTATTTTTACTTTCCTCACTGAAATAATTAACACTGAGCAGAGCTCACAGCATTTTCTGGGTCCTGAGAAGAAGAAATTATTCTATCTTTAACAAAATTCCACTTTACTTTACACAATTTTGAATGCCAACAGAACAGAATTTTTAAAATATATCTGTTACACAGAGTAAAGAACTAATATTTATTCACTCATTTAACAAGTGACTTTTTTTAAGCTTTATTGAGGTATAATTGGCAAGTAGATAAGATATGTATAGCATATATGTGATTAACAAATTACAACTTTAAATGTTACACCATCATCACTTCATCATTATGTTTCTTTGGAAATGCAGGTAAAGGAAACATTTAAAACAATATTTGCCTTTACTCATCAGAAATTGGATACTTACATTTAAAATTTCTTAATTTAGTAAATTAATTTATTTCCAATCACAATAACCAAGGAACTGATTATTCATAAAATGCCAAAAAAAATGTCATAAAACCATCCTTTTCTTAAACTTATTTTGTGAATGGCACCAAAACACTTCCAGATATCTAGGTTTTAAGACTTAGAATTATAATCAGTAGCCCCTTAGGCTTTTTCCATATCCAGTCATGTTCTATATCTTGCTGCTTTTGACTTCAAGACAATTCTTTTACTTACTTTTTTCTATCCAGTTACCTTAATTTAGGTGCTTTTTAAAAATGTCTTCGTCATGGAATGTTCTCAAATGACCTCTTTACTTCCATTCGGTCCTAAGTAGCTAACCCTTTACACTTGTTTCAGAATTGTATTTCTAAAGTTTTGGTTAAATAGGTTACTTGAACAGTATACATGGCATATTGTCTACAAGAAAGTACACATTTCCTCAAATATCTTCTAAAATCTATGCGGTATATTTCCAGATTTTTCTCCATTTCCCTAATATAAGTGATCTGGTCCCCTAACCCCGTCTGTTCACATTTTCTAGACATTTTCCCGTATCTCCTTTACACAAGCCCAGTAGCCCAAAGACACGAGGTTGTCTTGCACTAGCTCAGCTTTGGAAACTCGCTCACACCATTTTTCCCCTTGGACCCCTCATGACCCATTTCTTTATCCTATTACTCTTGCAAAGCCATATTCTGACATTGTCTTCTGTGAAGTCTTCCCTAACAGCCCAGACAGAAGCATTTTTCTACCTCCTCTAACCTCTTTTTGTACTTTGTTTATGGGATTCATATAACACATTATAGACAACTTTGCGTGTAGGTGTCTGAGCATATCCTACCTAAGAAATTCTCAAAAACAATGTCCTTTTACACCGTCAGTCACTATCCCTTACATATAAGAAACTCATATATCAATTATGCTAATATTATTATAATGTCTAACCCCATTAGTCTACTCACACAAATGTATGAAAAAAAATTAAAATTAACTACCGTTTTCACAGATAAAATTAGCAAAAACGAACATTGGCAATATCAGTCCTTTTGACACATCACGTGTTGGATTATATGGTTGGGGAAAAATTTGGGAAAACAATTTGGCAATAGATACTTTGAGCTTTAAAGCCTAGTGCCTGGAAATTCAAGTTTAAAATGGCATCTGGCCAGCATTCACTGGCTCTCTTTTCTAAATTCCTAGCAAAATAACAGCCAAGACAGAATTAAAATAGGAAGGCATGCACACACACACACACACACACACACACACACACACACACACACACACAAATGGGGTCAGCAATCAATGAATTGTCATAATCTAGAAAAAAATCTAGACTAACAGCAAGGCTGACCAAAGTTAATAAAAATAATTTCAAATAATTTCAATTGATTAGCTTCATTGTGCTATAGCAAAAGAAGGAGTCCAAGCCTGCAGAAAAACGTGTGGGAAGAACTTGGGTCTTTTTTCAACTGGCTCCTCTCTAATTTATAAATGTAATATCTACATTAAACTAAAAATTATCCAACTGTCCAATGATTTTATGGGGGTTCTTAATAACACCGTCCAATTCCTAAAAGCACCTCTTTGGTTCACATAGACAAATGGCCATTTCCAGGATAAACGGGAGGAATGGGGCTAGGGACAGGCCTGTCAGTGGAGGAGCATCTAAGGACTGGCAGGCAGTCTTCTCAATATAAAGCAGGCACAGTTTTATATTGATCAAAGACACCAGGTAGAACGGGAAATATGTGGTTTATATATTTCCTGGAACTTGATCTACTCTGTCTTTCAGGCATCTTGGAACTAGGGAATAAATAAGATACCTGATTTTTACCGCTGTGATAGGTTCTAGCATTGGAAATCTGATTAGATATAATTTTTGCCCAACTGTCTATCCGGGAAGAACAGTTGACTTAAAGCAAGGAAATAAGTTTGGCATGGAAAAAAATCCCGAAAGCATATTTCTTAACAAATAAACACTGAATCTAAATAAAATCTTTGTTCATATTTGAGTAACAAAAATAAGAATAAAATGTCTGAAGAAATATTGAAGGCTAACAAACAGGAGCTATCATTTTGAATAATGAAAGAAACAGTCTCTGAAAATAATCTGCATCAGTCAGCCAAAGAAAATATTGAAATCTCTAAAGTATTTTGAGTCATACAAACTTCTTTTAGGAAGGGTTGTTAGTCAACTATGCAAAAAAAAAAAAAAAAAAAAACACACAATAAAAAATAAAAACAATCAAAGGTTGTAAAAACCAGAGTTAACATTTACAATGTAAGATATAAAATGATAGATTGGGAATATGCAAAACAGGAAAAAATAAACAATGAATGCTTTTCAGAAGAAAAATATATTTATATGAAAATCAATGATAAAATTTTTTTTAAAAACTACTATAGTACTTAAAATATCATTTGGGGAAGATGAAAATAATCAAATACTACACAAATTTGATAAAAATACTTATTCAGAAGGACATGTTAAGATTAAATATAATCATATGTGCTGGCTAATTTGACAATCCAATAAGAAAAATAATGCTTTTAAGAATACATATGAATTACCGAAGTTTCCTTGAGAAGAAATTGCATCTTGAATAGAACAATAACCAAGGAAGAAAATGCACACAGATGTTGGCAGTGGTTTTGGTAGGTGCCAAGAAGGAAATGAAAAGGAGCTGCAATACGAATGGAGGGAAAGAGACTTATTTTAGTGAAATGTTCAGGGAAGTTCTTACTGAGGTTATCAGCTGTGACAGGATTATAGAGTTGTAAGGGAACTCTTATTTTCTTATTCAAATAAAAATGTTATTATATTATGTTTCTAATCTATACAATGGACAGTAGAAAATATGTAATGTTAAGGTTCATTCACTTTGGAGGAGTAATTCCCTATTCTAAACTATAATTTTTGGAAAAGACACAAAAGATATAAAACATTTTTTCCCAGTGGCATTTATAACTTTTTGATAGAAAAAATAATAATGGTAGCATACATGTTAATACTAGAGAAGCAATTCTATAAATGTTAGGGAAAATGGCTAGAAAATGTTACTATGCATTACTGCTGAATGATAGAAACATGGGTGACTTTCTTTTCTCATATTACTTTTGTAGTTACTTATATACTACTAGAGGCCTGGTCCATGAAATTCGTGCACAGGGGTGGGGGGGTGTCCCTCAGCCCAGCCTGCACCCTCTCCAATCTGGGACCCCTCGAGGGATGTCCGACCGCCCGTTTAGGCCCGATCCCAGTAAACGGGCGGTCGGACATCCCTCTCACAAGCCAGGACTGCTGGATCCCAACTGCCCTCCCCTGCAGGCCTGGTCCCTCACAACTGCCCTCTCCTGCTGGCCTGGTTCCCCTCAACTGCTCTCCCCTGCAGGCCTGGCCCCCCCAACTGCCCTCCCCTGCAGGCCTGGTCCCCCCCAACTGCCCTCCCCTGCAGGCCTGGTCTCCCCTAACTGCTCTCCCCTGTAGGCCTGGCCCCCCCAACTGCCCTCCCCTGCAGGCCTGGTCCCCCCCCAACTGTCCTCTGCTGGCCTGGTCACCCCTAACTTCTCACAACTGCCCTCCCCTGCAGGCCATCTTGTGGTGGCCATCTTCTGGCAGCCATCTTGTGTCCACATGGGGGCAGCCATCTTTGACCACATGGGGGTGGCCATCTTGTGTCTTGGTGTGATGGTCAATTTGCATATTACTCTTTTATTAGATAGCATGGTAAGTATTAACAGAGTAAGAAAATTGTAATATAAACTTTATTTTTGAAAAATAAAAATTGCCAATTAAAAATGGAATAATCAAAAACAAAGTAAACACATCTAAAAAACTATGTTTAAACTACCCAAAATTTTTGTATTTAAGTAAATGTCTGTGTTTTCTAAATAATCAGTGTATCTTTCTAAAAAAAGATGTATCTTTCTAAAAGTAATTTAGTCTATCTTTCTAAAAGTAAGAATCCACTCACAAATAACAGAAGATATTGACAATGTTGAACTTTATCTGAACCCTGTGTTCCTGAAAAGCAACAATGATAGAGAATTCCTATCTCTTGGTGTTCCTAGAAATGCTGACTTCCCAGGGCAACCGGACTTCCCCATTCTGAGATAAGACCCATCTCTACCAGGACCCAATGAATCAGGTAAGACCATCTTCATCCTTTCTTACCACTCTCATGAAATTAGCTGATGATTCTATACCTGCTTCTATAAGACCCAAGATCCCACTTCTTTCTTTGACATGTTCCTCATTAATGGACATTTTTCCTATTGCAATCACCTGAATAAAATAATCTCTCTCTAAATATCCAGTGCATAATCTTTTCTAGTTTTGGTGTAAAAGATTGGATTGGAATGGGATATGTTGGGCCTCACCTCCCAATCTCCTTTTACTCCAACCAGGTCCTTTGTCCATTCCTAACTAACAACTGGGGACCCAGTGCAATGGTGAGCCCAGCTGCTATTTTTGTGTTCCAGACCTGTCTGTGGGTAGCAAGGTAAGGATTTGATTTTGATTAATTTTTAGCATTCACTTGGCTTCACATGCCAATTTTATTTGTTTCCATATATGATCATTTTGTATCTCTGTAAATACATTAATGGTTTATGCATATCTTCATCTGGTTTGTTAGAGTTTTCTGTTTGTCTACTTGTTTATTATGGCTCAAATCAATTGAGAATATGTCTACTGGACAGAGAGGTAGATGTCTGGATGGGTAAGGTTTATATTTTTGTTTCTATGTTTGTCACAGGCTGAAATTTCAGATTCAAAGCTATAAACTCATTTTCACTGTCTGTCTGAATGTTTATCTACACCAGTGCTGGGCAACCTTTTGAGCTCGATGTGTCAAACTTCGCCAAAAAACTGAGCATAACTCGGGTAGTGTGTCACTTTGAGGAAAAAACTAACTCCAAGAATCTAGTCGCAAATGTTTCATCCTCAGGAGCAGCAAATGTTTCATCCTCGGCATGTGGCCGCGTGTCGTCAGAAATGGCTATGTGTGTCAGTGCTGACACGTGTGTCATAGGTTTGCCATCACTGATCTACACTAATAAAAGAATAAGATGCAAATTGACTGTACCTTTGTGACACCCACCAGCCATTCAGGAGTGAGTATGAAAATTAACCCAACAAAGATGGTGGGTTAATTTGCATACACAGGTGCCAAGTGGCCGGGGGTGGGGTGGGACACTTGCATAGTCACCATCGACGATGCAGGCGTTCTGCACCACTCCAGCTGTTTCTGGGCCTCTGAGCAGAGTGGGAAGATGGAAAGGTGGCTCCGGGCCGGAGTGAAGGCGGTGCCAGCAGCCAGGGGAAGGAAGGCCCGTTCTTGCATGAATCTTTCTGCATTGGGCCTCTAGTGTGTCTATAATTCAGAAAGGCCTTTACCTTTCATTGCATGAGAGTGTCCTGCCTCCAGATGGTATTGCCAAGGTAGATTATAAAATCTCTTAAGTGAGATCTATTCTAATTGGCTTACAAAATAAGAAGTGCTTACATAAATTGAGTATTCCTATAGAAATACAGAAAATAAAAAAACTGAGTTAATATTTTCAATGTGATGAAAAATATATTCTTTTGGAACTTAACTCAGAAAGATTTCAAGAATTCACATTCACATAACTTAGGTACACCTTTGGCAACAAAACCAGTTTAATATTTTTGGTTTAATAAAAACAGCTGTGTTTACTTTGACATAATAGTATTAAATATTAAACATAATACAAGTGAACATTTTTATTCAACATGGGTATGTTCTTCCTAAACTTGTGTGGGTTTGCTAATTGAATAAGTTGGTATTAATTCAATCAAATGTTTAAGATTATTTTTAAAAAATGTAAATTTATGCTTAATAAGATTATTATGCTTTGTAGTAAGTCAGCTTGAACATAATTTCCAAGATGTCTTAAAATAAGCTGTTGATTTCTTGTTCATACGACTTTATAAAACTCTGGACCTCTTCTTTTCTTTGAGATGTTCCCCATTAATGATTGTAAATAAGCATACTACCCCAAACTGGGATCTATTAATTTGAATCCACAATCAATTACACTCCTTTAGTGTATTTATTAACACAACTTATTCTGAATAACACAAATTCCACAGCTTTGGAGAAGGCGGGGCAGACTCTCCATAGAGGTAAGGCCAGAAGTTCCTTCACCATCATTATTGAGTAATATTATCATTGTGTCATTTACCTGACCCTTCTGGACTAGGAAAGCAAAGGAAAACCTTCTTAATTTAGTTCTTAAAATGAAGTGATATTATTGCTATCCTGAGTACATGACAGGGTTTTTGCAATGATGCAGTGAGATAATAGTATGAAAACACACAGTGGCCCAATTTTCAAGAAATCACACAATATTATTTCAACTATTAAGCACGTTTTTATTCTTATCATACAATAAGCCATGACACACAAATTCTGAATTATAAAAATTATCTAACCCCAGCTTTCCATCTTGAATTTTATATTTTCTAGCTTCTGGTTTTGCCAATGACATTTTTTTCTATTTAAAAATTTGAACTTTTCCTCTAAGTCAGTTTGAGAGCTACCTCAAGTTATATATCCTCCCTTAAACCATCACTATATGAGTAGAAGATACATTCCCTTCTGGTTATGTATATCATTGAACTCACTAGATGTTTTCATTATGAATATACATATATAATTATTTTCTTCAGATTAATACCAGTGCTGGTGAATTTCCATTAAAAAGAATCTTTCATAGAAGACTACATTGCATCTATCTATACATGATCACATTTTTGTGTTAAAAAGTGAGAAAATAGTCAATCTTCACAAAATCTGCATGTAAAATTTGTTCCAAATTGGCTTCATTAGATCAGTTTTTCCCCTTTAAGTAGTACAATAAACAATTGATAATGTTTTAGTCATGTACATTTTACCAAATATACTGCTTTGCTTTTTTTTTTTACTTTTGTTTTAAATGAAAAAGAATAAGGTGTGTGCACAGCAGGAGACATAGAGGATGTAGCAGCATTATTCAAGATAGCACAAAGCTTGAGACAGTGTAAGCACACATCAATGGAGAGAGGGTAAATATATCTGTGAAAAGCTACACAATGAAACAGATAGTATTTCAAACTAATGAGCAATAATGCTATATAGTATAAACAAATATTAGCAATAAAATAAAAAAGTCATTCCCATATTATTATATTCCAATATTGTATTGGACACTTGAAACAACTTTAAAATCTTTGTCTTCAGAAATTTTTATGGGTTCAGTAAAACTATACAAAAATGGAAAGTGAGGAAACTATGAACATGGGATTCAAAATTATGCTTAACTTGAGGGATGATATGGGGCTTACTTTGGGAAGATGAAGGTAGAACTATATGGTTATATGTAGGTTATTGTCAGACTCTAGACTTTATGTGTGGAGGTGGTTTTTGGATTATTGCATTTTTAAAATTAACTAATGAACTAAATAAAAAATGAAAATGATATATTCATGGAGAGTATGATGAGAAAAAGGATTAGGTAAACCCAAATCTGTGTGAGATCCAATTGAGAAAAGATGAAAATGGGTTTAGGGTCTAAATTTCTCAACTCTCCTCCTATGAACTCTTCCTCGATCAGTCAGCATCACTTTGGTAAAAGTTGTAAAGCAAAAACACCAGACAATTTCCCTTGACTGAGGGTGAATAAGTAGTAACACTCTTTTTTCTACAAAGAGACCAGAATAAAAAGGGTATTTAATAACTTAAGTATATCTCATTTTAGAGTCTTTTTCAAATGGGTAATCATTAGCTGGATTTTTATTAGAATTGAATGTGTAGGATTATAGCATATAGCTTTCCTTCAGGATAAATTTTTCATTATCTAGTATTAAAGTCAGGATTATTAAGTCAGTAATTTTCCCATTTATAAGACTGAAAACTCATGGATACATCTATCATTTAATGGGATTTTATTCAGCCAGGATTGGGGACAATGATCTAGATAGGTCCTCGATGTTCAATGCAGTGGTCAGGAGCACATGTGACCTTCGAACCTGATTTGAAATAGGACAGGCAGTAAGTTCATCATACAGACCTGATTACAGAGACACTATGAACTAAAGGATGTGAGCTACTTCATTAATCATTTTTATCAATTCATATTGCATGAAAATATTTTAGGTACATTGAGTTAAACAAAACATATTATTAAAATTAACTACACCTATTTCTTTTTTTTTTTTTAATGTAGCTACTAGAAATTTAAATTTTCATCTGATGTTCACATTCCATTTCTATTGAACATTGCTGATATAGCTAGATCAACATTCCCTAGTGATTACTCAGCCTTCCTAAACTATTAACTTCCTGATCCATTGAGTGAGAAAACTAGAAAAAAGGAGGATTTTGCTTCCAAATTCTGAATTACCAAAGCAATTCTTTCATGTAGAAAGTTGAAAATTATTCCTGGAGGGCTATTTTTTTAGAGACAGAGAAACTATTTGGTTATTGCAGCTGATTACTCCAGAGAGAATAGAGTCTTCATGGAGCAAACGAGAAGAATTTTTTTTCATCCATCTTTCATGGTTTGGGGCAAAAGTAATCTCTAATGCTGTTTCAATCTGAAATGAAGTAAAATGTGAAAAGATAATATATGCATATATAGACACAACAGAATCCTTAATTCAATATATTCTAATCTGATAGTAAAGTAGATGATAGAGTAAGTAATGCACTAACAATTATATTAATAAAAATATTGGTAATAACAATAAAAATAATAAAAATCAAGCAAAGTCCATTGTTTGTCCCAAATGGCTAAAAGTAGCTTGATAAATGAGCTTGGCATCCTAAGTGTCAAAAATGACTATCTTTGTAGGAAAGAATTTCAGGAGACAAGTCTCCTAGTCTGAGATTTCCATCAGAAGTCCCTAGTGGGAGACTCTAGCTTAGAAAACTCTTAGCTATCTACCTAAAACCACTATACACACACACACACACATAGCTACACAAAAATGCATACAATTCTAGGTAAGATGGAGGCCTCCCAGTCAGGAAAAGTTGGGTCGAAAATAATCTTCTCAGAGTATTAGCACTTCACCTGGTCCCTCTGCTCAAGCTCCCGTGTTGTCTATTGCTTAAAAGATTAATCCAACATGTAGCCTGGCATCCATCTGATCCCATTATATTTACTTCTTGCACACTAACTTTCCCCAAGATGCACATTCTCCAATCAAACTGGACCCAATACTGGCCTCCCTTTCCTCAGGGTCCTATAGTCACCCACCCCACTCAGAACCACACTTTGTCTATTGTAGCTAACCTTCAACTTGCTGCCAGAAAGCACCACCTTCCTAATATATTTTTAAAAATTTCTGTTACCTATCTACTGTTTCCCTTCTTTGTAATCCCACATAAATTAATTTTTACTTCCTAATGACAATTAACATTTGAGCTTTAGACTGTAATTTATTTTTATGATTTTTATTACAAATATTAAACCCTAAGCTCTAACAATCCTATCTAATAAAGAAGGAAGAGGCTAATTGTCCCTCATGCTGTCACAAAGATGGCGGCACCCACAGCCAATAAGGAAGGAATATGCTAATTGACTGCCATGCCCTCAAAGATGGTGACAACCACAGCCAATAAGGATGGAATATGCTAATTGATTGCCATGCCCTCAAAGATGGTGGCACCCACAGCCACAAGATGGCGGCACCCTGTCCCCTCAGCCCCCGCCTTGCCACGCACCTGCCTCCGGAGTCCCCCAGTCTGCTCAGGCAAGCCTTGTATGGCAGCTGCCCAGCCATCTAGGACTGGCCCAAGGTACAGGCAAGCCTCGGATGGTGGCTGCCCAACCGCCCAGGGCTGCCCGAGGCTCAGGTAACCAGGGCCGGCCGAAACTTGGGCTGCTGGCAGTGGCAGCAGCAGAGGTGTGATGGGGGCATTGCCTTCCCCTGATTGCCGGGTCGCCTCCCACCCCTGAGGGCTCCCAGACTGTGAGAGGGGGCAGGCCGGGTTGAGGGACCCCCCACCCCCTCCAGTGCATGAATTTTCATGCACTGGGCCTCTAGTACTATATAATAAAAACCTAATATGCAAATGGAACGACCAGTCGCTATGACACGCACTGACCACCAGGGAGCAGACCCTCAATTCAGGAGCTTCCCCCAGCCCGCAGGCCCCAGGCCAGCCAAGGCGGGTGCCAGTGAGAGCCCCCAATCACCCCGCCAGTCACCCCACAGATCGGCCCTGATCTCCAGCCAGGCCTAGGGACCCTACCCGTGCACGAATTTTATGCACCAAGCCTCTAGTCAAACATAACTGTGTAATAAATACTCAATGAATTAACTACATATGCAGTTTAATAGAAAACAATGCAATGTTAAGCTTAGCTCTTATGCAAGCAAATGTCTGCCTAATTTATGGAAAAAAGGTATGGTTTAGGAAGTAGTTTCATACTTACACATATTCCTCTAACCTCTTTATCAGTCACGAAATGGTTATAGTCATCAAAAATTATTTACTTCAGAGTTGGTAGCTTTCTCCTGGAAAATAACTCTTAACTCCATTTGTAATTGTTGAGCTGGAGTTAACAACAATTAACTGGTGGTCAGTGCATGTCATAGCGACTGGTTGTTCCATTTGCATATTAAAAAAAAAATGATGCAACAAATTATTTGAAAACATTTATTTTTACTTCACAGGTGTCCCTTTATCTTTTCACCAAACATTTCCACACCAAAAAAAAATGTTTTAGTTATACTCATGCACTTAACCACTGTGAGACAGAAAAGAAAAGCTTTTGCCCACTTTCTTTCTCTTGGTTTTGGGTTGGTTTGTTTTCATTTCTCTTTATAAATGATTCCTTGATTCTGATTCTCTGTCTTGGGGCTTAGATAATATTAAATGTCCCTCTTCTCAAAGATGCCATACTATTTGAAGTCCCTTCAATGTTCAAGCCAGAAGATATTTTGGCACCTAGAGAAACTTGATCAAAATACAGTGTTTGTAGAGTCTCAAGACTCTCTCCTAATAAAATAGATTCTCTCACATCAAAGCTACCCCACTCTGTTTTGAAGAAAATGGGATGACCAGTAGACATGCCATCTTTAGTTTATTAATTGCCATTTGCTCAGGTCCATGTACCGGCATCTCAGACCATCACCAGCAGGACCTAGGCCTGCAGCAATGTGATTTCTCAGAGACTTTGTTTCTCCAGAGTTTCTCTTTCTACCACCTTTCCATCCCCTTTCCTTTTAAGATTTTGTCCTTCTTTTTTCCCCCCGCAAATAATTTTTACATCCAGTGTTAAACAATATTGCATTTCATGCTTGCCTGCTGTTTCAGGTCTAGTAACCACATTTCCTATGAACCGTGTAATAGTAAAAGTCAGATTGGTTATTTGCTTTTTGATGTGAAATAGTTATTGCACATGACTGAGGTGCCACAAATTATTTTGCCTCTGATCATGTCACACATAATAAAACAAGCAACACTCAGTCTAGAACACAGATTGACCTACAAAGTTTACAGAGGGTTCTCTTTTTATGTGAAATTTATTGCTAATGTACAAAAATAAGAATTGAGAATTATTTGCCCTCCTGAAAATCCTACATTTTTTTTGAAAAATTAGAACCAGTTTAAATATATCTCCATGCACATGTGCATGTATACACACACACACACACACACACACACACACACTTACATACAGACATATTATTATTAGCAATGCATTGACTTTTAAAAAAATAGAATTTAAGAAAATCTCAATACTTAGGGCAGGTACATTGTGAATTGCGAATGAAGCTATACCAAAGAGAGTAATGAGAATAATGTGTTTGAGGGAAAGAAAAAGATAATAAAGGAGAAATGTATATAAGAAAACATAAATCGATAATTTATCGTTGACACAGAGAAGTGAAAATGCTGAAAACTGATAGTTATACACACACAAAGAAGTGTTTTTGTTTTTTACTATGAAGACTACATATTTTCTCTTTTTTTCTGTTGTTGAGGAGAAAATGCGTACTACACTTCCACAATAAGAGTGCCTTTGCAAAACTTAGAAGATAACTGGCATATTATGAAGGATTTTATAAGATTCAATTCTTTTGAAAAATAAAGAATATCCAATGATAAATTGACTAAAATATCTGTGACATAACATCATAGAATAGGGAGATTAGAGCCAAAGAAAATAATCTGTAATAGGATTTACTGACATTTGGTCCAAACAATCAACCAAACGTTGCTGCCCCCCAGTCCCCAACACTTTGGGTTTAATGCAATTGCATTATTACTTTTCTAGGTACCATTGTGTGAAAATAGGGCTCAGAACAGTCCTGAGAAATACACCTAGGTGTTTTTAAACCAACGAAACAAATCAAAAGAGCAAGATTTACCTGACAAAAAGTGTTCCCCTATCACATGAGACACACAATTATATTTTCTCTTACTTGAGAAAGTCTCAGAAAATCCTGAGATGCTTTGCCTTGGGAGTTGAAACTGAGCTGGAAGAACATTTAGTCCAAATTCTTTGTCTGTGTAGGAATCCCCTCTACACTGACTCACTGAAGTAATCAGTCTCATCCTGAACTCATTCAGAGACAGAAAATGCTCTTCTCACCGGATAAACATCTTTTACGTATTTACTATTGGCTACAAGGTTTTTTTTCCAATCGACTCAACAAGTATCTCAAAAAACTATTAAAAGTCAGCTTTTTTCTCTCATCAGTGGCATATCTAATGATTTTGACACCCAGAATGGATGATTTTTTTATGCCTTGCTCTTATATTAAAAACTATATTTAGTCATAAGGAGAAAATGATTTTAAAAAAATAGCCAGAACAGAAATGCAGTCATTGAAAAGTTTCTTTAGTTAACCTTCATATGTGGATTGATATAAAATTACAATATTACAGCATTAGAAGCGGATATTTGACTAATACATGTTAATCACATTAATGGATGGTTAGATAAAAGGGGGAAAACTACCTATATATTGGTCAGTTGCATTAATTTTAAAAAATCATGCGACTTCTGTTTTTAGCCTTAACCTTTCAAACATGTCACTGTACCTGCCAACAGGGATCTTCTACATGGATTCAGGTTCAGTCGACAGTAGAGTCAAATTTGTCAGCCAATCGTCGCCCACAGGGATAAAATAATATTTTTTTATTAATTTCCACTTTGAAAAGTTCCTTTTGTATGAAGCCTTAGAAGTAAAAATACTTAGGAAAAGTCTTAAACATGAGGATAACTTTGGCAGAGGTTTTTAAAAATCCAATTTCATGATAAATTCCAGAAATAAAAATACTATCCATAGTTTTGTTCTTTAGGTTTTATTCTCATAGCTTTTAAATATCCAAAACTTTTAAAGGCAAATACAAACTCCAAGTTGTCTTATGGAATGACAGATTTGAAGTCACTCAACTTCTGTTTCATAGTTTAAGATTATTGCGCTATCATTACTTATAGAAAATGACTATTTAAAAGCAAGAATGTGTGGTGTCCCGGTGGTTAGAGACACAGGCTGCCCAAGATGTGGTACCCAAAAATTCTGAATTCTTAAGACTTTATCTTCAAAAAAATCGTATGCAGCTACATCTGCACTTTTCAGGATGATGATAAAACTGGGAGTTTTCCAGAAATAACTTTGATGTAGTATACGATATGTCTTAAGGGATAAGTAATAAAAATATGCTATTTGAAACATGTTATCAAAACTCAGCAAGAACTACAGGATAGTTAGAATTTAGGCTAACATAATTTCTTGGGAGAAGAGTACTTTATTGGCATAGTTTATTATCGGCATTTTTGGAATTGCCAGTGTACAGTGATAAAATGTAAGGCCACCTTTTAGTGAGTTTTATAACTACTTTTAAATCCTCTGCAACTATGCACCCTATTACTGCTTATGTCCCACACGGACAGCTCCCACCTCTTTCTTTGGATACTTGTGCTGGGAAAGTTGTTTGGGGCAGGCTAAAGATTCTCTGGCTTAGCCAATTCCTCTTCCTTTAATAATTTATCATATAATAGTATCCCAAATCTTCACCATCCCAATCTTATATGTCCTCTGCCTTTTCAGTAACTCACTCAATAATCAGATTAATAATGATTTAAGCTGATGATGAATTTCTTTTTTTATTATAATCCAAAAGCTATAAAATATTAAATGTGTTCTTCAAGCATGGACTATTACATCTATAAAAATTTGTGTGATTCTCAATATTACCTATGCCATCACTGATATAAGCAGTGCTAGCTATAGTTATTTTATGAATGAAACCATCTCACAATATTCCTAAAAAAAAAAAATTATCACAGGGAAGTAAACGAAATCTCTATATGTGTGCAATTAACATTCAGCAAATCCATACTTATGTTCAATATGGCCCATTTCTCTGCTCCATTTCTCATATAAACTGAGCTAATCAGTGTTTTATGACTCTTCTGCCCCTTGGTGGTCAGTGCACAACATAGTGACTGGTCGACTGGTCATTCCGGTTGTTCCAGTTGTTCGTCGTAATGGTCGCTTAGGCTTTTATACATATAGAGAGCCAGTTATAGGTGTGTATATGATTACCACTACTGATATGATTCTCTTAAATATGGCCTTCTTTAAAAATGCTTAATTTTGTGAATGAAGAAAGCATCAATTTTTTTTTCTGCTTAAAGCAAGAAAAAATATTACTCTATATGGAGAACTGAATCCTGAGGCTCCTTGAGGCAGTGTAGACAGATGTCCTTACTGAAGTTCACACAGAACTCAATGCATAACTTGGGAAGAGGGGAAGGGCAAAGCATATTGTTTTCTTTTTCTTCATACCTGCTTTTCCTTTTAGACTCATTTAAGGTTAAAAAAAAACCAAAACAAAACAAAAGAAAAACAAAACAAACAAAAAAACAATGGCAACTGAAACCCAATAGTGAATGCTTCCTCTGTCTTCTTGTATAACCATATGGAAATTACTAGCTGGTCATGACAGCCCTTGATTAAGAAGAGATGACCTGTGTTCTGAAAATGCCTGTGGCATTCTCAAGTGTCTAAATCAGCAATTTTCAACTGGTGTGCCACAAGAATTCTTAAAACATGCAATCCCTGACTGTTGAGCCAGGGCACTGACCTCTTTTCTCTTAATTTGTCAAATAAAAAAAAATGACAACAGCCAACACCACAATAGCCATCTGGTGTGAATGAATCAAAATTATACCTATTTATTTTTCATCAGATTGGCAAAAAATATAACATTGTTTTTGTGTTCCGCAGAATTTTAGTAATTAGTTTATGTGTACCATGATATGAGAAAGGTTGGAAATCACTGGTCTCAATTATAGTCACGAAGAAGCTCAGGTATAGGCAGAGTGGAGCACCTTGTACTAAAGACAACTGAAGGATGTGGCTCTGGAGACATGGTCCTGCACTGGGGTGACTTATCCCCAGGGGGCACCTGGCAGTGTCTGGAGACATTCACAGTTGTCACAACGTGGCAGGTCTTCAGGCACCTCGTCGGGGGAGGCCAGTGGTGCTGTCACAATGCTCGGGAAAGCTGCCCCAGAACACAGGACTGTCTGGTCCAATATGTCAGCCCTGCTAACTGAGAGCCCCGCTGTGCAGGGCAGCCTGGTCTCTGAAGGCCCTTGTTTCGGGGAGCTTCTAGCTCAGCAGAGCTGTCCTACACACATGAGCATGCTGGTTTACGTTGGGCCGGCATTTCCAATCCCAGTCAGTACTGATGAGGAGACATTTCCTGGGATACTAAAAATAGCCCGTTGGCAAAAGTAACAGGACTTTAGTGCTGTTATTTTTATCAGACCCTATTTGCCAGGAAATGTTCTCTCTGTAGGTTATTATCACATAATTATGCACATCCTGCATGTGAAAATTATGCCTTTACTTTACTGTAAATATTTGCTCTAAGTGCATATGTGTCGGCATTCCCTATATTATAGCCATTACCGGGCAGTAAAATCTGCTTACTTATAAAATGCAATTCATGCCCGAGGTCTGTAAGGTGAGAAAAGTTGCTTTGAGCAGAAGATGATGTCACTGAGCCAGTGTTTCATATTATAAAATATATACAAAGAGAGGTTTTATCTTGTTTTTGTACCATAATTATGTTCTGTACTTCTACTAACATGAGTTATTATGATTATACAAATAGTATATTCATGGTCAATAAAAAGTCACATGACCTCCCCCTTCTCCCCTTCCCACAAGTCATACTCCCTAAAATTTACTGCTTAGGCTGTGTTGCCTCTGCTTCATATTTGTAGATCCAGGGCCTATCCCCTCCCTGGAATGTGAGCACTGACAGCAAATTCTATTATGTGCATAGAATCAGCTTCAAATCAGAGTAAACTGCAAGAAACAAGCAGGTAGATTTCCCTTCATCACATCACAGCTCCCACTTCACAATAAGAAGGATTTTCAAATCATGTGCCTCAGCTATCCTTAGGAAGTCCACTTTAAATAAGGAAAAGAAAAACATCATCATTGATTTTTAGAAATAGATCTCAGTATTTAAATTTATATTACCACTTCTCTTCAATAAAAAAAATCAGTAATTATGTGGCAATTGAGCTTTTTTATATGTGGATAATTATCAATTGATGGACCCAGTGATTAAGATAAAACAATATAAAATCCCCTACACACACACACACACACACACACACACACACACACACTCACATACTAGTATGCACAACGGCTTTAATGACACTTTGGGAAAGATTTCCAGGGTGTCTAGTTAGTGTTGCTTATTCATAACCATTAATCACACGGAATTTTTTCTGTTCTATGGCTATTACATACAATTATTTCAATTGTGTATACATGTGGGAAGAGATACCTATACAAATATGCATATTTTGTTTCTATAGCTATAGTATTTAATTTTGTCTCTGACCTACCTTAGACTTGCTCCCTGAAAACATGATGATGTGAGATTCGGGAGACATGTTTTTAGTCTTTCCTCTATCTCTCAAAGCCTCCAAAAGGTCTAGATGAACTCTAAAGTCCCTATCACTCTCACTTTGTAAAACTTTATGTATAGTTTCAACAAAGCACAAATATTGTCTCTGAATTTTGCTATATTCTATAAAAATTATTACAGAAAATTCCTAATTATTTTTAGTTTTAATTTACATTCTATCAAATTTAAAGATTCTTGCCCTAGCCAGCTTGGCTCAGTGGATAGAGCATCTGGCCTGTGGACCAAAGGGTCCCAGGTTTGATTCTGGTCAAGGGCAGGTACCTCGGTTACAGGCTCTTCCCAGGCCCAGGCCCTGGTTGGGGCTTGTGCAGGAGGCAACCAACTGATGTGTTTCTTTCACATCACTATTTTCCTCTGCCTTTCCCTCTCTCTTCCACTCTTTCTAAAAATGAATGGAAAAAATATCCTTGGGTGAGAATTTAAAAAAAAAATTACAGATTCTTTCCATGATTTTTTTTTCTTGACCTAAAAGCATATGCAACAACCATTATTTTTGATAAAAAATGTATAATGATGGTTCAGTATCATAAATGTAACATTATTATTTAAATATATATATGGCTGTATAGATAGCCCTATAGCTAAAATATCTAGTCATAAGATATATTTTATTTTTTGCCACAATTTTCAAAAGTTTTCTTTTTCTACAGTCTTTCTACAATCTTTTTGTGTTGGAAACCAAAGGAGTGATTATTTTTATCTAAATGAAGCCCCTCCCCTCCCCATACTTCTATTAAAAAAGATGCAAGGCCCTGGTCGGTGTGGCTCAGTTGGTTGGGTGCCAGAAACAAATCAGTTTCACTAAAAGAGATGTTGACAGGAAGCCAGGAAGGCTGGTCAACAACCTTAATTGCTCTAACCACTCACCCTTTAGTTGAGATATTGTTAGCTGAAGCAGCTTCCACCTTGGTTTGTCCCATCAAGTTTTTGTTATTTCCTGCCTAAGGGCTACATGTATATTTCTGTTTATCCTGGCTAAGATGTTTTCCCCAAAGCCTCAATAAAAGGGATGGCAGGGCCAGAGCAGTGAGTAGTTCTCCCACTAGAGGTGGACTACCGCCTGGCCCCCCATTTCGCCAAATTGAATTTCTTCAAGTCTCCTTTCATTTGTGTGCGGCCCTTCTCCAGAACTCGAACCCTGAACCGGAACCCTGGACCACGCGGGACGTGGAAAGGGATTCCTACAGTTGGGCATCTTCCCATACACAGAAAGACAAAAAGGTTGCCAGAAGGATTCCTGGTCAGAGCACATGCCCAAGTTGTGGTAGGGGGTGTGCAGGAGGCAGCTGATTGAGATTTTGCTCTCACATCCATGTTCTCTCTTTTCCTTCCCCTTCCTTCCAAATCAGTTTTGTTTTTTTTTAAAGGATGCCAGAAGTCAATGTGTAATAAACAAACCTATTTTGTGGGATGCTGCAGAGATACAAAGGGACAGGGGCCACCTTCCCAGGCTTGGCCTGATTAGCTGTGTGCTGGCTCATTGGAATGCTAATGTCTGCTCCTTTGTCCCTGGGAAGCCACTCTGCTTCCTCTCACCTGAAGCCCTTTCTCACTTTCCTGTTTTTGGTAGTCTTCACCACCTGCTCCTGTTAGCTTAGAGCCTCCGGAGGTTTTATCCCCATGAAAGTCCTTTTGCTCAGAGTTCCACCACCACCACCACTAATCAATTCTTCAATTTGATCTTCACTCATCCTTGTGTTCTTAATTTGGGTTTAGACAACCAATTAAGGTGTCCTTGTCAAAGGTAGAAACCCCAACTGGACTGTCACAGAATCCTGAGATTTTTGCCTTTAAAATCCATTTTAGAGGAAATAGAGATTGAAATCTGAGCAGGAAGATCTTTTCAGGGACTCTGATTTTCCTTAAAAAAACACACACAGAAAAAAAACAAGACGTGAGTTAAAATAAATTACCGACTTCAGATGAGGCAATGGGAAGTGAGGAGAGGGCCCAAGTCTGTTGCTCTGACTGTCTGTGTTTTCCCCCCATAATTAGGGGGGAGAGCTTAAGGATCACTTATCTTTGATTTACAATTTTCTTAGGTGGTCAATTTACAAGTGTCTCCACTTAGGGAGTCTATATGAGGATTCTGCTGTGGCTGAGAAAATTCCCTTCAACTATACTCAGGAATTGGTGGGAATAATGCCAGCATAGTTTGGAGCCTCACTGGAACTCTCTGTGAGACAGATTATGGTCAAAACTCTATTTATCTTCTGACCTTATCTGTATTTTAGGAGCCTTGCAAGTCCTGACAAATCAAGGTTAGCACAGAGCCATTTTCATAACCCCAAAGGAGGGGATGCTTAACTTTCTGCGCTAGTGTAGTCTACTCAACGAGCTGTTTGCTGAAATGCACTTCAAGAATGTACAGGAATAAAACTGAAATTATTGATAAAAAAACATCTGGAAGGAACTTAAACTTTGAGAATTTATTTTGCATTTTCAATCTTTTCAGCTCTTAGCTTTTTGTTGTGCACATTCTTGTGCAACTTCTATACTGAAGCGCACATCAATAAGTGTTATTCTTCTATAAACAGTTTCTCCCTGACAGTAATGAGGAGCCCAGGGAAGTTTCTAAAATGTACTAAGCCACTAGGTTGCCATTTAGAAGATATTAAACAGTATTAATAATAATTAAAAATAGGATTGGTGGGGGAAACCATACAAATATAATAAGGTAAGATGCCCAAGGGATCAAAGCAATGCTTTAGGACCTCCAGAACAAGATTAAAAAACACAGTTAAAGAAAATTAGTATTTCATGTGTGATGATAAAACTTGCAGCATAATTGAATTTAAAATTCGATTCAATATGGTCTAAGATAAACCTGTGATTGTCCCTGAAGTACAGCAATAATAATACACTAAATAGCATGATTATATCTTGGAAGACTTGGTGAGATTGTTCAGCAGCTAATAAATCAGATAAGGGGTGACAGATTATTTCTGCACATATTAGAGTGTGACATTTTGCTGCACTTTAATATGCCGCCATTTGGGAAACTGTGTGAATAATTTAGGTCTGTAACTCTTTTGACTGAAATATCAAGTAATTAAGAGCAGTGTGCTGGTTGGAATGATCTCAGTTTTTCTTTGCATCTACTTTTTCCTTTTTGCCACAGATAAACACAGGCTGTGCACTAGAGGGTGACTAGGATAGAGTTCTTGTGATTAGTATAGAATTCTTGACTCATACCAACATACCTAAAAAATACAAAAAAAAAATGTATGAAGCATGCATAAAGTGAGTCTGATAAATGTGAATCAAATATTACTTATCAGCCTGGCTGATGTTCAGTGGTTGAACGTCCACCAATGAACCAAGAGGTCACTGATGGGATTCCAGGTCAAAGTGCAGCCTAGTTGCAGACTTAATCCCCAGCTGGGGATGTGCAGGAGGCAGCAGATCAGTTTCTCGTTCATGTTTCTATCTCTCTATCCCTCTCCCTTCTTCTCTCTCTCAAATCAATAAAAAATGTAAAATGGGTCATTTTACTGATACTACATTAGGAAAAATTTAGTATCAGAATTAGAATCACGTGTTCTACCAAAAATGAAGTGAGCCACGGAAAATATGAAGGAACCAGGGTATTCATATCTTATAACTCCTTTTGAAATTTACAAACTAGTTATCAAATGAAGAAGGATTCTGCATAATGGGAGGAATGTAGGCAAAATGGCTCTGCTGTGAGGTTTTGGATTATCTATAAATAGATGAAGGATGTGGGAAAGAGGCCAACCAGAGTGAAGTGAAAACTGGAAGGGAGCTTGTCTGCAGAGTTAGAATGCTTAATCCGCTTGCTAGGTTGCAAACAACAAAGTCCTACATACCCTTTAAAGCTAAATTAAAGTCATGTCTTCCAAGCCTTAACATATATTGCCAGTCAAAAAAATTGTTTTCTTCCCTTGTCCTGCCGTTGCAATTTGCCTGTAATTCTGCTTTAACTCTTACGTAGCCTGTGCTGGATTACATCT